>NC_085842.1:248924675-249269675 GCF_035594765.1 Anolis carolinensis | reverse complement strand
CATTACACAGATACCTTAGTACAAACAGGGTCCGCTGCTTGAAATCAGTCACACCAGTTTAAATGGAAATATTCTACAGGGTGGGTTTTTTAAATGAATGGTTTGGAGGCTGGAAACTGAATGAAGGTGGTGATTGATAGACCAAATGTACTCTGCCCTTCTTCTTGCAGTTTCAGGTAAGGAGAGGTAACTGAGGTTTATGAAGCTGATGAGTTGCAAACATTTCATGACCGGCTTTAAAGGTGCAGTCAGGACAGTTGTCACCTAATTTTACACAGAGTGAACAAGTAGGTTCCTTGATAAACTAAAACATATGGGCAAGAAAAGTGTTTCCATATGATTAGCAACATTTCCTAATGGAGAGCACTACACATCCCTACTTGGAATGTTTTGTTATGTTTCTTAAAGGTGATTCCAACTGATGGCGACTGTAGTGAATCTTACCTGTTAGGCCAGAAAAGGAACCTGGATAACAGTAGGGCAGGCCTCCATTTTGGGAGGGAATGCCAGGGAGGCAGTCATCCTAAGTTAGGCTGGTTGAAAGGGGAGGAGTTTGGAGACTCCTAGGATTGGCCAGGGGAAGTTGGGAGGAGCCAAGTCTTAGAAAAGGAGGGGGAAGTCGGAGTTGAGCTTCAGTCAGAGTCAGGGGAGTTGAGTTTGGAAGTGTAGGTTAGAGAGTTGATTACTGGTAGCTGACAGGAAAAAGGTCAGACAGCAGGGTGATTTCTTGTGGGGAATTGGCACAAGGGATTGACTCTCTATACTGGGCTAGTTAACAGGAAGAACTCTAGGACAGAGTTAGTTGATAACCCAGGGGACTACCTAGTTAGGTTAGTCAAACTCATTGCTATTCTCAGAGATAGAGCGAGGGTTCTGGTAACCAATAGTTAGATTGGTCTGGTTAAATCTGTCTGTAACTAAGTGAAGCGAACTGAAACAACCAAGTCAAGCTATAGAACTTTTGTAACAAGTCACGCTTTTAGTACTTTTAGTACAAAAGGTAATTAGTTTTCTGTTTTAAAGAAAATAAATCTTGTTCTATTTAACTTTCAAAACGTCTCTACAGTGCCTCATTCCATCATTAAGCCTGTGTGATAGTTCCAACCTTTTAACATCCTGGTACTACAGAAAAGTCTCTCAATAAACAGTTGTTTGGGAGCCAGGAGTAAAAGCAGTGTTGGCAGAAGTGGGAGAAGTTTACCTCACATAATTTTAAAACAAAAATCCTAAAATATCTTAGGTTGGTGGCAGCTTTAATTTAAAAGAAAGTTTTAAAGACCAGCAGGGTTCATAGTCTCTCTAACACGTACCCCTCTCCTGTGCCTCCGTGTCTGTGTGTGTGTGGCACGGGGTGTGTTATAATTGGTGTCAGCAGCAGTGTGCTATAGTTGGTGTCAGCGGTTTGCTATAGTGACCAACCCTATTCTAAGGTTTTTATGGCAGGATTTCCCATATAGAGAGATATAAACCTTCAGATAACTTTGACTCAAACTATATAGGGCTTTAGATGAAACCAGCAGTTTGATTTGTCCCCAGAGACAGAGTGGCAGACAATGGAGTTGTGGCAAAAAAGTATTTTAAATGGAATTTCTTATAACTCTGAAACACATTTTACTGTATCACATTAAAAGGATGTGATATGTTGTATGTCAGCCTGTGTCTGTTCCTTCTGATCAGCCTGAGGCTGACTTTCATGCAAAGAATGATGTTTCACTTGAGGAATGTGTGTCTGAGCAGCCAATATTAAGTGTAGATCAGACAGTTTCAGGTGACCCTTTACCGACTTCTACAGAGTTACACTCTGGCAGTGATTCCAATGTGGGCAGTGAGGATGTAATCTTGAACTGAAAACAAATTTACAACAAAGATAGGGAGCTCTCAGCAAAGCTCAGATGCTCGGTTCGTTTACAAATGAAAAATAAGACAGGTGCCTCAGAAGGAAGGAAGAGTCCATTTCTCAAGGCTGGGGATTTTGGGGAGGGCTCTCATTGATGTTATGTTGCTTTCAGTTTCAGTCGAGACAACATTGTCTTACCCAAGGTTCACGTTTTCCAAGTGGTCCCTGTTTCCAAGGATTTGTGGTGTTCCAGTTGGTCTATGGGATTTTATGTTTGGCTCTCTGAATTACTTTATTCAAGTTCGTCCAAGGATAGAGTTTGGTTATATTGCCTGGTTTTTACCTGCCTTGCTCCATGGAATTTCTACAACTTGATGTTATGGATTTAATCTGAAACTTTAAAAAACATTCTTTCCTCCTTATTTTTGGATTGTACTTTTTACTATATTTTGCTTGGCCTTTTTATATATTCTACAATAAACTGCTTGCTGTATCTTCAGTTGGTGTGTTGCTTACAGTCAAAGGGATTTCTGCCTTGGGGTGTGACATGATACAGTAAAATCATAAATTCAAAATCTAAAAAAAAATGCATAGGTCCACCTTTATGCCACAAAATTTGGGAATGTGTCAATAGTGTAGGAGATACTGCTGATTAGAACAAACATTGGGAGAATGTTTAAGGATTTTAGAAAGCAAGCTTTTCTCAGGAAGGGGAGGCACAGCAGGAGACTAGTTCCTAGAATCACTCAGTGGCACTTAATTGGGAATTTGAATCCATGTCTCTATGGAACTACTCATAGTTATATTCATAGTTACTGTATCTTAATTTTTATAGTTCATATAAAAGCAGATTATTATTTTAAAGCATATTAAGAACATGCACTCATGCTGGCCACATGACCTTGGAGGCATCTACGGACCACACCGGCTCTTCAGCTTAGAAGTGGAGATGAGCACCACCCCCCAGAGTTGGACATGACTAGACTTAATGTCAGGGGAAAACCTTTACCTTTAACAACCATAAATTATCATTATTTGATAGAATCACATTTATAGATTTATTATCTGCTTTTTGGGAGGATTTATGCATTCCTCTGTTCTCTTTCATGTGGACACACCTGCAAACAAGGGATGCCAACATCTGTCAATTTTCTTGTTTGACTCTTAGAATCCCACTTGCATCCTTGTTTCATTTAAATTCATCTCAGGTTGGAAAAGTGACTCAGTCTCACTCCTTTCCAAAAATCCATGCAGATTTTGGTATACAATTTCCCTAAAGTGTGTACATTGCTTCCTAAATTGTATTATTTTTTATACATGTACTTTTCCCAATGAGGAAAGTATGTTTGATATCATATATTTTTTCAACTGCGTGCATTTTTAAGCATATACATTTTAACACAATTGGTGAAAACTCTTGGCAATGTATGGATTTTGAACAGCCTTATCACACAGTTCACCTATGGAGCCCCACACTGCCCATCATACAACGTACGGCAACTTCCAGGGGGGAGGTGTCCATGGGTAAACTGGGGTGGCAGTGTGGTGGGGTGCTGATGCTGCCAACACAGAAGCTGCCCTGTGATCCATTAGGAACAATGGGACTTTGACAGAGTAGCAACATTTTCCCAAGTGGGATGGGAAAGCATCAGCTGATGGTTGGGGTGCCGGGATTGCCCCGTTGCCAGTCATATTTGCCACAGAGGGTGGCGAATCACAGTGCTTTGATGAGGTCCTCAGACAAGATTCAATTTATTTCCTGTGTTTTATAGACATGGGAATTGTGAATCCAATAGTAATTGAAGAAAATGCAAACCCCTCACAGAGAAATGCAAACCCCACATGTTTCTTATCCATTCCTAACACAAAATGCTATTTAAATAGCTAAATAATTTATCTTTATGTATTCAGCCACACTATGTCCAATAGGAACGGTAGAGATCTTACAGCTGTTTCTTTGCCCTGGCTTCTTTGCAGGATAACAGTTATTACTTTAATGGCTTCCCCTGCCATATGTGTACAGTAAGTAAAGGAACATAAAATTGAATGAACACATAAAAGAAGGATAAAGCCACCCAGCTTAACAAATCCACTCTCCCACCTGCTGTGCACTGGAACAGGAACAGAATGTCATCTGGATCATAAGGATTAGTCAAATAACAAGTCTTGGCTAACAGCACGGTCATGTGGCTGAGCTGATTAGTTCTCAAAGCCATCCTCTGATATTCCAAGATATTTGTGATCATAATTTAATTCATTATTTGCAGCCAATGACCCTTGAAGATGTGGTGTGATTTTCACTCTGACAGAGCTCTAAAGAGCAGTTTCCATCCTCTGAAACAGACTTTTTATTCTCTTTCCGGTTAGAAAGTGTATGTCAAAACTAGTTCTGAGTTTGACTAACAGTGCATGGGACACTCTTGCTTGTGTCTGAAAACAAAGGCCCAATGAAACCTTCGATCTCATAGGCATGCTCATCACTTGGGAGACTGAGGCGAGGTGCAACAAGCCATTGCAGATGGAACACCACAGAAAGAGGTTTCATATGGCTTTGCATTCTGTGAGATAGAATTCATTTTGTTTCACTATCTGCCATGGGTTAGATAAACCAATTGAGGTAAGGAATATTGGGCAATATACATGCGTATGTGAAACAGTCCTTGTTCCACTGCAAGATGTAACAAAGCCTTGTACAGTATCTATAAATCAATTTCAGTATCATCCATTCTGTACAATCACAGAGAACTGCATTATCTTTAATTTTAGTTTGACCAGAAAGAAATTGCAAGCATTTTAAACAGAAACTGAAAAAAATCACCACAGTACTGAAATCATATTTGATTAAATGGTTTTAGCATCATTCTTTGAGAAGTAGTTATTAGAAAAAATGATAAAAGAAAGGAGGGTGTGATGATGTCCTAAAACCAGAGCTGATTCACTGTCCACCAACATGGAAGTCACCAACTATGAATGTACAACCAGATGTGGTTGGTGGCTTCCATCAATAATTGATTTGGGGGATACTGCAGAAAATATGTGTTGTCTACTCACACATGCAGGCACAGTATCAATTAGTGTTTGATTTTATTTGGTCTAACATTTAGTTCAGTGTTCATGTTCACAATATTGATTAGGTTGTTAATTATTTTATGTTTATTGTGAATATTACACACTTAGTTTTAATTTTAATGCTATAGATATTGGTACTGTATCTATGTGTAATGTTATGTTTCTTTTTTCTGTGTAGTTGTGTGAACTAAAATTGATGAAAATTATAAGCCACAGAATATAGTGTGGCTTTGTAGAGAGGAAGGAATAATGTTGATGTTAAGTGCTCCTGTTATCACATCATCTTTGCCTCCCAGGAACTTTTTACTAAGGAAGATATGCAGAGCTAGTGCTGCAAGTGTGTGCTTTTGGTCAAAAAAGGCCTGCCTGTTCACTGTGGTTTCTAACTTGATATATCAGGTAGCTCTATGGAAGCCTTTGTAGTTTGTGCTGTGTCTTAACAACTTAGCTTCCCCAGTGTTGATCCTTTTGTGTTTGAAGTTTTATTTCTCTTTTCTTACTCTGATGATTAATTATTTCAGTCTGGCGATTTTTTTTTTTAAAAAAATCTTTTCATCTCAGCAAATGGAAGCAGCGTAAGTCTTCAGATGTTTCCACTGTGGTTGAAGCACTTCTGAAAATATCTTCAATTGATTGCTGCTTCATTCAAATGCAAGACAAATGTGAACTCCAAATCCAAGACCATTTGATCTTAGCTGGTATATGGTGAAGGATATTATGGAATGAACAATTATCTTTGTTTTCAAGAACCTCCACCCTTTTGTCATTCGGAGATATTTCTTAGCACCTTGGCTCTTAGAATCTCAAAAATTATTTTGTCCAAAAAAGTTAGGAAATCTAGATCACAGCAATATGTTCTGTATGGGGTTCCAAGAAGTAGCCGCCACATCTTGTATAGATAATGCTATATAACAAAATTTGGAAAAAAATCTCTTCCTAGTTTGAAAATATTTTTTCCTGTTGAATTGTGTGGTACTTACTTTGAAAGTAGTTGTTATACTCCAGAAACTTAGTTTTTGTGGCTGTCACAAACTATGTTGAAATGGTTGAGACTCTATGAAATATTCATTGAAAAACCATAGCAAAATGAGCTGCAGGAAGTCCCATAAGAACAATGTTTTTGTGGTTTAATCAAAAATTGCCCATGTTTTTATGAAAGACCCAATTAGGAAATGACATTTATAACCAGGAACAAAAATAATGTTATATAATGGAATACAAAATGTTGCAGCCTCATTGTTGTCAGGATCACATTAATCAAGCCTATACAAGCCTCTTGTATGCTTCTGCAAAGGTGTTTAGAGTGGTTTGTAGATCTTCTTCTGACCTTGGTTTTGGCTTTCAGTCTGCTGATGTTAAATAGTTTGTCATCTGCCTGATAGATGATTTCCACCCCAGTGGAAAACTTCCCATCAACAAGATGAAGTATCACAGGGATGAAAATGGAAAAGAAGGTTGAGGTAATAACACATCCCTGTTTGATATACCTGATTCCACCTTAAATGGCTCCCTTTGGGAGCCATTGCTGTCCAAAACTGTTGCCATCATATTATCATGGAAAAGCCGCAGGATGTTCACAAATTTGTCAGGGCATCTGATTTTTTGGAGGCTGGTACAGAGAGTACTGTGGTTCACTGTGTCAAATGCCTTTGCAAGGTCAATGAATGCCATGTGAATGCCAGGGGCCAGGCTGTGGCGCAGCTGGCTAGTAACCAGCTGCTATAAATCACTACTGACCGAGAGGTCATGAGTTCGAAGCCCGGGTCGGGTTAAGCCTCCGACCATTAATAGCCCCGGCTTGCTGTTGACCTATGCAGCCCCGAAATACAGTTGCATCTGTCAATTAGGGAAATTTAGGGACGCTTTATGCGGGAGGCTAATTTACAACACCATAAAACTGCCAGCAAAACACGAGGAAAGGAATGAGGAAGTACAGCCACTTCTGGACGGTGAAGCAACAGCTCCCCCTGTGGCCGGAATCGTGAAGCTGGAAAAATGTTAAAAATGCCTCTGGGTCTGTCTAATGTATGTTGTTTATCTGTTGGCATTGAATGTTTGCCATATATGTGTTCATTGTAATCCGCCCTGAGTCCCCTTCGGGGTGAGAAGGGTGGAATATAAATACTGGAAATAAATAAATAAATAAATAAATAAATAAATAAATGTACAGAGGTTGTTTTTGTTCCCTTCATTTTTCCTGGAGCTGTCGTGCAGTGAAGATCATGTCCACTGTTCCTCTGGAGGGGCGGAAGGGATTCTAGGAGGGTGTCATCTGAGATAGGGAGAAGGCAGTTTGCAAAGATTCTTGCGAGGATTTTCCCGGCAGAGGTTAGAAGGGAGTTACCTCGATAGTTTCCGCTGTCTGCTCTTTCCCCCTTTTTGAAAAAGGTGATGATGGTGGCATCCTTGAAGTCTGCTGGGATTTTCTTGGTCAGCCACACTTTTTTAATGAGCTCGTGGAGTTGTTGTGTCAGCTCAGCTCTACCCTCTTTAAAATCTTCAGTAGGGATCCCATCAGGTCTACAGGTTTTGTTATTTTTTTTGTTGGCTGATGGCATTGCTAACTTCCTCCAAACTAGGACAAGCTGCAAGCTTGTCCCTGGTTTGTTGTTGCGGGATTTGTGAGAGAACATCTTTGGCCACATTGGAGCTGCAACTAAGGAGGTTATGGTAGTGTTCTTTCCAACATAGTTTAATTGATTTTTTGTCCTTCAGAAGTTTGGTTCCATCTGATGAACACAGGGGGTGTATGCCATGATCTCTTGGTCCATAGATTTGTGGCTTAAAAAAAAACCCTGAGCATCATGGACATCTGCAAAGTGTTGGATTTCTTCAGCTTTTTTTGTCCACCAGATTTTTTTGAGCTCTCTGGTCCTTCTTTGAACCTCAGCTTTTGCACTAGTGTAGATCTTTTTCTTAGCAGCCAGTTTCTGTCTCTCTGCCATACTTGGAAAGCTTTCCTTTTCTAACCAATTAGTTGTTGGATCTCCTTATCATTTTTATCAAACCAGTCCTGATGTTTCTTAGTTTGATATCCAATGGTTTCATCACAGGCTGTGATGCTGGAGATCTTCAGTTTATTCCAATGTTCCTCAATATTTTCAGGGTGAGAAACTACATCATGGAGACATGGTGTACATATTTTACAGGTGGAATTATGCCAGGTCTCCCAGTTTCTCTCCATATATGGCCAGTAGAGATGGGGGGATGTTTAAGAAGCATCTAACTATGTCTAAATGCATAATGATGATATCATCCTTTAGGAACTCCAGAGGACACCTGAGAGATACCAGGCTATCCATTCATTGTAATGCCAGTCACCAAGATGCAATGGTTGAAAGCAACTACATCACCAGCTGCTGGGAGATTTATAGGTACAGTAGAGTCTCACTTATCCAACATAAACGGGCCGGCAGAATATTGAATAAGCGAATATGTTGGATAATAAGGAGGCATTAAGGAAAAGCCTATTAAACATCAAATTAGGTTATGATTGTACAAATGAAGCACCAAAACATCATGTTAGACAACAAATTTGGCAGAAAAAGTAGTTCAATACGCAGTAATGCTATGTAGTAATTACTGTATTTATGAATTTAGCACCAAAATATCACGATATATTGAAAACATTGACTACAAAAATGCGTTGGATAATCCAGAAGGTTGGATAAGCGAGTGTTGGATAAGTGAGACTCTACTGTAGCTGTTTCAAGGCATCATGTACCTAATCAATATCTCCTAGCTAAGATAGATCTAAATTTTTAAAAAATATTTGCTGGAAATGTCAGCAAAAAGAAGGAAATTTTTACCGTATGTGATGGACATGCCCTAAAGCCAAAATATTCTGGATTACAATGCATTGAAAATATCTTAAAAATTATGATAACACTAGAACCAGGAGCATGTCTTCTGAGATTTACAAATGCAATATTGTCAAATAAATTATTGAAACTGTTTCTATATATGGTAACAGCAGCAAGGATTGCCTATGCCTATTACTGGAAACAAGAAGAAATTCCCACTCAAGATTTATGGATTACAAAAAAGATAGATCTGACAGAGATGGAAAAATTGATTATGCTTATACAATCACCAAATCTGAAGAAAAGTGGCATCCTTTTATTGCCTTTTTAAAAGAATAAAATAAAAGTATTGGGTTTTATATAATAATAATAATAAGAGATTACAGGAATGTAAGAATAACGAGAACAGGAAAAGAGGGTAGTTAGTGACCAGAATAGCAGGATTCTTAAAGATGTCTAAGGGTTCCTGAAAAGTTAATCTACCAGAAGTATGAAGACACAAGACAAAAAAGATAGACATTTTGATTGTGTAGAAGGAAGGAAGTGTTAGGGCAGGAAGTGTTAGATGGGGCTTTCTGATTTCTGTTTCTTAACTTTCCTAACTTCTATGCTTCTACATACTTTATACACACTTTTCTAGTATTTTGTTTTAGACTAGATAAGTTTTTTTTCTTTTTTGTCCTTTTTTAACATTGCTAGAAATTCTTTTTGTATTAGACGACGATGGAATACGCCAATATAAGATGTTTTCTAAAAGTCCCTACTCTGTATCTATTATTTTACCCCTCCATATTTTTATATTTTATCAATAAAAATTATATTAAAAATAGTATCTTATTTAACAGCTACTGGGATTAGTGCAATCTCCTTGTCCCTTCATCACTCTGCAGATGATGGTAATATCCTCAGCATCTGCTACTTCCTGCTGTGGAGTACCATCCCCACCTGTGTCCCCAGATCCTTGGATTCAGGGAAGCCACCACGATTAAGAGTGATAGATTCCTAGCAATTTGCCTCATCCTTGGAATCTTCTAAGTCCAGAGGGTGGTTTATGGCACTCACTGCTGCTGAAGAGCAGCACACAGTTCTCTTTTTGGGAGGAAACAGAAGCAAAATAGGTATTGAGTAGTCCTGTGTTTTTGTTGTGATCTGCTACCATTCTTATTGAACAGCAGCCCCCTTGCCTTCTTGGTCATTCTCTTGTCATGAATCAGTCTTAGCTGATTCTTGCTTTATAAGATTCCTGCAAGCTTGCGTTACACATCTGAACCATTTGGTAATTCATCCTTCCTCCCATTCTTTATACATCCCCCTTTTTTCATTTTCTCCTTGAGTTTGCTGTGCAGTCACATTAGATTTTACATATATGTCCTTTTTTTCCTCTTCTGTTTCCTCTTGTTTGTGATTTTCAAAACTACTTCTTCAAGAACTCTCATTCTTCCTTGGTGTCTTTTCCTTTTAGAATCTTAAGCCATGGATTTTCACTCTGATGTTCCACAAACTTGTAAAATTTGCTTTCCTGAACTCTAAGGCTTGCATTTGATGATACTTTCCTTTTCACTGTCCCACAGCTGTGAATTCTGGAATCTTTCGGGATCACATCTCCCTAAAGTACCAACTACTTTGATTTCAGTGATCAACTACTCTCTATTGGTTAGGATCAAGTCCTTGTTCTTTCTCATACCTTTTGAAATAGGAAATTATCTGCAAGTCACATCAGCAGATATCAGGGTAATTGAAGTCCCACATAATAATGAATGAATGAATAAACAATGAATGAATGAATAAATAATGAATAAATAATAATGTATGAATAAAATCCAATATCTGTGTGAGAAAAGAGAGAATTAGACAGAGACATATCATTTTGACTGGGAATTCCATGTTACTTATTACATTAATTCCTTCTCCAGTTTCAAAAGATAGACCAAACAGTTTTCAAATACACTAAGAGTTTATTTTGCATATCTTTCATGCATTTCTATATTCAATACTTAAGACATTTGTAGGGTCTCACCCTCCCCTTTGAAGCAGCTTTTAAAAAAAATAAAAATGAAAACCAAGCAGGCATTTTTGCCTCATCTTGAAAAAGAAATCCATGTGTTCTCAGGTTAAGAATGGATACCACCACACTTTCATTGCTACCTCATATATAAGAGATTGAGCTGTTCAACAATAGTGACCTGATGTTACAATTATCACACCTCAATGCAAAGTGGCCCTTTGTAATGTGTGTGAGGGTGTATGTGTGTACAAGTCTCTATTCAATGACAGAGCAGCTCTCCTGTTTTCAAGATTAAATAACAGTGCTCTACAGAATCTTCATGTATAAGAAAACACTTTTGAAGTGTACTTGAAGGTCTATTACTAACGACTCAAAAGGTTCATCTTCGCTTTTACTTGCAGTTACTGAATTGGAGAGAGACTCAAACACACTGCAGTGCTTCTAAAAGTGCAATAATCTTCACACATTTGATCACAACATGTGTTTTATAAACCTCAGCCCAGTCCCTGGAAGAAAACGGGCAGTTAAGCATCTTTTTTGTACTTGTATTGAGTTATAAAGGAAAGTGTATTTTCTACTTCGCCATTGCCTACATAGATTCCATTATGAATGATTGAAGATGTTTCGTTATTTATTGTGAATTTATATTCCATCTTTCTGCCAGGATGGGATCCAGACTGACTTCTAGAAGTTAACTGGTGGGCTGAGTGAAAGCCTTCTCATGTAGAGTACGGATCCAAGCCACGAAGGGCTTTCAAATTCAAAACCAATATTTTTAAGTCAAAGCCAACATTTAAAATTGTATCCAGAAACAAATTGGCATCCTGTGAAGTTGTTTCAACAGGAAGGGTCAACAGCCTGGGTGCAGCATTTTGCACCTATTAAAATTTCCAGTTTCCAAAGGCAGAATCATGTAGAAAATATTACAGTAACCAAATCTGACTTTTCATGGAACAATAATGGCTGACATACTAATTTTAACTATAAACACATTCCTGGCCATCACCATATCCTGGACATCCAGGGTCAGTTTTGAGTTCAAGAGCACATGCAAACCAAGAACCTGATATAGTAACCCTATATCCAGAGGCAGTCCAACCCAGAGGCGAAGTAGGTGCTTGCCTGTGGTGCCATCGTCTGGGGGTGCAGTTAAAGCCCCCAGAAGGATGGCACCACCCCCACCCCCCGGCCTCCTTTGCCTTTCGGTCAGCGTGGGAGGCCTCCTCCTGGCCAAAGCCCCAAACCCCTTCCTCGAGCGAGGAAGGAATTTGGGGCTTTGGGGAGAAAAACGCTGCTTCTCTCCTCCTGCCCAAAACCCCAAAACCCTTCCTCGAGCGAGGAAGGAATTTGGGGCTTTGGGGAGCAAAACACCTTCCCTCTTCCCTCCTTCCTTCGGGCTGTCTTCCCTTTCTTTCCCCGCCAGCACTGGGAGAAGAGAAGAAGCAGCACAGCATCTTTCCAGACTTGTAGGAGTTTCCCCTTGAGTTTCAACCAACTTGAGGTAAAGCCCAATGAGGGGCGAGTGCTGGGGAAGTGAAGGGAAGGGAGAGAAACGTGGTGGCAGAGGACGGGGCCACAATATCTGCTAGTTAAAATTGTTCTTAATTTTAAATATTGTATTGTGATTTCGGAGCCCCCGGTGGCACAGTGGGTAAAACCACAGAGCTGCTGAACTTGCTGCTGAAAGGTCGGCGATTTGAATCTGTCAGCTCCAGCTTCTGTCAATCTAGCAGTTTGAAAACATGTAAATGTGAGTAGATCAATAGGTACCGCTCCGGTGGGAAGGTGACGGCACTCCATGAAGTCATGCTGGCCACATGATCTTGGAAGTGTCTACAGACAATGTCAGCTCTTTGGCTTAGAAATGGAGATGAGCACCAATTCCCAGTCGGACACAACTAGACTTAACGTCAGGAAAAAACCTTTACCTTTACCTATTGTTATTTCATTATTACAGTAGAGTCTCACTTATCCAACATAAACGGGCCGGCAGAATGTTGGATAAGCGAATATGTTGGATAATAAGGAGGCATTAAGGAAAAGCTTATTACACATCAAATTAGGCTATGATTTTACAAATGAAGCACCAAAACATCATGTTAGACAACAAATTTGGCAGAAAAAGTAGTTCAATACGCAGTAATGCTATGTAGTAATTACTGTATTTATGAATTTAGCACCAAAATATCACGATATATTGAAAACATTGACTACAAAAATGCGTTGGATAATCCAGAACGTTGGATAAGCGAGTGTTGGATAAGTGAGACTCTACTGTACTATTTTGCAATACAGAAGAATATGTGCAGTGTGCATAGGATTTTTTTTTTCAAACTATAGCCCACCATCCGCTGTCACCCCCCCCCCCAAAAAACAAAACAAAACAGTCTTAGACCTATGAACAGGCCCCTTTGCTTTAAATGTTTGCGGACCCCTTGACTATAGCAATCACCTGCCATCATTTTGGAACACTTCTTTCTTGAGACAAGATGTAACGATTGGGTATAATACAGTCTGACTAGCATGAAGAAGTTGAAGGTTAAACCAGTGAGATGAACCTGGGAGTATAAAGAGAGAATGCAAGATTACTGTCAAGTAGAAGAATCCTTTATAAGTAATATCCATGTCACACTGCGGTGGCATCAACTGCAAGCTAGTTCCAGAAGTGAATCTGAAGGAACTTCAATGAGTGGAATGTGTAGTGTTATTCAATTACATACCCAGCTTAGAACCACTTAGCAGCATATGTTTTTCATCCCTGTAGCATGTTGGTTTTGAACTGAAACCAAGAAAGTTCAAGTGGTTACCAATTTGGGGGATCTTTACAAGTGGGTTTCATTGCAACTTATTATGTTTCCTCTTTGGCAAACTCACTCCCTCTTTTCAAAAAGGGTTTTCCACTCTTTTGATTTTCAGCAAGTGCCAACTGATGAAGTCTAAAGCAGTTGTTTTCAAAGCAATTTTGTGGGCTAATCCCATATAACTCTTAACTGATGTTTTAAGAAGTGGAGCAGTGAAATTCCTATGTGCTCGTTTATGTATGTGGATTTAAAACACTTGTGTCCAGCTTATTAATATAACTTGTTCAGTATTAAAATTCACGTGCCGTAGAGAGGATCATGGGAAAGCAACATTTTGAAAACTTCCTCATTCCCCACAATGATTAAACTTTTTTCTTTGTCATATTTTTCCAGATCATTCCTAAAATTGGACATTGGAAATAGCCAAGAAGCTAGGACATGATGCATTTTATATGGGTTTATTTTTTAAAACAAAGTTTCATAAATGTTTTTAAAAGCTTATAAATCAGAAATTTGTTTCGTTTATTTATCCAGAGTTTTCTACTCCATCCTTTTGGTGCCCACACACCATCCAGGGTAGTTTACAACAATTAAAAACCACAAAACAATATAAAGATACATGAAATAAAAATACTACTCCAATTAAACCAGAGGGAAGGACATCAAATATGATTTCAATGGTGACATGGTCAACAAGAAGATACTATTGCTCATCTCCATCAGTCAAGCAGCTATTTTAAGTAGGATATATAAACAGGGGTCTATTATTCATTTAGAGTGCAACTCCAACCATAAAATGCTGCATGTATTGTCTTAAATTAATGTGTTTCCCAATCAATACCACCTCTAGTTTGTCTTCACTAAGCTTCAACTTGTTACCGCACTTCCAATCACTGCTTTCAGTTCAACATTTCCATAGCCTCCTTGGCATCAGCTAAGAAGGAGAGAACATCATTGGTCTAAACATACTGATGAAATTCAGCTCTCCATTGGCCTCTCCTAATGATTTAATGCAGATGTCAAGAAGTCTAGCAGATTAAAAAAAAAAACACAGAGAAACCCTAGAAGCCTATAGCAAAGGGTTTTAGCAATAATCCCCCAACTGTACCTTCTCAAAAGTAAAGCCATTCATCCTTATAGACATCACAGCATTGTGCCCCTAAGTTTCAAACCAACAAAGGATTCAGGAAGAATAATGGCCAGGGCTATTACATGCCACAAGAGAAATCCAGCAGAACCAAGAGTGATGCATTTCCATTTAGTTCCCTGTAGAGTGCATCCTCCAAGGCAGCCAAGACAGTTGCAGTCGCAAATGTATGGTCCTGGGCCATAATTGTAAAGGATGTTTTTCACTTCTCCCAATGCTTTGAGATCATCAGTCTTTGAGTTCCTAACACTGAATAGGGAGATCACCTCTATAAACGCAATGTTGGTGGACAGGAAAAGAGATTTAAAGATGGGCTTAAAGCCAGCCTTAAAAACTGTGGCATAGACACTGAGAACTGGGAAGCCCTGGCCCTTGAGCACCCTAATTGGAGGTCAGCTGTGACCAGCAGTGCTGCGGAGTTTGAAGAGGCATGAATGGAGGGTTTAAGGGAGAAACGTGCCAAGAGGAAGGAGTGTCAAGCCAACCCTGACCGGGACCGTCTTCCACCTGGAAACCGATGTCCTCACTGGGGGAGAACATGCAGATCGACTGCAACTGGCTCTCCATATTTGCCACTTTGACTTTTGTGGATTGGATTATTTACAGATTTGATTAAAACATTGTCTTTCGGAATCTCTTGGTTCTTCAGTGCAATTCTGTGATCAACTTCTGCCAGAGGTGGACCATAGAATCATGCTGGAGGGCTTAGAAATTCTTATAAAGGTGTTTTCTCAAGTTAAAAATAGCATTTTTTAAAAAATTCAGTTTTTCCAATTTTATAGGGATCCTATGCCCTTAATTCCAGTGATTGTGGAAGGCTGACTGTATACTTCTTTTAAATATAGATTTGGAGGAAGGAAATTGTGAAAAATGAGGGAAGAAATGTCAACAGTTTACAATATGGAGATGACACCATATTATAGGCAGAAAATAAGTAAAACTTGGAACAAGTAGGGAAGAAACAGTGTTATGATTGAATATTAAGAAAACATACCTAGTATGGGCATATGTGCATATGCTTTCAAGTCACCTGTCAACTTATAGTGACCATACATTTTATAGGGTTTTCTTCAGCAAGAATTATTCAGAGGTGGTTTATTTTTTTATTTCGTGTCAAAAGCATTGTATAACAAATACATTTTAAAGTGATGGGGAAAAAAGGAAATCACAAGCAACTAAATAGCTTTAGACCAAAAGTGGGCAACAGCAACCGCATTGTCTGTAGCTTTAAGCAACTCCTCCTCTGTACATGAGGCAGGACATTGTGGGCAAGCATACATATGCGGAGTTGTTTGTTCTGCTCCACAGTCACACAAGGTGGAGGATTCATCCAGGGTGGTTTCATAGTTCCTTCCTCTGAAATAAGAATTTCCATCACCAAGTATTCATTGGCAACCTTCTATCCAAGTAGTAATCAGGACTGACCAGATGGGATTTGTGCCTTTGGGCTAAGCTTATTCATTAATCAAAATTGATACTTTCATCAAAAAATCAAAAGATTAAAATTTGGAAGGGCAGCTATGAAGGAACTAGAGAAGATCCTCTATTGCAAAGATATATAATTAAATATCAAAACCAGAATAATCTATGCCATTAATAGAATATTCTATTTGCATGATTGTGATACCTGGACAATTACCTAATCTGATCGGAAGAGAATAATCTCATTTGAAAAGCAGATAAATAAATGGGTCTAAATGCATATGAAGCCTGAACTCTCAATGGAAGTTGAATGATTAAACTAAGACCATGGTGTTTGGACATATCATGAGATAACATGACTCATTGGAAATGACAAGAAGTCTTAGGAAATTGGAACACAATAGGAAAAGAGAAGGACTTAATCAAGGAAGCCACAGACCTGGCCTGAACATGGCTGTTGGAGGTCTGTCAGTCATAAGTCTTAAGGTCACCATAACATAAGCATTGACTTGAAGGCCAATTAAAAAATCACAGCAGCAGCTAAGTCTTTCTAGAATCATAGAATCAAAGAGTTGGAAAAGATTGCAGGGGTCATATGGTCCAACACCCTGCTGTGCAGGAATACATACTCAAAGGAATCCCAACAGATGATCATCCAGCTTCTGCTTTAAAATCTCAAAAGAAGACTCGATCACGATCTAAGGCAGCATATTCCACTGTCAAACAGCTCTGACTGTCAGGAAGTTCTTCCTAATGTTTACGTGGAATCTCTTTTCCAGCAATTTGAATGAAGATAACACTGATGCCTAGTTCAAAATAACCAGGGAAAGAATCAAATAAATGAGGCTTAAGTAAAAGTAGATGTTGACATGGAGAGTCTCATCCAGATTCTTCTCTATGATCCTGGAACTATGCTATATATGACCTAGCTGAACTTTAAACCAGAGCTCAGGGTTGAGTAAATCAGTCCTCAGTGTGGGCAAAATACTTTTCTTCTTCTGAAAAGAGAGACTCTTCCGAGTCCCTCTAGTATTGAACAGTTAGTATTTCATGAAAAATTCTTTCCATCAAGTAACATGCTTGTTAGCTTCCATTTCCCCCCACAAAAGATAGCGGTGACCTGCAAGCTAGTGAAGTGCAGCTAATGAGCACAATAATCGGATGGAAAGGGACTGATTGCCTTTCAGCAATGCTGGGCAAAGCCTAAAGATTCCCTTTAATAACACCAGGGGGAAAACATCATCTCTTTTCTGCTAGGAGAGACTAATAAGGATAAAAAGGGGCTGAATTTCAAACATGATGTAAGTTATCGATTATTTAATCTCTTGCCGTGCTGTAGTTTTTAAAACAGCTATTAACCACGTTTTAAAAGAAAGAAGACAGATATTAGGTTCCTGCCTTTGAAAACCTGATTACTGAATGGTTGTTTGTTTGTTGTCTTTTAAAATCTTGCCTTTCCTGTGTCATCAAACTCAGGTTGGCATTTCCAGATAGCCTCCCAGCCAGACCCACATCTGCTTATCTTCTGCCTGGTGGCTGCACTAATGCTTAAACCACAGTGAGTTCTGCACCCTAGTAATTATAGTAGCTTAAGAGGAGCCTTGCTGGATCAGATCAAAATTTCATCCAAATAAACAGACCCCTTCCTTTTTCTGGAGAGCAGTGACTGTGGTAGAGATGAAAACATTGCCCCTAAATTCTGTTGTTATTGTGTTGTTTCCAGTCATTTCCAACTTATGGTTACCCTAAGATGAACCTACCTCAAGCAAAATTACTTCAGATGAGTGTTGCCTTCCTTTGTGGCTGAGAAATTGTGACTTGCCCAGAGCCGCCCATTGGATTTACAACCTTAGCATTCAGAATATAATCCAGTCATTTTGCTGTCTTTGCCAAAGAGTGCTGGTGCCTTGCCAAATTACAGCTCCCATTAATCCATAGTATTGGGCCATGGCAATTAATATGGTATCAAACTGCATTAATTTGACAGTGTAGATGCATCCTATATCATACACAGTCAAGGCTTTTGAAAAGATAACCATTAATGTGGAGACTCAATGAGAAAGGATCAAACCCTGTGTTCCTTTGTTCATACTTTACACAGAGGGAACTGTGAATATCAAATATCAGTTCACTGCTATGAGGCTACGAGGACCTTTACATGTGGGACAGAGAGCTTTATAACCTTCAAGAAATATCCGCCAGTTCCCTGAAAACTGAAAGACCTCATTAATTCCAACTTTCAGCACTGCTTGTTATCAAAGCAAGAAAAGAAGAAGCCATTCACAGCAAACCGGATGTCTAAACTGGATTAATGATCCCGCATAACCAGCACGGGGTTTACTTCATTAACTAGCACTTAGACATCCCACACCTTCAATTAACATTGGTTTGACACAATCCCATCTCTGTTAACAGAGGAGATGATCAAGCAACATCATTGCCAGCCAAGCATCCCCTTGAAAGGGGTTGATTTATCTCCTTGGCAGCTTATTAAAATGCAAAATGTGCTGAAATTGATTTTCAGCCATTTCAAACAGGAATGTTTGTAATAATGTTAATTTGTGGATTCCATATATATATATATATATATATATATATATATATATATATATATATATATATAAAATAGCCACTGTTATGTTCAGCCCTGAGGCTATTTGTATTGTGCAGACAGAAAATGAACAGCGAACATTTATTTCTCATATCTTTCAGAGGAACCTGAGGCGCATGAAGATATTTGCGCTGTAACAGACACAGTCAATCTCCTTCACTCCCTTTAGTCACTATATATCAACAGCAAACTCCCAGCTAGTCGGACTGGAGCAATTAACCTGCCAGAGTTCTTGGCTGTCAGACTCAGTAATAATAAACTCCCACCAGTGAGAGATAGAGCTATAGATCCTGGCCCTGCAAATTCCAGGGAGTGGCTGAATTATTCAGCATCAGCATGATTAAAGAGATGACATGGTATTAGTTTAAAAGACATAAATCTACATGCACACACACATGCAGCACGCACACTGAGATTTAAATCTATTAATGAACAACAATTATAGTAAGAACATCTTACAGTAAGGGCAGTTTCTCCCCACAGTTTTAAAAGGGGTGATGAGACTTAGGGAGGAAGGGAGAAAACAATTTTCATTGTCTGGTCATTTGGAAACAGAAAAGCTTAAGGGGAGAAAACATATCAATACGAAGTTGGAAACTTGCTTAATTAAATGGTTACAGCCTGTATAAATCTTGGAAGGAAATCAAAATAATAATTGCAGTCAAGCAAAACATATTAACTTGGGTGTAATTGGAAATGTTTACAGTGCCATCCTTAAGAGAAATACTGTTGATCACTTTTGATTATTATAATTATAAGCAATAATTCTGAAGGCTGTGAGATTACAAATCAAGGGGAAGACTGCCGACAAGTATGCTAACAATATTACCCAAAATAATTCAAGAGGCTACTTTTTTAGTCCAAGTGGTTTGGGGCATGTGCATGCGTAAGAGAGGGAGAGGAAGAGATCAACCTGCTCTTTAGCATTTCTTTAAAACAACAACCCTGAAGCACAACGTATAAGTAGGATATTAAAAAATATTGTTGATTATTATTGTGGACCTACAAGTTATTTATAAGTTATGGTGATCCAAAGATGAACCTATAATGTGATTTTCTTGGCAAAAATTGTTAAGAAGTCATTTTTCTTTCCTTCCTCTGAGCTTGAGAGAGTATGCCTTGCCCAAAGACACTCAAGAGGGTTTCTAATTCTATGGCTGAGCTGGGATTCAAGCACTGGTCTCCTGAGCTGTAGTCCAACACAGGTTCTAATTCAAAATGTGCTCATATTAAAATCTATTAATATTTGTAACCTATATAGTAGAACACCACATGTTCTTCTAAGTTTCACTGAATTCAGTGGCTGATATAATGAATGGTGAATGAAGGAGAGAAGGAAGTATAGTCTTTATCAAAATGATGGACCCAGTTTCAAAGCAGTGTATTTCACGATGGCACCTGCTTTATGAACAACATTAAGATGATAGTTGAATTAATTCCAAATGCCTCTAAAATGTCTTCTTCCACTAAAATCACTGCTGCCATGATTCTATTTTTTGAGGTAATCCAGATCACTCTCTAATAGTGCCCCAAAACATGCTTAATTATGGGGAATTATACTCATTCTCTACAGTGTTTTTAGATTAATATGTTTTTATTTTCAATGTACATATTCATAAAAAAAT
Source organism: Anolis carolinensis (assembly GCF_035594765.1). Classification (NCBI taxonomy): domain Eukaryota; kingdom Metazoa; phylum Chordata; class Lepidosauria; order Squamata; family Anolidae; genus Anolis; species Anolis carolinensis. The sequence continues at coordinate 249,249,355 of NC_085842.1, read as the reverse complement.
AGTGAAACAAATCTATATATATATATATATATATATATATATATATATATATATATGCATGAACCAATACAATAATTCCTAACATCTATACAATATTCGTATTTGGTTATATTCTACCCTCCTCCCACCCCTCCCAGTTCCCGTCCCTTGGGTTGAAGACATTCATATATAATTCTTTTCTTCCTTCCTATTAAATTATTTTTTTATTTTTCCTTCTGGCCTAATATTTATCATTTATAATTTCCCTACACAGATTCTAACAGGTTAAATGAAACCTATACAAACTTTTCCTTCTTTCCTTTTTAAACATAGTTTAGAAAAAGTTCCCAGTCCTTGATAAAGTTTTTTTTTGCATTTTTTGCTTTATTCATCATTGCTAATTTGTCTACTTCTGCTATTTTAAAGACTTTAGCTATCCACTCATCTATTGTTGGGAGGTCTGCTTTCTTCCAGAACTGTGTATGCTGTTCTTGCTGCTATTATCATGTAGTGCAGTACTTTGTAGTTTAATGATTTTGTTTGGGTATTTGACATTACTAATAAAAAAATAATTTGGGCTCCAATTGTATCTTTGAATGAGAATTTTTTGCAGTGTTTTTGCACCTTGCCCCAGAAGTCTCTTGCTTTTTTACAAGTCCACCACATGTGGAAGAAAGTTCCTTTCTCTTCTTTACATTTCCAGCACTTGTTGTTCCTTCCCTTATACATTTGAGCTATTTTTGCTGGGGTCAAGTGCCACCTGTTCCTCATTTTATAAAAATTTTCTCTAAGGTCATAGCACCAAATTTTGTTTAAGCCAATACTCTGGTAAAATTGGGACAGGTCCCGGTTTTGGGGCTTGTCTGGATGGGCCCTTACTTCAAGCTACACACTTGCTTCTTTGGAGGCAGTAGGAAGCTCTGTGTTACCTGTCTGCAAGGTTGAACTACAGAGTTCCATCTTGTCTCCTATGCTGTTCAAACATAAAGTAACTAGGGGAGGTCATTAGGAGTTTTGGGGCTAGAAACGAACCATATGACACTCAGATCTTTTTCACATTGTCATCCGAGTCAGCTGAAGCTATGCAGATAGTAGGGCTGTGCATGGATCCTTTTATCAAATGGGCTCTGACTCTTTTGGCTCTTTCAGCCAGCCTTAACGGCACAGGCACTGCTACCATTTTTTCTTGGCTGCAACAAATCACGTGGCTGCCAAAAGCGGTTGCCTTCAGTTTCTTTCAGCTACATGTGGAGTGCTGAGAGAGAGGCAAGTTACCCTGTGAGGCTGTGAGCCCTGCTGCCTGCCTGAGCCAATCAGAAGAAGAAACCTGTTCACTGCTCTGTGTTCTATCAATCTCAGTGCCTTAGCTGCTCTTAGGATCTTGCTTCCAGTCCTTTCCTTTGGCAATTTCATTTATGGGCCATGAATGGACATTTGGGGAGTGGATGTTTGTTTAAATATTGGGGTGGTTTACTGAAGGGAGGGGATAACCTGACTCCCTTGAGTCCCCAAGGGGAGAATTCAATTCCTCCCCAGGTCTAGCTGAAGGAGATTAAAGGGAAGGAAGCCGGAAGCAGGGGTTTCTTAAGACTGATGCCCTAAAAATGATGGAAAGGGGAGCCCCGTAAGTTCCCCATTGCTGCCAATAGGCCAGATCTTCCCAGATATTTTGGCTGCTGAACCAAAAAACTGATTTTTCCCCAGCCAAATTCAGAGGCTCTCAAAAAACGGAATTGGGGGTGGGGTCACTGAAATCCAGACACCAAAAAAGGCAAAGGGTTTAACCGAATTGTCCACCCCTAGTGCATGTATACTATAATGGGCTACATGGGGGTTAATAAACTGAAACTGAATCCCACTAAGGCTGGATAATTAGTTTCAGAATGCAGATTAACAGCTTTGAAGTGGAGTATATAAATTTACACTGCCATATAATCCAGTTGAATGCAGTTAATGGGTTTGTGCCGACTGAACTGCTGACCTAAAAGTAGGTAGTTCAAATCCATGAGATGGAGTGAGCTCCCATCTGTCAGCTCTAGCTTCCCATGTAGGGACATGAGAGAAGCCTCCCAGCAGGATCTGGGTGTCCCCTGGGCAGCCAATTCTCTAACACCAAAAGCAACTTGCAGTATATTTGCTTCTGACATGATTAAAAAAAGCTTCAGGGAGAGAAAGCCCCCCCCCCTCCCCCAGCAAATCGTGCCTAGGATGCCCCATGATAGGTTCACATTATGGACATTGCAAGTCAGAAGCTACTTGAAGGCAAGCAACAACAAATTGATTCAGCAGTATACTACACTAAGTTATTTAGATATAGGCTTATATATAAATATTTTAAACAAACAAACCAATATTGGTACATCTCTAGTCACAGTATTGTTATGGCTGATGACTATGTGATCCAGTGTAGTTATGTTTCCACATATTCATACTACATCTAAACTTTATGAGCTACATTGGGTGTGGAACTGCTAAAAACATCAATGTTGAAGAATTGAAGTGACAGCCCTCAACCCAAATACTAGAACAACACAAATGTGTTTTACAAGTCACAATTTTTTTGAATTTGGCATACAGTCGGAGTATGGAGAGAGAGATTTAAATGTGTTTGTGTTTGAAATTGGGGGTATGAGAGGTCCTCTTTCAGGGCCACTTTATGCTACAATGCATCATAAGTCCACTTTCCTGTAGTTAATGATTTTAATGGTACTTTTGAATGGGTTCAAGAGATGGTATATTTATTAGTTTAAAAGCCTAAAGTGTTTTGTTCTGAAGGCACTCTTAAGATCTTTTTCATAGTGCCACTTAGCATATAAAATGTCAGAGATTTCTGAGCTAGGAACTCAAAACCATTTATTGGACAAATGAGCAGACATCTGTTAAGCTTGAGTCTGATGATAAACACATTTGAGTAATTTTAGATGTTGCAACCAACATCACAGAATTTGGGTAATCCCCAGTAGGGAAAACTCCCTTAAGGAAAGCTATATCTGTTGAATTTCTGCATGTCCTGCAGCTATTGAAAATATTTGAGCTTTGAGGGGGGAAAGTAAAATGGGAAAGTGGCAGCAGGTCAATACCTCTATGCAAAGTATTCAAGAAAATTAAATTGTCTTTCTTTTTTCTGCACAAAGAAATATGGAACAGATTGTTTCTGGTGGGTAAATCATTAGAGCGGCATGAGTCTATGTGATCCCCCACATTTGCATACTGAGAAAAGAATCTCAATAATAAGCATATTATGTAGCTCCCTGGAATTGGGGAACTTGAATATGGCAACCCACAGGGAAGGAGAAGCTTCTGATGTTTAGTAAGAATGGAGAGCGGAAGAGATTGAAACAGCACTGAAGTGGAGGCAGAGAAAAAGCAGTGGTTGGGAAAAGGAGTTGAGTGATTGACGAGAGAGAGCACAGAGAAAGAGAAAATGCACCAGGACCATGGATTCTAACCCAGACCAAGTTAACCCAGGTCAAGTGAGCTCTGGAGTCGAAAAAGAGCAAAAGAATCTGTTTGTCTTCACCATAGCTCCCAATAGTGAAACCCCAGCAGTTGAAATGTGGTTAGTTTCAATGAGACCTGTGGAGAGCAAACCATTTCTTTCCTCTCCATACCTCAAGTAGTACATCTATTGAGCTACTATGCCAACTCCTGTCCTGTTGTAGCCTGTATAAACACATGTGGGGATGGGGGAGTCTTCAGAATGGGGTTAAAGCTGTCCTCTTCTTTCCTAAAGGATGACATGATCCAGATATTTCAGTAGAACAAAGGATAAACTGGAAGTTATGTAACAGGAAAGGAGATTAATGGATTGCTGAAGCAAGTCCTGTAGACTAGCAGCACTTTAGAGATCTAGATGTTTCTCTCTACAGCAGAGATCCTCAATTTTGAGTGGTTTCATTAAAATCTGGATGTGGTCTATGAAACAAGTCTTGTTCTCACAAACCTCTCTTTTTGTTGAGATTGAAAGTTTTTTGCTTCATGCCTGTCATTGTGTATCTAACAAAAATTCCTTAGAGTTGACCATTTTGTTCACCTGAGTTTCTAAGCTTGTAAATAATGGTTTTTGTATAGTAAGTAGGTCAACTTCCACATTTCCCGTAAGAACCTCTTAAGCTTCCAGGAAATACATATAACAGGAGACTAATTATAGAATCAAAGAGTTGAAGAGACCACATAGACCATTCCCGGACATGCAGGAAAAACACAATCAAAGTGCCCCTGACAGATGGCCAACCAGCCTCTGTTTAAAAGCCTCCAAAGAAGGAGATCCCATCACACTCAGGGCCCTTCCAGACAGACCCAAAATGCAGGACCTGTCTCACTTTTTACATGAGGTGTATGCAGATGACATTCAACTCTATTACTCCTTTCCACCTGCTACTTAGGAGGCTGTTCAGGTCCTGAACCAGTGCTTGACTGCTATGACAATCTGGATGAGAGCGAAAAAAATTGAAATTGAATCGAGACAAGACAGAGGTCCTCCTGGTCAGTCAGAAGGCCAAACAGGGTATAGGGTTACAACTTGAGCTGGATGGGGTTACACTCCCTTTGAAGGTGCAGGTTCGCAACTTGGGCGTGATCTTGGACTCATTGCTGAGCCTGGAACCCCAGGTTTCGGCGGTGGCTTTTGCATAATTAAAACTTGTGTGCCAGTTGCGTCCATACCTTGGGAAGTCAAACTTGGCTCTCATTACATCTCATATAGACTATTGCAATAAGCTCTATGCGGGGTTGCCTTTGAAGACTGTTCAAAAGCTTCAAGTAACCCAATGGGTGACAGCCAGGTTCCTTACTGGAGCAGGGCACAGGGAGCACACAACCTCCCTGTTGAGTCAGCTCCACTGACTGCCAATTTGCTAGCGAGCACAATTCAAAGTACTTTAGCCTATCAAGTATAGGCTTTAGCCTATAAAGCCCTAAATGGTTCCGGTCCAGCTTACCTATCTGAATGCATCTCCCTGTATGAATCATAGAATCATAGAGTTGGAAGAGACCTCATGGGCCATCTAGTATAACCCCCTGCCAAGAAGCAGGAAATCGCATTCAAAGCACCCCCGACAGATGGACATCCAGCCTCTGCTTAAAAGTTAGAGTGTTAAGATCGGTTGGGGAGGTCCTGCTCTCAGTCCTGCTTCATTCACAAGTGCAATTGATGGGGGTGGGAGACAGGTGATGGCCCCTCAGCTGTGGAACTCCGTCCCCAACTAGATTAGATCGGCCCCCTCCCTCCTGGTGTTTAGGAAGCAGCTCAACACTTGGCTGTGCAAATAAGCATTCAACAAATAACACCAATATGCAAGCAGCTAAAGGAACTATGGGATCGATGCAATGTTTAAATGTCTTTTTAAAAAAATATTTTTTATTAAAAATTTTCGTGTGAGCATATAGGTAAGAAAAAGTTGGAGGGGAAAATGGGACAGTTTAGAGACGGCAATGATTAAATATCTTAATGCTAATGTTTTAATGTTTTAATGTTATGCTGAATGTTTGAATAGTTTTTAATGATTTAATTTATGACCATATGTGATCGTTTCTAGACGTATAATGTTTTTATAAGTTTATATGGATGTAAGGCATTGAATATTTGTTATGTACAATGCTGTACACTGCTTTGAGTCTCCCTAGGGGTGACAAATTAATTAATTCATTAAATAAATAAATAAATGTAGGACTATGCTGAGAATTTTCTCTTTGTAGATTTTAGTTCTATCAAAGCCCCATTTCATCTGTTCTACACCACTTGTTATGTCCTATGTAGGAAAATAAGTGACTAGCAGAATTTACTGCAGGATTTACTTAAGTGGAAGTTAGGATGAATGAAGCATCCATGAATATGCCAAATTTTTTAAAGTAATTTTTATTGAAGTTTTCCACAAACAAGACATTATACATAATATATTATACATAAAATGGGGGAGGGGCAAAATCGGGTCCAGGGTAAATGGGGTAAAGGGGAAAGGGAACAAAAAGAGAAAAGAGGGGGAAAAGAAAAAAAAAACCCACACACACAAAAGGCGGGGATAGACACTATTTAGTCTTCCATCCTTCCTTCGCGGGAACTTGAAATTATTTATTTTTTAATTTGTATAGTCCTGGTTGCTCTATTATTGTCTATCTGAATCTTCAATTTCAAGGCTTGTTCCTTACTGATTGTTCATATATTCTCTATATAGAGTCCAGTCTGTCTTTTTTATTGACTGATCCCTATGTACCTTTAATAAAAAAAAATATTTCGTCCATGTCTCTAATCTCTTCCATTTTTCCCTGCCATTGTTCTTTCGTAGGAATGACTTGTGACTTCCACTGTTTTGCGTATGTAATCCTTGCTGCCGTATTGATATAAGTGAACAGTTTATCTTCATTTAAGTTAAAATTTGTTTCCGTATCTGTCAGCCCCAATAAATAATATTCTGGTTTCATCGGAAATCTTTTTAAAAATATTTTTTGAGATTCCAAATGTATCATTTTCCAATATTTATTTGTTTCAGGACAGGTCCACCACACGTGATAGTACGATCCAAAATGGTTTCTACATTTCCAACAGGTGTTTTGAGTTCCTTTGTACATTTCCCCCAGCTTTTTTGGTGTGAATATGCCAATATTTTGAGTTAGCAAGTGAGGAGAATCTGAATTACCTTTCTTGTTAGTGTGCGTCTGTTTTCTTTTTTTTCTCTCTATCAAATTAAAGTTTTTTCCTTTGAGAACGTGCATGTGCATATGTGTGTGAATCCCGGTGAACAACAAACAAGGAGATCCTGATGAGCACCACTTTGCAATATTAGTAGTATAATAGTAGCAATGTAAAATAAAGTGTGTACCTCATATTACATCAGCAATCTCTGTCAAGCACCTCTTTAGGAATCTAACTTTCATATGAGCTCTCTTATTTTTTCTTATCTCTGAACCCCATCTTCATTCAAGTACATAAATATTTCCTCTAACAATTTACCAATGATTTCTCTTTATCAGTTCAGTGTTCTAGAATAGCAATATTTTCTACAGAAGCGCTCTTTCATTTCTAGTTCTTATGACCCCTGGTTCTCCCTAGCTCTCACTCATCCTCAAATTGTGGCTAGGTTCAGGTCAGGACTTCTTTTATATTTTTTCTCATGAAATATGTCATTGCCTATCACATTAGCTGAGATCATAATGAGGTGCCTGTGTAGTCAAAATTGAAGGGATAGATTCTTTCTGATCATGTGGGTACTCCACTCTATCCTCAGAAGATGTGACCATGATGGTTAGGTTCTTGCAGGGAGGTTTGTGGTTGGTGAGGAATGGTAGTAGTGACATGTAGATAGCTCATTCCCTTCCTTGTGTTGATCTGCACAAAGGAAGGATGTGGATAATGGACCAGGACAAAATGGACCCAACCCAGCTGTCCACATGGCCACAAAGCCCACAGATACTTCAGTTTTCTTCAAACTCCAGAGTATCCCTAACTTTGTTTAATGTGAAGCAAAACTGGATTAAGGGCAACTCTCAGTTACAAGAAGTTCCCATATATTGTGAAGACTGCCAGTAGTGGATTCAGAGTAAGAATGTTTTTTTGTTTTTTTTTACTACTGTAGACAAGACCTCAATCTAGTTTCAGGCTAGGGTATGGTACTGAGAGAGCGTTGGTTGCCCTAACCAATGACATCTGCCAAAAAAAAAAAGATAGGAAATTGCTACCCTATTAACCAAGGTGGCTTTCTCAGATGCCACTGATCCTATTGGACCAGTTCTATTATATTATGGTGGCTTCTTTCCTATCTGCAAGGCTGGTTTTAAAGAGTGTTATGGGGAAGGCATTGTTCAATGTTTATATAAACCAATGGGAGAGTTCTTCAGGTCTTCAAACTACAGGAAAGGAGATTCCACCTGAACATCAGGAAGAACTTCCTCACTGTGAGGGCTGTTCGGCAGTGGAACTCTCTCCCCTGGAATGTGGTGGAGGCTCCTTCTTTGGAAGCTTTTAAGCAGAGGCTGGATGGCCATCTGTCGGGGGTGCTTTGAATGCGATTTCCTGCTTCTTAGCGGGGGGTTGGACTAGATGGCCCTTGAGGTCTCTTCCAACTCTACTATTCTATGATTCTATGATTCTATGAATGTACAGACTGGGTACCATCAGAATGTAGAAGCAGATTGCTGGCTGGAACAACATACAGAAACTGTGGGTGCTTCCAGACAGGGGTAAAACCCGCTCTGTAGTGGATTTAAAAAGCCTGCTTCAGCATTGGTTTTTTGTCCTCACAAGGGCCCCCAAACCTGGGTTTTACCAGACAGAGTGTCTAATTACCGGGATGGCACCAAGACATTATGCTTGTGCATTTTGGCTGAACCTCAGTCTGTTTCTGCTGGCCACATTCTGGTAGACCCCCATATCCGTTTTCGCACACCTTCTGAAAACAGGCAAGTAGCCGAATAACCTTTTTTGGTCCACAGCTGAAAATTTCGCTAGATCCAGTCCATTGGTGGCAATGGGGAACTTATGAGGCTCCCCTTTCCATTCCTGGGACCCTTTCCTTTTTTTCCCCTTCAAGGGAGCCTGGGTTTCAGCAACAAAGCAACCTTTCTGGCACTCTTTCCTTTTTCCCTTCATATGAGCCTAGGTTTCAGCAACAGTTAAGGAAACAGTCAAATCTTGTGTAAGACACATCATCTTTGTGTGTCACGTGATACCAAATAGGGGAGGAGGAGCCGTGATTGGCTGCTACGTGGTCCTGTAACAGACGAAAAACACGACAGTTGGGCCCTTACTGTTATGGCCATCCAGCCAAGCTGAATTGGCTGAAGGGAACTGGCTACTCAGTGCACAAGCCTACCAGACACCCAGAAGCTTCCAGACAGCACCCAAATCCACACCAAAGTGAGTTTTTAAAACTCACTTTGGGGCAAATTTGAGTACCCTCTTGCAAAACCTGGGTTTTCTTGGGGGGAGAGTGCATAGATGCCATTCTGGTGATTACAGGATGGCACCCAGAAACCTAGGAGCCCCGCAAAAAGAAGCCCTTAAAATTTAAAACAACTTACCTGACTGCCCTTAAGGTAGTCCTGGACTACTCCTGGCTCATTGAAATGACATGCCATGAGACCGGGGGGGGGGGGGGGGGGGAGGAATCGCTCCTCATTCCTCACTCCATCTCCTGGCATGTCATTTCTATGTGCCAGGAGGACTCCAGGACTGCCTTAATGGTGTCCAGGTAAGTTGTTTATAATTTTAAGGGCTATTTTGGGGGTTTTGGGGGAGTGAATGGGTGTTCCCTTGGTTTTCCAGACTCCTGGAACCCGGAAAACCAAGATGGCTGTGTGCATTGTGCTTGGGGAGCGTATGACATGGTCCTCGGACCCAATCCACACAGGGCTGACACCTGATAAGGCCAGGATCTTAGCTAAGGCCCAGGCCTCACCAGGTGTGGGCCCGGTGTGGTTTGGGTCTGTGGACCATGTCATGCGATCCCCTGCTTTGTTCTGAATTAATTTGCTTTTACCCGAAGCATCATTAGGAGGCCTCTTGCAAAAGCACAACAGGCCCTGCATTTTGGGGCCTATCTGGAAGGTCCCTCTGTAACACCAAGTTTCAACGAATCACATGCAATGGTGAAGCACTTCTAGTCTGAATTCAAAGTGCTGGTGACAACATTTAAAGCCATTAATGTCTTGGCACCTCATATGAAGAACAGTTGCAGCTTTGCTCTGGAGGAGGACATTTGTTGCACCCCAGGGCAGCGTGAGCACTGAAAACCAGACAGAAACCAATAAACATATAATATCTTTATTAAAACAATTATAAATCCAGGAATGAATAGGTGGAAAGGTTGAGCAGATAATAGTCCTTTATGAAAAGGTATGAATTAGTCCAAAGAATTGAAGGGAAATGTCCAATATTATTGTCCAAAGTCCAGAAACTGAAACACGCTCAAAACTGTTGGAAAGTTCTTGAGCGGGGCAAAACAAGGAAGCAAGACTGAAATAACAAGGTCCAAAGTCACTAGGAAGTCTTTGATATCCAGGCAGGAACGTGATGAAACTGAGGCAAAACTTGATTCAGGGGCTAGGCAAGGAAGTAGACTTAATCCGGGCCTACTCGGGAGTCGCGTCTCGGCTTGGCTGCCAGGATCTGGAAACTTGGCTTGGAAGAAACAGGAGCTAGAGTCAGTGAACCATTCTCAGGAAGTTGACACCGCGAAATGTCCATGGTGCAAAGCACTTTTATGGAACTTAGATTTGATCACAAACAAGGAAAGCCAAACTCCCTAAAGGTTCCCAAGGGAAACCTTCTATCCATTATCCCCTCGAGATGCCAAGCGGTTACTCCTGCGGAGTTTTTGTTTCTCAGATCTGTGGCGATGCAGAAACTCCCTTCTGTTGAAGGACACATTCTCTGGGGAACTAAGAACATCTGGTTCCGCCATGGGAGTAATATTTTCACTTTCTTTCCCAATTAAGGAATCATCCAAGCTATCAACAGCCAGCAGCTGTAATTGGAAAGAGCTCTGTGGTCTAGGTAAAAAGTCAGAATAAGCTTCCTCCTGGTCATAGTTCATTTCTGGATCAGGTTCAGAAGCCAAAGGTGGCTGGGGTATGACAACATTGGAGAGGGCCTTTTTGGTTTGGCATCCTGTAGTATGATCATGTTATATTGCAATTGAAATTAGGCACAATTTGCCTCAGTTTGCTCCAGGAGAAAAGGTATTTGCAAATTAATTAATAAAGCAATGCTGTTTCTGCAGAAATAATGTCTTCATGTTATCTCCAAGTTGTCCAGCAGTAAACTAAATATTAAAACACACCACAGTATCACTTGGTTCTCCTTGCTTGTGCAACAAATGTTACTGCTGTAGGCTAAATTTATTCAGGCGCTCACTGAAGAAGGCTTCTGAGGGGAAATGCTCAGCAGCCCAGCTGATGCTAATCAGTTTCATGCCAAATTACAGGATTATCAAATTGCTGCCAAACCTGTGCAGCCTGGCATTATCCATTTCAGTAAATTAAAGAGAGCTCATTTCTGATGAAATGGATTTACTTGTGTCATCATCGTGTATTCATTTATGCATTGAAACCATTCATTTCCCTTGAGAGCAGGGATGTGGAACATCTTCCAGAGGACATGTGCATGGAAGTACATATTCTTCAGAGTGCTCCTTACTTTTGTAGTCTGCCTTGGTTTGCACAAGCATTCTATTCTTGATTAGTAAATACATTTATTAGAGTTGTGTGTTTTGTTTGGAATTTCTTTGAATTTGGATCTAATTTGGAAGTTTAGCAATTTTGAAGCAAATTCTGACCCACCTGTTTGCTGCCCACCCCCATATTAAGAATTTGAATCAAAAGGAGCCTATGATTCTTAAGCCTCAGATATCTTTGGATGTAGCTGTGACCAAGCCCTACTGAGAAGTGAAGCCAAACCTGCCTCTCAGCCAATCAGGGCTGGTGGAGGAGAGATGGAGAGGCAGAGGCAGAGATTGCTCTTATAGTCTTTAAAAATGTTTTTAAAATCTTTGAAAATTCCAAAAACATCAGTGGATGAGTGAAACTTGATAGGGAAAGAGTGATAAATGTGTTCCACCATTATAGCAAGTTTCACCCCAATAGCTTTAAAAATGAGGGAGAAAGGAGCCCCTGAATTTTCCTCATTTATAGTAATTTAATGGGATGTGAGGAGAAGCCACATGCCTGCACTAAACTACATTTCCCAGAATGCATTGGGCTGGAGCAGCTAGCTGTGGCATTGAGAGACAGACTAATTCTTATAATATATAGAAAATCATGTAATCTGCAAAGAGGACAGTAAGTAATAGTATAAATCTGTGCTAAGTTGTGAGGTTGGGTGTCAATAGGGGAAGCATATTAATTGGATGTCAGGAGAGTTTGGGTGGTGCCTTTCTGCCTGGATGAAGGGGGTTAGTCTAGTCTAGATGTCCCTTGATGGTGTCTGTACTATGATTTCTGTTTCTGGATTATAAATGGCAGTTTCTAATTGGTTCTGTCATAAAAAACATGGTGAAAGTTTATTACACTGCTAAAACGTTGTCTTTGTGCAAGGGACATTGACCTATAAATATTATATAGCACATTTTGCTTTGGTGAGTCTCCACCAATTTAACACAGTAGACTTTCAAAGTAAAGACCACAAATGACACAAGAAATAACACTTCCAAATCGGGAACAGATTTTCTTTATTATTAAAAATGTTTTTTATTAAAACTTTGAAAATTCACCAAAATCTGTGGTTGAAACAAACATTCTGAAATTTGGAAAGCTAACATTGTTAAATGTGTTCTACCATTGTTGCAAGTTTCATCTTAATAGTTTTAAAGATGAAGGAGATATGGCCCCCTGAAGTTTCCCCACTGGCAATGATGTCTTCCTTATTGTGCATACACGACCACCATTAACAAACTAATTACAAATATTTGGAAGTTTCATAAAGTTTTGAAATTTTTACCCCCAAAATTCAGAAAGGACTTTAGAAACGAAGCACCAAGGCCTCCTACATTTGAACACAGTTTAGAACCATATTTTTTTTTTGGATCGCACATGTCTAACATTTATATAATGGTGAGATTTGCCATCTAAAGGGTACACTCTTTCTCCAAGAAGCCTGCAAAGTCCTTATATGAAGAAAACCCTTAAAAGAGACCCTGTTTTAGACTGTGGTTTGAGAGTTTAATATTTTCCGTCTTGGTCATGTGTCAATTAATGCCCTTTTCTCTTTTAAAATCTTGGCAACACTGCCATTGAATTTTGCTCTAAAATTTAATCTCTTTGGCCTAGACCTCTGGTTCCCAAACTTTTTTTGGCCATGTGAATCCCAGTGCAACCTCCTGAATTTTTACTTACCAGGAAGCAGTAACTGCAATGGATGGGAATCTGTTCCCTATCAATTGGAAAGTAGTTGACTGACTGTCTCACACACTCTCAATCTCTGGTGCAAGAGACAGAAGGAGGATCTTGCCACTACCTCCTCAAGCTGATGATTGCTTATACAAGAGGAGTGGAATAATCAATTCGCATCTTCCCAATTGGCAGGCTAATAGACTTCTGTCAATTGCATGAGCTGCTGTCTGATAAGTTGATAGGCAGGGAGGAATAGCTAATACTCCAGAAGACAGGAGCAGAATCCAAAATTATCTTAACAGATTAGAGAGATGGGCCGAAACTAACAAAATGAACTTCAACAGGGACAAATGCAAGCTACTCCACTTAGGCAGAAAAAATGAAATGCAAAGATACAGAATGGGGGGATGCCTAGCTCAACAGCATTACGTGTGAAAAAGATCTTGGAGTCTTCTTGGACAACAACTCAAACATGAGCCAATAATGTGATGTGGTGGCAAAAAAAAGCCAATGGGATTTTGGCCTGCATAAATAAGAGTATAGTGTCTAGATCCAGGGAATTCATGCTACCCCTCTATTCTGCCTTGGTCAGACCACACCTGGAATACTGTATCCAATTCTGGGTACCGCAGTTTAAGGGAGATTTTGACAAGCTGGAAAGTGTCCAGAGGAGGGCGACTAAAATGATCAAGAGTCTGGAGAACAAGCCCTATGAGGAGAGGCTTAAAGAGCTGGGCATGTTTAGCATGCAGAAGAGAAGGCTGAGATGAGACATGATAACCATGTATAAATATGTGAGGGGAATCATAGGGAGGAGAGAGCAAGCTTGTTTTCTGCTGCCCTGGAGACTATGGTGCGGAACAATGACTTCAAACTAAAGGAAAGGAGATTTCACCTGAACATCAGGAAGAACTTCCTCACTGTGAGAACTGTTCAGCAGTGAAACTCTCTGCCCCGGAGTGTGGTGGAAGCTCCTCCTTTGGAGACTTTTAAGCAGAGGCTGGATGTCCATCTGTCAGAGGTGCTTTGACTGCAGGTTTGGACTAGATGGCCCAATAAGTCTCTTCCAACTCTATGATTCTATTATTCTAGCGGCCCTGAAGTATCCCATAAAGTAGAGAATATGTAGGGATTGTGGATATGAAACAATGACAAATGCGTAACTAAAGATAGCACATTTACAGCTGACTTAGTGAATTCCAGTGATGCTTAATAAGTTTGGGAGACCCTCTAGAGTGATTATCAATTTGGAAAAGTTACGTTTTAGACCATACCTACAATAATTGTCATGTTGACTAGAGAATGTGTAATTTTAGCCTACCATAGTAACCTTTCAAAGCTGTAGCTGTAGAAGGCAGCTTCTATGCACCATTGCTGAATATTTGTAACAACAAAATAAAAATGTCATATTGTACAAAACATATTAGAGTGATAAATGATCCCTTCATTTTGCCTCAACTAATACTATTAAAAGCTTGTTATAGAATATCAGTAGATGCTCCCTTGATGTTTGAATTGTCTCCATGTAGACTTGCTTTTAAATATTGGAAATGACTTTAGTGTATAATGTTTTCCTGGAACAAATTGGCAAGACTTGGGCATACACAATTCTGTGTTGGTTTATGGCCTAAGAGTAAACAGTAAACACTATGAACCATGTTGGAACAAAAATGTTATAGTTCATCTCTAGTTCCTTTGTTTTTCATGCCCTGAAGTTTCCTATTGGGGTCATGTTGTGATGTGTGTCATCTGAAATCAGCATAAAATTCAACTTAAAATATTAAACATTTTCTTGCATTTTAAATGTCAAGTCTGCATTTGTTTCCAGTTCTTTCAAATCATAAAGGTTATTTTCTATAGACTTTTTCTTTTCCCTCAATGTATTTTAAGAAGCTTTGCATTTATTAAGCAGATGTTACCCCTTGCAATGCTTTTCAAGCTTATTATTATCACACCTCTCTTCATTAAACACCATTGACATCATCCTGTTTTTTTAAACTCTCCCCCTGACACCCCTCAAATAACTGAAAGGCAACTTGCTCTTTGTTGGCGGAAGCTCTGAATGAATAATTCAACTGGTAGAATGTTCTGTGTTGTACATTTTCAGAAGACAGAGCAATCCTCTTGTCAGTCACAATAGCTCTGTCAAAACTAAGCACCCCTACAGTATGTGTGCCAAGCAAATTGTGCATGCTAAGCAGCTGAAACTGCCAACCAAGTTAATCCTGGCCATCATCCATTTTCCCTTTTTCCCCCTTTCTTTTTGTGGCAGAACATTCCCAATTAAAACCTTAACCTCATATTGTGTTTGGATCCCAAACGTATAAATAACTGCATGAATATGTGATATTGTTTAAAAGACATCACAGAACATATGGAGAAATGTAGACATCTCCATTAGAGATATTTCTCATCATTGTGAACCAAAATTAAAAGGGGGGAAAGACTTTGTTGACGATGCTGTGGGGTATTTTTTGTCTTTGTGAGATGAAAACCCTATAGCAGGGGTCCTCAAACTTTTTAAGCAGAGGGCCAGTTCACAGCCCCTGAAACTGTTGAGGGGAGAGACTATAGTTTGAAAAGAAATATGAATGAAACCCTATGCACAATGCACATATTTTATTTGTAAAATAAGATAACAGAAAAATGTTAATATTTAAATGAAGTACAATTTTAACCAACAAAAATTTCCAGTATTTCAGTGGGAAGTGTGGGTCTGCTTTTGTCTGATGAGATAGTGATGTTAATTAGGATTGTTGTTGTTCTATGCTTTCAAGTTGTCTAAAGTTTAGGGCAGGGGCTGGGTAAATGACCTTGGAGGGCCAATTGGGTCCAATTCAGTATGATCATCTGTCCAGATGGGACACTGGCACCATCAACATAAGGAAAAGATAAGAATCAAAGCAGTGTCCTTGCTGACACTGCTTCTAGTCAACCACCAAGCTCTGTGCAAGCTAGAAGCAGTGTTGGCAGCAACATGGAGGTGGTATTGGTGCATACCGCTCCAAAGCTGTGGCTATGCTGCCTGACTATGTAGACAATGATCCCAGATTTAGCATAAACATGCTTGATTTGAGGCTGCTTCAGGGCACATTTAAACCGAACTAAGCTGCTAAACTGCCCAGGGTAGACGAACTCAGTGTCAACAGGCAGTAGAATATCAATCTTGCATATGGAAAATGGCTGAAACTTGTAAACAAATTTCCTATGTCCTCAGCTGACAGTGGTCCAGGATGTCTACATTGTCGGTCTAATTGTGTGTGGATTCTACATGAAAACTTGATTGACTAGCATTCCCTATCTTGGTGCATGAGGGTTAAAGTTACTTAATTTAGAATGAAAAGAAGCCTGGATATGTGGGGAAATGTAATCTGAAGTACTTGATGGATTGTGAGTTCAGTACTGAGGGGATTATTTGCTGCTCCTCACTTGTCATGTTGTACATTAGAACAAATGAAGCACACCTTGCATTATTTTCTGAACACTGCACAGGTGTTTAATTTGCCACTTTTCTCAGCAAAATACACAGACGCAGCAATAGAAAAAGCTGCATTTTGCCAAGAAAAGTGGTGACATGGCACAAAGATGCCCTCGATAAAACAGACGTGCGAGGAAAACACTTTTCCCAATATTGTAGTTGTTTTTAATGTATTTTGTGGGGCTGAATTTGAAAAACACAATAAAACATCAGTTCTTTCATACATTCAATATTTTTATCAATTCCATTGCTGCTCAGTTTTGATTAAGTGTGGATCTTGATGCTCCAATGCAATTTCTTTTAGTGCTTCTAAATGGATTGTTGCGTTTAATATCAGAAAAACAAAAGTTTTTTTTAAAAGTCTATCAGAAGACATCAACCCCTTTCTCAAAGGTTACTGAGTACTGCCCAAAGAAATATTATTCAGGGCGCATTTATAGTCTGGAGCACAAATTATCCAAATTGCCTGAACTCACAGTAGTAGTGAATCAGAGTCCAGCTGATCCAGCCAAGTTGAGACCACGTGGGGCATTATGGACTGTTACTTTACCACTTGTCACAATTCCCAGATCGCTATAGAGGTCAGTGATCTCTCTACCTTCTTTCTTGTCATGTGAGCACCTCTGTGGAGTCAGCAATGGTCAGGAACTCTCTTATTTATTTATTTATTTATTTACAGTATTTATATTCCGCCCTTCTCACCCCGAAGGGGACTCAGGGCGGATCACATTATAACACACATAGGGCAAACATTCAATGCCCATAAACACATCAAACAGAGACTGAGAGACACACGCAGAGGCAAGTTAACCTTCTTCTGAGGGGATGTTCGATTCTGGCCACAGGGGGAGCAGCTGCTTCATCATCCACACTGACGGCACTTCCTCATTCCAGGTCGTAAATTAGTTAATCTTGCCTCCCCACTTTATAAGTGGTACCTTATCTCCTACTTGATAGATGCAACTATCTTTCGGGTTGCTAGGTCAGCAACGAGCAGGGGCTATTTTTTATTTTTAATTGACGGGTGCTCACCCCGCCACGGGCTGGCCTCGAACTCATGACCTCATGGTCAGAGTGATTTAAGGCAGCTGCTCAACAGCTGCGCCACAGCCCGGCCCCTCTTGGAGGTCTGTAGTCATCTGGGAGCAGATATGACAGACAAATCTTTCCCCTTTTTCTTATGTTGATGAGTGCATGGAAAGGGGGATGATGGCACTGGCTTAAGTTATCTGGACATATGAAATACCCCCATGATATTACCTTTATTGATTGAATGATTGATTTAGAGCATTTGCACTTCACCTTTTATTCAAAAGGGTGGCTTCCTAATCATTAATTTTTTTATATCCTGCCCCATCTCCCCGAAGGGACTTGGGGCGGCTCACAACAGGGACAAGCCCGAAACAACAACACAACATATTTGACAAAAACTTAAAACATTTCAACAATACACAAAATAAAATAATGGACAATACATTAAAATCCAAGCAGATAAAATCAGAGTAATTAAAAGCAAACCAGCGGGGACAGGTTTCATAAAGTGCTGTATCATTTTTATTAATTTATCAATCAAAATGTATAAGTATACATTCTTTCCTCCTTTTACAATATCTTAGACATATCATATTGTATACAATCCGACAGTAAAAAAAATCAAGAACATCTTTAAGCGTATTTCTTATCAATTTTTAACTTTTCAATTACAACTTTACTACATATTCCTCTACTACACCTTTTATCTACTTATACATGCTTTATATTTTATTATTATTACTATTATTTACATCATTAATTTATCAATCAAAATGTATAAGTATATGTTCTTTCCTCCTTTTACAGTATCTTAGACATATCATATTGTATACAATCCAACAGTAAAGAAAAATCAAAATCAAAGATATCTTTAAGCATGTTTCTTATCAGTTTTTAAGTTTTCCACTACAACTTTACTAGATATCTCTCTACGATACACTTTTTTATCTACTTATACATGTTTTATTTTTTATTGTTATTATTATTATTGTTATATCTTTCCTACCCGTTCCCTTACTTTGTGCCCCCCTTCGCCAAGACCAAGCAACTCATATTGTTTCACAGGTCCAAAATTTCATTGCCTCTGTTGCTGGTTTGTACCCCTTTCCCTCATTAAAAATATACTCAATAAATTTTCCCCATATTTTCCAAAAATCTGTTTGCTTTGATAGTCCCTTTTTAATTTTAATATTGCAAGTCAACTTGTCATTAATAGCTTTGTTCCAGATTTCCCTGTACCATTCTTGTAATTGGATTTCTTTTTTTTTCTTTCCAGTTTTTTGCTATTAACAATTTTGCTGCAGTTATCAAGTTAGAAACCAGTTCTTTCTCTTCTTGTGTGGGGATTGTATTGTCATGCATAAGTAATAATGCTGATTTAGGTTTATTCTCTATCTCTATTTTATTATTGCTCTTATTTCTTTAAATATCATTTCCCAAAATTTTTGTATAATTTTACATGACCACTACATATGAAGACATGACCCTATTTCCTGACAGCCGCTCCAACACTGATTTGTGTATTTTTTTTTATCAATCTGATTTAATCTAATGGGAGTAAACAAGTAAACTGTGAAGCAGACTGATTTTTTTTCTCCTTCTGGCTCCAGGATGATTGCTTAAGACATTTCAAGAATCTTTCTTGAAGAACAGTCCTGGGATGCTAGTGTATACTATTTTGATTCAATGGGCATAAACTTTACATTTGAAGCTACTGAAGTATCCATAGTCTATTCTGCTATGAACAGGGAAAATAAAGCAAATAAATCCACCAAAAATAATTGCTCAGATTATTTTACTAAATAAAAAAATAAAACTGATAACAAACATTTATAAGAAAAGCTGATAAACAATTTGTCATTGGAACATAATAGTTAATACATTATGATATTATAAATACTATGGTTTGCATTCAATTTAAAAAGAAATTTACTTTCAAATATTATGCAGGTTGAATAATCCTTACCTAGAATTCCAAATTCCAAAATATTCCAAAATCAAAAAATGTGTACATAATTGATTCAAATATTGTATAAAAATTATCTTCAAGCTATGTATATAAGACATACATGGAGCAGAAATGAATGTTATGTTTAGAAATGGGTCCCATTTCCTAAATATCACATTGTGAACATATATGCAAATATGGGTATTAAAAATTGGAAACCAACTACTTCTGGTTCCAGGCATTTTGGATTATGGATATTCAATGTGTATACAGTATTAATAAAATAAACCTATCTGCTTCATTTACAATTGCACAACTCTATAAAATTCATAATGCCTATTCAAGCTATCTTCAGCATATAATGATATACTCTTAGCCCTCAGTAACCACAGGGACTGGGTTTATTCCAGGACTTCCTGCAAATACCAAAATCCACAGACACACAAGTTCCTTATATTGATGTCCCACAGCATTATTCACATGACACTCCCCACCTCTTCTGACCCATAACATCCTATCTGTCCAGCGTCAAAAACAAGAAGATATGGAGCTATGTGGCCCCAGCCTCAGGCACTTATTTCACCATCTTTGGGGCCTATCCCAGAAAACCAGCACTTCAAGCATAGATTATGGATGGACAGATACGGCCACTGTATCCATTGACCTCCTTCCTGCTTCTCTACAAAGCACATAGGTCTGGGCAGTGACCAGCATTGCCACATGATTGGTGCTAACATGAACACACACAAACAGGTGTCCTACAACATTACCCACATGGTAGTCCCTACCTCTTTAAGAATTTCAACGGTGGAATGGCTCTCTTTTGTTTTAATATTTTTGAATTCACAGAAACCTGAATCACTGGAATGATTATGGCGACTGAACCCTGGGATTGCGGAACACAGAGCCACACCTGTAAAGATCCAGACCTTAGCTTAAGGTCCAGATCTTTCCAGGTGTTTAATTAATACAGGGAAAGTCCTGTTTTCTCTACATTAATTTGCTATTACTTGAGGCATCAAGCAATGCATCTCTTCTTTGAGTCTCTTATAATGCCGCTTTGAGTCTCTTTTAAGAGAGAAAAAGTAGAATATAAATAGTTTCCATGTTACACAATTTTTGTTCCTGGGTTATAAATGCCATTTCCTAATTGGTTCTTTCATAAAACATGGAAAAAGTTTATTAAGCTGCAAAAACTTCAGTTTTGCAGAACATCCTGCTGCACATTTTGCTATAGTTTTTCAATGAATATCTCATGGAGTTTCAACCAATTCAACATAGCTTGTGGCAGCCAAAAAAAAAAAACAAAGTTTTTGGAGTATAACAATGACTTTCAAAGTAAATATCACATAATTAAACAGGAAATAACATTTTCAAACCAGGAACAAAAAAATCATTTTTTTTTACATAGTGTTATTTTCATGGTAGACCTTTTATTCTAAAAGATCCTTTGTTTTCAGTGATGTTGAAAAATACTTGTTCATCTCAGTAATACTACTGATAAAAATAGAAAGTAACATGTCTGAATGTCAGGGATGAACAGCATGAATTTCTCCAGATGTTGCTAGAGTATAAACCCCATCATTCTTCATCAATTACTATGGTGATGAGAGCTAATGGTTGATGCAGTCCAATAACATTTGGACTACAAGTTACTTAACTTAACAGAATGAAAACATCTTTCAGTCTTGGTAGACAGTTTCCTGTCTTCACGAGAAAAGCTATAATTTGAAATATCACAGATAAATGTGTAATCTATTTATCTGGGACCGTCACAAAGTATTTTTAATGAAAGGAAATTATAGAACACCATGAGGAACCTACTAAAATACAAATACTTTCCTGAAGAAACTACAAGCAGTGCTATGATTAATGGAGTTCTGGAATTCCTAGGACTGATTAATTTTACTTTTGTGTTACCAAACCTTGATTAAAATGTGGCTTTTCTCCTATTTCAGTGCATATCTTAAAATAGTTTCTTAAGACATTGCCTGAAATTGGCACTAAGCTCACTGGTCTGTAATCTTCTGGTATGGCTCTCGGTAGCTTCTTTAATAATTGGATTATGCTGGCCTCTTTCCAGCCTTCAGGGCTGTCTCTTGAACTGAGTGAACTTGTAACAATAAAAGCTTCTCCAAGTGACATCCTTTGGCAATTTTAGAAGAATTTTGCTTAGTGGAAACCAGGGTTTCAACTAATTTGAAGACTTTAACTACTTAGTAACATTCATTGTTACTGTATGTCCTCAACTGTCTATATAATATAAATTTTATTTATATAAATAATAAATACCTTGGAGTAGCCAGTTTTCTTATGATGGTGGACCAGAATTAAATTGGAATAGGACATTTCTATCTGGTTAAGTCATTGTATGAAAGGGGAAAATATTTGGACTTGTACAAGAGAACAAAAGGAAACGTCTGGCCTGATCACTCTTCCTGGCAAGATGCCAATTGTTCCAGAAACCTATAGATGTAAACATAAATGAAATCAATATTAATATGTATGTGTTTTTAACAGTGTTTGTGCATATGTTTGCACACACGTACACATGTGTATGTATTAATTTAGACTACTATCCTTAGTTGGGGCAATTGAGCAACCGTAAGTACCTATATCAGGAGAAAAGCAGGATAAAAATAAAGTAAAAAATATAAAAAATAAAATCAGTATCCAAATAAAAATAAGGATGTGTGCCCATCTCTCTATATAAAAATGTAATGTTCGTTTTACTATGGAGTAAACAACAAAACCACTGAACCAAATCACACCAAATTTGGCCACAAAAGACATAGTCATCCAAAATATGTCTTTCAATAAAAAGTAGCACCCTCAATCAAAGAGCCGCTTTGAAGCCTGGCTACTTCCTTTGTAGGAGAATCCTTGTTTGACCAGATTGAATTGCACTTAATAGTCTTGCAGTGTAAAAGCCTGGCTGCTAGCAACTCCATTTGTGGGGCCTAGGCAGGAGCTGATACCTGGTGGCAAATGGTGGTTGAGTGGGCTGGAAGCATCTGGGTGTATCGCTGAGCTTCTGGGCATGTCACGATATTGGGTGGTAGAGCCCAGCTGGAAGCTGGATTTTGTTTCCACTCTGGTGAGGCTTCTACCAATTTTAGTGCCAATGGCTGGAGAGGGGTGGGATCTGGCATTCATATGACCTTTATCCCACCCTCCTACCCTTTGTATTTGTGGTCTGTTTATGCCTCCTTCCAGCTGCATTGTACTTTGCAGCTGGTTGGCATGGGTCATGGATCCAGAATGAATTATCCAGGGTCAGCTGGGAATTGGTTAAGTGTTTCCCTATAAGGAACCTGGGGGAGGTCTGGGCAGTGAGGGGCTTCCACAGGGCAGGTCAGAAGTTGTTCCAAGCACCCCCTGGTGGCATAGACCCACCAAAGGTTGCAGGTCTTTCCTGTCATACCTAGAACTTTGGTACTAGAGAAGAGGTTTGGACTCATTGACTAACAGGCTGGTTGTTCAATGCCTAGATCCTGTCTCATCCAAGAGCCAACCCAGATTTTCTGTACAACTGTCACCAATAAAGCTATCTAATTTTGTCCAAATTTGAATTTTGTGTGTGATATTTATTTATTTGGAATAAGATCACAAGTCAAACTGCAAATATCGCTGAGTAGCTCATATATCCTCTGGATGACCTGGCAGTGTAGACTCATGTAATCCAGTTCAAAGCAATTAATCTGCATTCTGAAACTGGATTATATGGCAGTGTAGATCTGGTCTCATGTTTTTCTTGGCAGGGTGCATTGTTGTAATGGTAAAATTACTGTAGTTAATCTGCATTCTGAAACTGGATTATATGACAATGAATCACCAAAGCAGTGCTAAAACATGAATGTCAAAAAAGTATGATAAAGATTGTTGAAAAGCAGGTATACTTCTATAATTAAATTAGTTTGTGTACTTTGTGGCAGGATAACAGGCTCATGTGATAAAGTCCTTTGTCAACAACAGAACCTTGTGTAAGATAACAACAAAAAATGGTAAGACCTACTACATCAAATAGGATAAGCAGTTTTTCTTTCTTATGTGTAAGTTGGCCCAAGTCCCTTTTGGGAGATGGTGGCAGAATATAAATAAAGTTGTTGTTGTTGTTGTTGTTGTTGTTGTTGTTGTTGTTATTGTTATTATTATTATGTGAAGTGGATCCTTGGTATCTACTGTGGTTTGATTCCAACCATCCTCTCCCATTGAAACCAAAGAACATGGATGCTCAAGTTCCATTAAATATAATGACATAGCGAAATTGCATACTTATATAAAACTGGGGTTTAAGCTGACTTTGTCCTTTTTTCTGGCTTCAGGGCAGTCTGGACACTGAGATTGGATCCAACTTGGACCAATTTGCATTCCAGACAAGACACCAGCATCATCCCCATTTTTCTGCACTCTTCAGCTGCAGCGTGGATAATTCTGACTTTAATATTTAACACCTTTATAATTGATGATCTTATTTAGTTCTCTTTTGGTATTAATTTTGAGTACTTATGTTTTTGCCTGCTCTGACTTCAACTTAGAAAGCAGCTTGCTGAAGATGGCACAGGAAAAAGTGAAAGTTGTGTGCACATATTTCTTTTAGCCATGGCTTGTGGTGGATACATGGAATGGATGATATAGTTTTGTGGTAGATAACATGGGAGTATATGATTTTGGCAGACCCTTGGCGACAAGTTGAATTTGGCAAAGAGAGGAGATAAGATTTCCTCTTTCTGCTTTCATGAAGGCTGCCCTCACAGCTATTGATTGATCTGGTTTCAGAGAAGGAAAACATGGAAACCATATAAGAAGAGTCAAGAATGTTAGCTGGGAGATAAATAAAATACTAGCCTATCTCATTAAAGGTTGTATCTATTCCTTGCACCCAAAGTTCATTTCAGAAAAGCTACACACATAAGCCGTCAATGTTTCAGGCTATTTTTTTTCAATGCATCAGACTGATCTGTCAAAGGTACAAGATAACTCTCAACTATTTTAATAAGAATGTACAACGTATTTATTACAAACTGAGTAAGGGGATGTGTGTGGCATGTCCTTTCATGCCAAGTGTTTTTCTCCCTAACTACCCAATCATCCTTACCTTCATACTGCCCTCCACCCTCACCCCCAGTTGAAAGAATGAATAATCCCTGCATCCACATTTCCCACTTGTCAAACCAGGGCAGCAGGAAAAATAAACAGCACAAATTGGCAGATAATGCACCTTATTTCCATGCTGAAGCAGGTGCATTTTCCCCAGCCTAAGTGGCAAGATGATACTGATCCACTCTGACAGGCAGGCTGATCTAAAATTACTCAGCATACTTTGCCACCAGTTGGGGGAGGAAGAGTCTCCCATGAGCTTATTCGGAAATGCCTCAATCCCCAGGGTGCTAATTAAATTTTACTGAGTAATATTTGCAAAGCTCACTGGCCCTAGTTACAGCAATTATCAGTTACTAAATGCTAGTGCCAAGGATGGCACCAAATGCTGGGCACTTTTCTTTCTCTTTTTTTAAAAAAAAGAAAGTCTGCTTTCTTTTTCTTTCTTTTTCCATAATCTTCTCTTTTTTCAGGTAACTGCATCAGTTGTATGGGTCACTTGGTGTTGATCTAGATATCACTTAGGTTAGAAGTTTAATTATCTGTCTCTTATTGGGCTGGCCACCACCATGCTGGAGACATATTAAAGGGAAATGTGCCTTACGAATGGCTCTGACGCTGACACTGGTGGGATCTAACCGACACTCTCCTATTTAAAATTACACTCGCCTAGAGCAGGGGTCAGCTAGGTGCCGTGACCAAGTGGAAAGTACAGCGCCTCCTAATTATACACACAACTCACAGTTTAAATTTGCTGAACAAATAGCTGAAGTCAAGACTTGCTAATCCACCCACAGGTGCTGTAAACAACCGCTACCAAATAAACATAGTGCAGCCATCAATAGAGCCCTTCAGCAAATTCCACAATCCAGCCAGCTGCTTGATCACTCTCTTACCACAAGGCACTTTCAACAGAGAGAGGGAAGGAGAGATGAACTCTTGTAAACCTGGTTTTCTTTCTTTCTGAAGCTAACCAAAAAAAGGAGCAGGGGGAAGTCCCCACAAAAAGTGGATGTGTTAAATGTTAGTGGTTCATTTTGCAATTCTAAATATTCTTAGTCGATCTTTTAATTCCTATCCCGTACATTGTTTAATCATATTGTCGAGTTCAGTAACACATCACCCTGTGCTTTAGTAACACTGCCATATCATGACTTGAACTTATTTTATGTATGTATATATGAATGTGTGTATATGTCCTTATATAATTAATATCCCATTTTTTTCCTAGCACAAGATTCAAAGTGGCTGAACAAGCACACGCCTCAACCAACATATGCTGTTTCTAAATTACATTCTGAGATATAAAAAAGAAAACACACTTCTTTTAAAAGACTGAGGATATACCAATAAAGACTATGTTGGAAAAACAGAATAATCTCTCCAATGTTCTTTTTTTGGAGGGGAAAAAGCTATTTCATAAGTGCATTACACACCTGTCAAGTCACTCATCAAGAGTAATTTAAAAACAACAGAACTAGTAACTTACTGGATGTGGGCACCTTGTAAAACCACAGGTCTGCTATACTGAAATCTCTGTATGGAGGCAGTCTGGGAGTAGGTAGAACCCATGAAAAACTGGCTACCTTTGGCATGTTGTATCCACAGATTAAGATAAGCACACCTCCCTTTCCTGGAAAGGAGAAGAAACATGGTTCCTTGCATATTTGTATGACACAAAAATGGATGCCTCTGATAATCAGACTGAACAGCTTGCTCCATAAATATCTCAGAGATTACAATCGCTGCTTTGTTCTGTCATGACTGTTAATATTCTTTGACTGCTTACTTGATTGCATCATCTGTGAATCAAATTTAAACATCATGGATGTCTGGCGTTCTTGGTGGCTGCCCTTCTCTTGCCTCAGAAATCTGTCAAAAGTAAGTGCGAAAAGCTTCCAAAGCTGCTGTAAAGGCCAAAATATATGTTTCATGGGAAATGAATGCAAAAAGGCCTTGCAGCACCTTTAAGACAAACTGAAAGAAGTTGGTAGCATAAGCTTTCCTAGACTTCAGTCTAATTCATCAGGTTCATAGAGTGAAGTGTCTAGGGTCAGACATTTGCATACTGATCCACACTTACATGACTATGGATGCATCTCCATTGTAAAGTTAATGCAATTTAAATCCACTTTAACTGCCACAGTTCAATGCTATGGAATCATGAAAATTATAGTTTGGTTATGCACTGGCATTTTTTGGCAGAGAGAGCTAAAGACCTTGTAAACACACAACTCCCATGATTCCATAGTTTTGAGCCATTGCAGTTAAAGTGGGGTTTAATTTCATTAATTCTATTTAAAAAAAGACTGTAATGTATGGTAAGGAGGAAGGCAGTAGGGAAAGAGGAATGCTGTACTACAGATTCAAATAAGGAGGTCACGACCTGAGCAGGGTTTTCGATAATAGTGTGACTTGGAGGTCTGTCATTTGTCACCATAGGTCAAAGCTGACTTGATGGCCATTAACAACAACAACATTAAATATGACAATATCATACTGGAGAAAGTTAGAATGTGTATTCCAATGAAAATGTATCTTCCACTAGCCAATTAAGGGCAAAAAAAACCACTTGGGGTGAACTGTCTTTAACATCATGTGGCAAGATAGCAGCCAATATAAGGTGGGTGTGATTTCTTTTGGTCTGTTTAGCCAGTCCCTCTGTCATGTTTTATTCTTAATCAAAAGAATTGAACAACTTGCCCAAACTAGAACCCTAACTCTCTTGTTTTAATATATCTTTTAATCAGAAAATTGAAATGGGTCTCCTGTGAAATGCTTAATTATTATAGCTTTACTTTAAAGCGGATACTCAACAGTCAGGGTTAAGCTAGGCTTAGTACTAATTGCAGTATAACTCCCTTCCCCAAGCTTGGGGTTAGAGATTGAGAAATTGATTATTCTGTTTTGTCCTCTTTCCCATTAGAAAGTTGTCATTTCTCCCATGCACTGTGATAGGTCAAGAACTTGAAAAAATAAATTTAGTGTTTGTTGTGCTACTTTGCAGGCAGATATCTCCTTAAACGTTTGGCCCAGCAGTCCAGTGAAACCTGTCATCCAGGTAAACGTCCAATAATTTTTTTAAAAGCAAACATAGGATAATTGTTCATTCACTCCAAAAATTTAGACATTTGCCTCCACTTCAATATCCTTCCAGCTCTTAATGGGAAAGAGGGATAGAACAAAGGCGAGGGAGAGGCATTTCTATTCCTGACTGCCTGATTTTCCTTAGTGCAAAATGTTTCCCTGGTATTCTTGGCTGCCTTTAGGCAGGCTCCCATTAAGTGGGGCTTGAAAAAGTCAGAGCCTTTCCAGAGATGCCATCAGGATGTGTCAGTCTCACTCCTGTGACAGTCAACACTGGGCTATGCTGTTACTGGAGCCCAAAGAATGTTGACAAGATTTTTGAGCTGGTACCAAACGAGCCTTTCAAAGCCAGTCTGAGTTTTCTCTCGGCGTATGCCTACTGGGCATTATCCACTGGAGACCTTATTTTCTCCCTCCCCGAACAAATGAGTTCTTACTGCCTGCTCAGGCACCAAAATAAATCTGTCAAGAATCTGGAAAGGAGATCCTTCTTGCCAAGTTGAAGACTCAACGGATGCTTCCTGGTAGCAAGAAATGAAAAGCTTGCCAGTGCTAGCACAAGCTGTTTGCAAGAACATAGGAAAAGCCTCTGGATATCCTGTCATTTGGCAGGCTGTGTCCAGTTGGCTCTCCAATTTGATTTCATTTCTAGGTAGTAGCAGGGAGCAAGGGGGAAGAAGGGGGAGAGATGGCTATTAATCTGAGGAGGCAAATTTGATCCTCAGACTTAGATTGATATTTCTCTATGTTTATTTGCTTTAACTCAGTCTCTGTTGATAATGAATAATAATTATTAGACCAAATTAAAGGTCTGGAAGTCAAGGAATTTTTTCTTCAATTTCCTTCAAACAAATGGCCTTATTTGTTCTCTCATTGACATAGCTCTGCTATAACAATATCATGGCTGATTTTATTACATGATTGAGGAACTGGATACCATTTTATAAACTAAATACAAAAGAATGGGAAGTTTACACCAAAAAAAAAATTACCTGTGGTCCTGCCATGCACAGAGACCTATATACAGTAAAACTAATGTGTGGCCCTGACATGTTGCTCAGATTTCCTTCCGACATAACAATTACATTCAGTCACACATCAGTAGTGGGATGAATCCAGGACTCAAACAAGTTTTAATATTTTTCATTAACAAAGATTATGATATCATTTGCTAAACTCCTTTAATTCTCCTATTCCATCTAAGGTTAGCCTCAATATACACAATATTAGAAGGGGAAATGTGTTCTACTGAGCCAAGGTGTATTAGGATATATCTTTGTTTGAATGCAAAGTTTTTTGGGGAAGCTTGATCTCAAATCAGCAAGAGTTACTACTTTTACAAGGCCCTGCTCCTGATTGAAACAAAAACTGCTAGAAATGATCAGAGCCTCCTGCATTTTTGGATTCCCTTTGTAGATATTGCTATATCAGAATTTATCACTACATTGCTACCACATACCAAACACAATGTATCATTTTATCCCAATACAGCATGAACCCTGTCCCCTCCCCATCCACAGATTTGATATTCATGGTTTCATTTACACATGTTCCCAAACATATTTCCCCACCCAGAAATGTTTGTGGGCTCGTTTTGGTTCTCCAGGGAGATGCTTCCATCCCAAGTATAGGCAAAATATTGAGGCTGGTATTGCACACTGCTTCAGGTATCCACAACAGGGGTGGTGTGTCTTAAATTATCTGCAGCAGATACAACCAACGTACTGTACTGTTTTTCACATACTTCACTAACAAATTGAGAAAATTGAGAAATTACTAGTTAGTGGTAGGTGCTAGTATGGCCTGAAAGAGTTTCAGATGGAGTCAAGGACTGATTGTCCACCACCAGAGTTGACAGAAAGACCATGAAACACCAGGGCTAGATGGAAATTGTTGTTGTTGTTGTTGCTGCTGCTGCTATTACTATTATTTGTATACAATTTTTTCTCTCCCTCTCCCTCCCATGCTCTTTCTTATACACACAAACAAGCAAACAGAAAGCATACAATCACACACACACACACACACACTACTTTAATGTATGATCCCTAGAAACAATTTAATGAATTTAGAGCCATAAGAGGTATTGATGCTTCATTCACATAATGGCAGAACTCTCCTTTATTTTTGTTTGTTAACAAATGACTTTCTCGGCTATGGAGAGGACTGTGCACACCAATTGAATGAGTTGTCTTTTGTTTGTGATTGAACAATTTAGAAGAAGTCTCTGTGGTCTATTTTGCAGGTACTCAAACAGGGAGCCTCGGAGATACCTGAAAATTACTGTGGCAGAGATCTGCAGAATAGAAATGCAGGAATAGAAATAAAACATGACATAATAAACTGGCGATTACAAATAGCATTTTTATATGCTGATATTGATTGGAAACTGCTAAATGCTTTGGCACAGGAATTTCCTTGTAGCAAGGAGCCTAAAGTTCAGCTTCCCTCACATTATATCAGCTTTGACTTGCTGAGATTCTATGAATGAGAAATCTCCATGACGTTCTGTTATTAACAGCATTGCTCAAATCTTGCAAACTAAGGGCTATGACTTCATTGATCAGAGTCAACCTACCCATGCTGTGATCTTCTTTTTTGCCTGTTACCTTTCACTTCACTAAGCATCATCAACTTTTCTATTGAATCATGTCCTTTCACACTAGCCCCAGTTTAATAAGTTTCTAGGGAGGGTTTAGGATTGATTAATTCTCAAATCCATTTATTTATCGTCTTGGCACTCCAATAGAACTATTTTTCAGCACCACATTTCAACCAATTTGATACTCTCCCTGTCAGATTTTATGTGAGTTCTTATCCTTCTAAATACTCTGTGATCTCCTATAGTTGATATTTCTTTCTTTTTCAAGAAAATGAGCCCCTCATTTTGACTTTCAGTGGAAATGCCTAGATTTCTACCATTTTGTGTAGATGATCTTGGTTGCCAGATGAGTATCTGCAACATCTTCAGTTACATGGCAGTTTCAGTTGAACAGACACCACATATCTGTCCCACAGAACAGATAAGTCTAGTACTTTCGGCCACCAACAGTGGAAGTTTGTGGCTTCCATATCAGTGGGGCAGCAAACCCACTTCAGTTTTCTTTCAAACATTAAAAGAGCTATCCAGAGTTCTGAACCATGTCCCTAAAATTGATTCAGCACTTTATATAACTGCTTTATAATTCAAACTAATATTCAGAATGGATTCACCATCCATGAGTGCCCACCTCTCTCCAGGGTACTAAAAAAGCTGAAAGTAACTATAAGATAGCATGTCACAAGAAGTTCCTATTGCCTAGGAAAAGACATTTCTTCAGGAAGTTTACCACTGCAGTTTTCTCACATTTTAAAACTTGACTGGACATGGAAAGCTCTTGATGTAACGTAGGACAGTGAGAGTTGTTTGTGTTAACTGACAAAAATCTGACTGTTCACAATGTCATTGTTATTCAAGGGAATAAAGAGACTTTTCTACAGTTCTTTGGTTATTAAATCAAGTCTGCTAACAGGAAGTGTTTGTAGGGTTGATTCCTTCTGATATGTTACTCAGATAACTGGATCTCCTCTCAGGTGATAAATGCTGTAGACCCTCATTTTTCAGAAATCATCAGACAAACTCTTTGTCTAGGCTTACTTTTCTTCATTGGAAAAGTGTCTATTCTTTCAGTCTTTTAGTACTCTTTTTTGAGATTCACCATACTGCTTGTTCCCAGGATAGGAATATTTTTTCAAGATCACAATACTACATGAAAATTAGGCTTTGCAGTGCAAAACCTCCATAATTGCTTCAAAACTGTCACTTCAACCAGAGCACTGATGAGCAAGCATGAGTAAGGAGAGAAAGCCTGATTCTGCATTTTGCAGGCCTTCATTTAGAAAAGCTTCTTAGGTTTAATTAGTGCTGAATGAGCTTAGGAAGAAGGGGAGGGGTAAAGCTGGTTAAATAAAGGGCTTGGGCAGCCTCCTGTGTTGTGGCGAGATGCCTTGTGAAAACTTTTATTTTAAAAGAAGTGGGGAGGGGAAACTGGCATTGGACATCCCACATTGTCTGTACCATGTGAATTAGTAATAACAAGGGCTATTAGGAAGTTCCCAGGACACACAGACAGTATTCCCACTTCATGGTGGATAGTTTATTATATCTTTGTGTGCGTGTTTTAACGTGCTCTGTTTTGTGAGATTCCACAAACTATGAACACTGAGGCTGAAGTAGCATTCATCCTGTGCTTTTTTAACTGTGCCATTCTTATTTATTAGAATGTCAAATGCAAGGAAAGTACTTCCATAGGTCTTCCCCATCTTGACAAAAATCCTGTTGAAGAGGAGAATGTGGGGGAAAAGACCTCACACTTGACCCACAAAGTTTTGTTTGCTTGTAACTTTAATGTAGTAACTCTGTGTTATATCATCATTTTTTTTAAAAAAAAATCTCATTAAAATAACAACATTAAATTTTTTTGCATACAATAAAAGTGTGTGCTTCAAGTCACCTGTAGATCTAAGGCATCTTTATGAAGCTTATTGCTTTCTTAGGCGAGGAATACTCAGAAGTGAAACTTATGCAGAACAATGAGCTATTACAGAAATAAGCATGATCTCTGAATTATGGCCTTCTATTCTGTATTAAGGGGTGGCTAAACTGCTGAGCTGCAGAACTTGCTGACCGGAATCTGTGGGATGGGGTGAGCTCCCGTTGCTAGCCTCAGCTTCTGCCAAACCTAGCAGTTTGAAAACATGCAGATGTGAGTAGATCAATGCGGCGGGAAGGTATTGGCACTCCATTCAGTCATGCCAGCCACATGACCTAGGAGGTGTCTACAGACAATACCGGCTCTTCGGTTTGGAAATGGAGATGAGCATCACCCCCCAGAGCTGGATTTGACCAGACTTAATGTCAAGGGGAAACCTTTACCTTTATTCTGTATCTGAAGTTTAAGATTTAATTTGTTACACTTTATCCTCACCATAATAATATTAGAATGTTAAACTCAGATCTAGCGGGGAATACAAATTCCACAAGTTAAGTTTGGTTTTTGTCATTTCTCTTCATCTTGAAAAGATGTTCTCTGTCAGAAATGATCTGTTCTTCAGCCCTGCGTTGTTGCTACTAATTTTTCCTCCAAGGTACTAAAATGTCCATTTGTTTAATTATTTATTAAATGTATAACATTAATTCACAATGAATAATCAAAAGAGACTTTAGAGAGTCACACGTTACATACATTTTCTTATTGTCTGTTTGCTTAAGGTGAGCTGGTGGCATGAGAAGCCCTGGAAGGTGGAGGTCAAGTAAAGAATTATTCCCTTGAGTCATGACTGACAGAGAAGGTCACACTAGCTTCACATCTTTCATACTTGCTACATTTATGCCTGAGGCAGTAGTATGTTGAATCCCCATTCAAAAGCTGATTTTTAGCTGTGTGAAAGTACATTTAGTCTGCCATAGCCTTCTGTTCCCCCCTCTATCCCCTCTCTTTCTTTCTCTCTCTCTCTTTCTCTCTCTCACACACACATTCGAATCTTGTCTTCAATGCATTTAATATTTATGGGTAAGATGTTTTTTCAGTGACATCAGAGAATGGGATTCTCTTCCATTCTCCACAACACCTCACTATTGACAAGCTGCATGTTTTCTATTTATTTTATATTTTATAGGTATATTTGCTTTTTTGTTGTTTAAACCTGGCATTGCAAAATAACTCCAAACATTAAAATTAAAAGCAAAGGAATAGTAGTAATATGGGAAGCTGGGGTTATGAGGGTATGCAGAAATGTGATTGCGGGACAACAAACTGGTTAATCAGCACAATTTTGTGATTGAAAAGAGGTGTGACACTGAAAGCGTTCATCCTAGAATCATAGAGTTGGAAGAGAACACAAGAGTCATCGAGTTCAAACCCCTGCCATGCAGGAACACACAATCAAATCACTCCTGACAGATAGCCACCAAGCCTCTGTTTAAAAACCTCCAGAGAAGGAGACCCTACCATGCTCTGAGGCAGCATATTCCACTACCAAACAGTTCTTCCTAATATTCTTCCTAATGTTTAGGTGGAATCTTTTCCCCTGCAATTTGAATGCATTGTTCGGTGTCCTAGTCTCCAGAGCAGCAGAAAACAACTTGTCGCCTCCTCAACACAACATCATTTCAAATATTTAAACATGGCTATCATGTCCACTCACATCCTGTTATGTATCCATTATCAATGATAGCACAACTACAGTGGAAAAGCAGGATCGTGGGATAAATTATGGCAGAGCCATAAGTCAAACTCCTTCTTAAATTTATGTTTCCTTTAATCCTGAAGAGTTGATACATATACTAGCCTTTCCTGTGAGTCTGGAGAAGCTCAATCTATGGGGTTTTTTAATAAAGGCCAATTCCCTGCCCAGGGAACCCAGAATGACCCTTTCATAGAATCATAAGAGTTGGAAGAGACTTTGTGTGCCATCCAATCCAACCTCTTGCCAAGAAGCAGGAAAATTGCTATCAAAACACCCCCTACAGATGGCCCATCCAGCCTCTGTTTAAAAGCCTGCAAAGAAGGAGGCTCCACCTCCTCCCTGCTGTCCTTCCGGCAGCAGGCTAAAACCTTTTTATTCAGACAAGCTATCAAAAATTAAGGTTTTTAAGATCAATTCAAGGGGTGCTGTTGTGTTTAACTTTGCATTTAATTTTTAATACTGTTCATATTTAAACCTGTTTTAATGTTTGCATATTTGTATATTTTAAATGGTTCTGCTGATGTTTTTATGTTAAGCTGCTTTGAGTCCCCTTCGGGGGAGATAACTCATTGTAATAATAATAATAATAATAATAATAATAATAATAATAATAATAATAATAATAATAAACTATACTGAAAATAATTTTCACATGATAATTTTTCATGTGACTTTGCACTCCTTGCACAATTATAGCTCTATGATTCCATTTTAACTGCAATGGCTGTATCCTGGAGAGTGCTGGCATTCATTGTTTTTTCAGACACTAGAGCTGAGAATTCTAAATAACCCTCTCTAAACACAAGCCCCAATATTTTATAAAATGTTGCCATGGCAGTTAAAATAGAAACATAGTGCCATAATTATATAATGTAATTATATAATGTAATTATATAAGGATCCTTAATCTGGCTGCAATTATGTACAGAGTTACTTGGGAATAAGTCATATTGAATTTAATGAAGCTCAATTCTCAATAAACAAGTCCAAGATAACATACCACATCTTTGATGTATCCTTTAAAGTTCAGACTACAAGCAAGAACTGATTCATTGGCCCACTGCTATGGAAGCCACCAGCTTCCATAGCCATATATCTAATACTGCAAATAATTAGCTTTTCAAATAAATGCATTGGCTTTACAGCAGGATTATAAGACACTAGTATCATGCACTCTCGAGCATCCAAAATAACACTGGCCAAGATCTTGCATAGGCACATAGCTCTCATGTCATCATCTTTCTTGCAATCTGAGCCCTACAACGCATCTTAAAATTCATCCAGATGAACTGAGTGATAGTTCTGTACTAAGTCCCCTCAGGATGAGAAAGAGTGGTACAGAAATGCAGTAAATGCATAAATAAACAAATACTGCAAGGAGGGTTCTGGATTTTCAGTGCCCAATTCGCCAACACCACAACATTCTCTGTGAGCCATATCACATTACATTGTTATAGCACTATATTCTGCTTTAACTGCCGTGATAACATCCTGTGGAATTTTGGTGTTAGTATTTTAGGGAGACCCAAGATCTCTCTGACTGATAATTCTAAACACCCCCACTAAACTGTAAATGCCAGGATTCCATAATACATTGCCATAACTGGTAAAATGGAGTGTAGCACTATAATATTGTAATGTAGTACGAGTTTATGCCTATCTGTCAGAAACAGAAAAATATGGTTATTTATCTTACAATGAAAGATCACTCTAGTCCTGTTCTTTCCACAGCTTGTTCAGCTCTCCCTAATATTTTAATTCATATCTTAAACTTAAAAACAAATCAGATCTCAAACTGAGTACTCAGGTTTGTTCTTCCATGATAACTACCAGGAAAACCAAACCTCAGAATCTCCTTGGCACGGCCTTCTTTAGACTGCACCTGGGTGGAGAAAAGAGCATTGAAGGAAAATATTTGTGAGACTTTAGTCAAAAAACAATCCTTTTAATAATCTTCAATAAAGACAAACCAATTAAGCATATATTGATTAGAATATTTCATCCCTTCAAAAGATCTCAGGGTGACATACCAGTAAAGGTGAGGAAAAGGGTTAAATCACTGTAAAATAAAATGAATGTAAATAGACTAAAAACAAATATGAAACACATGACCAAGTTAAAACAAATTTGACCAAGTAAAACAAATTACAATGTATTATTGAAGTTTTAAATGATCTTGGTTTTGATTCTTGGTATCATCACCTGCTCCAGATCTGATAGAGCCCTTCCTCACTGGCAGGGGACATTTGTCAGGGCTACAAAGCAGAGGCAGACAGATCAAGCTTTTAAGTGTGTTGTGGCTCTGTTTCTCTGCCAGAAATCCCAGCCGCTCATCTGGCGTTCCTCGGCAGCCAGCTAAAAAAAAGGGAAATGAACGATGGGCCCAAGTGTCTGCGAGATAGGATTGAGCCTCTGCAATAGAAAAGGCTGCAAACACCTGAGAGGTTCAGTAGCTTACATCGCTATTTTTATGACAGCATAGTAAATATCTCCGAAACCTTCTTCCCGCCCTCCCTTCTCCCCAGTGCCAGTCACCCAGCTCTCCCATCCTTGCAACCACTTTCCTGACAAAGAATGAGGGAGACAAAAAGTAGGGCAAGGTAGAAGAGCTGTGTGTGAGAGAGAGGGGAAGGCGATACCCAATACCCATAAAAAATTTGTTTTTAATTCCCTGGCTATCGCAGATAGTGGCTGCTGCTAGCATTTAAGATAAGATTAGTTGGTGTTGCGCTATCAGCACCTCCACATGTTCCCTGCAGGGACTCCTTCTGACAGGCTGAAGCTGGAGGCATGTCTGCGGATTAACACGAGCTAATGATTATACACTAAAGCTTTGGAACTGTCGGACTAATAGGATTAAGCAATGCCAGATGCAGGTCCCCGTTCAGGTTAAAAATGCACTTTTTACATTACAAAGTCAGACAGATCCCTTTGAACATGCAATGAATATGGATGTTTTCAATTATCACAGTCTTCCAGGGCTATACGATATGGTAAATTAATCCCTTTAGAACATCGGAAACAGGACAAAATAGCCTTCTTGAAGCTGAAATCCCTCGTTTTAGATTTTCTTTCATGGGGATAAGCAGTGGTGCACCACACATAATTAATCTTATTACAAACAGAGAGAGAAAAGAGAAATAAAAAAAGAGCGAGGGAAAGAAAGAGATGACCAAAAATTGTTTAAATATTTGTGGGAAGGGGGAAAGATGCTAATAGGGTGTTGGGGGTAGAGTTTTGAATCAACATCTCTTAATTAATTTCCACAAGAATATTTTAAAATGGGGATACAAAATTCAGGCCTTTTTAAAAAACCATACATCAGCAAGAAGGCTATCAATCACTACTACGCTTGTATATCAATTAGGAAAGGGATAATTACCATTCTGAAGAACAACAACTTTGGGATGAAAGGAGAGTTAACTTTCACACATCATTTTTATTAATTTCAAACAAAATGTGCTGTTCCCAAAACATTCAAAATTGTTCATCATGGTCTTAATCAGCCAATGAATTCTACAGGTCAACTCATTTCATATTTCCCCTGGTTTCATTACCGCTTCTAGATAAGAAATAATGTAAAGCTATTTTAAAATAAAACAGTTTGGGCTGGAAATGCTAATGCATTTAATAAGTGTGAGAGTTAGGGGCACATGTCTGAATTTATTCTGGTGTCCTACAGCATTGACATGGGGAAAAAATAAATCTGGCCTTTCTTAATTCCTTAGCGTTGCTAATGTGGCATATTAACCCTAACATTACAATTAAAATTTTGGCAGCTCAGTTACAGGTCTGATGCTATAAATTCAAATGAAAGGTCTGCCAAATCATGAACTTTTAAAGCTTCTATTAAGTTTCCCACATGTATATCATTAAAGTGCACCTAATGAAGATGGGGTTCATAATACCATGTTATTTTTTCACCCCAATCATCACTGAGTCCATTGTCACATATGATTTATTTACAATATCATGGAGCCATTGGTAGGATCCATGGCCATGGAAATGGAAAACACATCACTGAGAAGATCCCAAAATGATAATTGCTTTGCTCCTTTTGGGGAAAATATCCTTAAAATATTAAACCATTCTGCATTGGCACAAATGGGACATTTTCCATTTTTAAGTAAATGGTGGGGGTTACAGAGATCTGTACCTGAAAATGTGGAAAGACTGTGGCATTTGTCTCCTTAGTCATGTCATACATACAGGTGCAGTAAAGAGAATTTAACTTGTAAGACATCTTGGTACAAATTACAAAAAAATGATAAAAATTTCATTGTATCAAATTCAAAGTGAGGGCTCATTATGCATACAGAAATGCTGAACATGCTAGGTTTGATGTACAAGCCAACGAATTATGGATTTTGACAGCATTTCTGTTACGCGTCATCAGTAGACTTTACCTCTTCAGACAAAGGTATTGTGGATGGGATGGGCACAAAACTGCTCATTCCATGAGAAGGAAATGAATCAATGGAGTGACCCATCAAAAGACTTAATTCAGTTTAATTTAGTGGAATCTATTCCAAAGAGGAATACTGTGCAGCAGATGTGATACAGATGTTCTTACTGGTCTTTTTCTGTATTGCTCAGGTTTGTGAAGCTTCTGTTTTCTCTACTGCAGAATTTGACCCAGATTTCAGACCAGTGGCAAATATTGCTTTAATCCCTTGAAGAGTTGCTAGAGACAACTAACTCCACATGTGGCTCAATTCCTATTGTGGTAGACAAGCATTTGATAAATGTCCATGCTATTCAACCGTAAGATGTGTTTCTAGAGAATTTGAGACTCGTTTGGTTTTCCTGGATACCATGTCTAATTTCTTAGCCCCTTTCTTCTCATGGTGCTTAAATAGCATGACAATATTTTTATAATCACAAGCTCTATGTGGATCTCATCATGGAGTGACTTCAACATAAATTACTTTTTGACAAGTGGAAAATAGTTAAGTTCAAAGGGAACTTATTTAAGGGAGCAGCAAAGCATGATATGATGGTTTGGTTTCAATCTTCAATTCCACTTGTGTTATCTTATCTAATGAATGTACTCTGCACTGATTCCCTTTGTCTAAGACAGTAGCACTGAGATAATATCACTCCAAACTTCACAAGGCTGTTAATAAACACAGTCATGATTACACTGAATTTTCAGATTGGAACAGATAGCTTGAGGTGTAAACTTGGAAACAGGAAAAAAGGTACATAAACCAATCTCAGGATTTTTCCCACAGACACTTACGTAAACCCTGGATATATTGCAGGGAAATATAATATGCATATACAGTAGACTCTCAGGGATTGGGAGATTGGGAGATGCCAGATAATAGTAGTTTTTGGTTGCTTGAGAGATGCTATTAAAAATATGCCTAATTCTATACCCCATACTATGTGATACCATAGGTTCTGTATTGACTTGATATTAATATAGAAATACAGTAAAAGCAAATAAAGACAAACCTAATGAAATATGATACTTCTGCTAAAATGATTTCATTTTAATATGTACAGTATTATTTCTTCTATTTTTTCACCACTTGCTTCAGAGTTCCAGTTGCTTGAATTCTGGTTAACAGGGAGTCTACTGTACTATTGGAAAAGTACTAGCAAACTATAAATATAATAAAATGCTGCTTTTTATTCTTAAAGAAAGCTAGTTCCTATTCTTATTTTCTCAGAAGTAAATCCCATGGTGTTTAAGTTTGCAACCTCAATTAGCTTTTCATTTTTAAGAGAACACATTCTTTGGCATGCAATTTATCTTAATTTGCTATAAAATAGTTGTTTTCACAGAAAATATACTACTTTGCAGTGAAAGCTTTCGATTATACTGCCCTGTCAAAACTGTAATTCTTGAATTGTATTTTAAGACTGAATGAGCTTTTTTAAAAAAAAGAAAGGAAGGAAGGAAGGAAGGAAGGAAGGAAGGAAGGAAGGAAGGAAGGAAGGAAGGAAGGAAGGAAGGAGAGGAAGATACAGATACTTGAAACATAAAGCTATTACTTTGGCCCAGCAGAGGGAGCCCTATTATTTCATGCATGTAGAAGTACTCACTAAGAATCATATGGAAAATTAACAAAAATGATATAAGGCTTAGGTATTTCAGAAAGCAACTTCCTATTTCATCAAGGCATCCAAGTCTGTATTTGATCATTTCTTTTAAAAAGGCCAGGAGAGAAACTGAACAGCATGGTAAGATTGAGATCTTTGGTCCCACATGACTTTAAAGGATTGTGAATTGAGCACTGTTGCATTATAATGAGATAGCTAGAAATATTTAATCAGAGGCAGAATAGATTTATATCACAGATTGTGATTTTACTTCCCATGAGTTATAGCTTTTGAAATACTGGGGGAAATACTGGGATTACTGCACTTTGATACCACTTTAATGGTCATGGCTCCATTTTAGGGAAATCTGATGATGCTTGTAGTTTGGTGAAGAGCTTAGAAAAATCTAACAGAGAATTATTGGTATCTCAACACATTACAAATCTCAGGATAAAAAAAATGGAGACTTGGCATTTGATGTGCTATCAAACTGCTAAAACTGTGCATCTTGCCTCAATTTGGTTGTGGTAGATCCATCTAAACTTCACCCACCATACCAAGAAAGAGAACATAATCACAGCTGATGTTGTTAACCAGCAAGCAAATAGAACCAAATTGGCAAAAGCATGAGTTATGATATAAATAGCATGATGTAAACCAGTTGTCCTTGATCTGATGCCACACAATCAGATGGGGAGGGTGAGTCTTCTGTTATGTATCTGATGGAGAGTATTATAATTATGTGGATAGTACCTTATATATTACGTTCTGTCTCTATAGTGTAGTGGCTTAAACATCTGGATACTGGGATTCGACCATGAAAACCTACTGGGTGACTATGGGTGCGTCACCCTCTCTGGCTGGATCTACACTGCCCTATATCCCAGGATCTGATCCCAGATTATCTGCTTGCCCCAGATTATCTGGCAGTGTAGACTCATATAATTCAGTTCAAAGTAGACAATCTGGGATCGGATCCTGAGGTATAGGGCAGTGTAGAGTTAGCCTCTGTCTTAGAGGAATGTGATGCCAAACCTTATCTGAACAAAGTTTGCCAAAAAAAAAAAAAAAAAGCTTGGGTGATAGGGTCATTTTAGGACAGCCATAAATCAGAAAAAAACTTGAAAACACAATTATTGTGGAATCAAAGAACATTAAACATGCTAGTGGTTTATACATTTCTTTGACTCTAATGCTCTTACTTTAATTCTGAACTGAATCATGTAATAAATCTAATCAAATAAGGTATTTGTCTATGAACATTCACATAAAACTGGTTAGGCCACAGTACTGACACTTAAGAATGCTTAATTGCATTTTGTGCTGAATTGTGAGAGGAATTGTAGCTAGTGCTTCTCCTCACATGCATGATGCTCTCAAAGAATCTGTAGTTTGTTGACAGTATCAATAAAAGGATCTCGTGGCTGCCATCAAAAATTTCCTAGTATTGATGTCATCCCTGAAGCATGTGACCTATCTAGCATGGCATGGTTTATGTAAGCTTTTACATACAATATTCATTTCTGAAGATGTTGAACCCTTTTTAAAAAAAGATTAAAGGGCTACTTAAAGTGGTGATCTGTAGAAAGTCCTAGTTCAAAACACATTGGTTGACAGTCTGTGGCAAATGACTAGAGAAAACGAAACCCAAAATGCAACAACAATAATAATGTGGCACAAACATAATGCTATTTCCTAGCCCATTGGAAATACAAATTGTCCATCAGCTACATGAGATGTGTTTGAGAAGCATTATTTTAAACCACACTGGAGCACTTCCAGTCCAAACAACATAAAGGAGGTGGGTGGATGGAAAGAAGAAATGATGGGGACTCAGAAAGCATGACAATTTCTTTCACCTCTGTATGCTTGCAAACACCACATACCAGCCTTGTAGTGTTTCAGTTCAGTAACCAGGAAAAACAAAAGCCACCTATTGTGCATTTACCAGCAACATGCAGTTCACCTGAGAGTTCACCAGCAACATGCAGTGTCAAGGCCTAATTTCTAAAG
Source organism: Anolis carolinensis (assembly GCF_035594765.1). Lineage (NCBI taxonomy): Eukaryota > Metazoa > Chordata > Lepidosauria > Squamata > Anolidae > Anolis > Anolis carolinensis. The sequence continues at coordinate 249,207,617 of NC_085842.1, read as the reverse complement.
TGCAGGGGATGTTTTGAAGGAGGAAAAAGTGAACAAGAGCCACAGAGAATTGAAGAGGAATCGCACTGGACAAATCACCATATTTTGTGTTATTCCTTTCTATACATTTGACTACTGTCTTTCAATCCAGTACTTTATTTATTTTAAAACATTTATATCAGAGGACTCTTGAATGACCAGTAGAGGAGTGCAAAATATCTGATTCCCAGATTAGTTTAGTGTTTACACCTTATTTTATTTTTTGGTTGTTTAATATTTAATGTTTATTTTGCTTAGGTGATATTTGTCTTTACTGTTCTAATGTATTACAAATCCTATGCAAAATCATACTACTGTATTTTTGACATTAATATTGAAATCTGAAATATATAAAGTCTTTACTTAGTAGTAGTAAAGGGTTAGTAGTTCGTTTCGGAGATTCAGATGACCCCTGCTTCGATTAATAAAGATTTTGAGGGGTCCTGTTCCAATTCATAATCTGAATCTCCAAAGCTTCGTAATTGCTTCGTAAAGATTCATTCCAATAGTAGCAATGGGGAAAATTCTGAGGCTCATTTCTCTGTCATTTTTATGGCTATCAGGATGCAGGCCCGGCCCAACATGGGACGCCCACCACGCCCCCGAACAGCGCGAGAGACGGGGCCAGGGAGCGCAGTGCGGGAGGCGGGGCCAGGGAGTGCAGCGCGGGAGGTGGGGCCAAGTTTGGCCCCACCTCCCGTGCCGCGCACCCTGGCCCAGCCGCCCTGGGGCAGCCAAGCTGTGGCAGAGGCCTTCCAGGCCGCAGCAAAGCCTTTGCTGTGGCCTGGAGAGACTCCCGCCGCAGCCTGGCTGGGCCAGGGTGCGTGGTGCAGGAGGCGGGGCCAGACGTGGCCCCGCCTCCCGCATCGCGCGCCCTGGCCCCACCTCCTGCACCGCCCGCAGCGCGAGGGGCATGGTCGCGTGATGCGGGAGGTGGGGCCAGGTCTGGCCACACCTCCCGCGTTGCGTGGCCATGCCTCCCGCACCGCGGGGGGGGGGCAGAATTTTTTTTCCGCGTATTTTTTAAAATGACCTTGGGCCGGTTCTGTCAGGATGAAACTTTGCACATTTGTAGAATCATAGAATCATAAAATCGTAGAGTTGGAAGAGACCTCATGGGCCATCCAGTCCAACCCCCTGCAAGAAGCAGGAAAATCTCATCATGTAGGTAACATTTATGACCATAAGCCTGCCAAGTTTCAGAAAACCACTTTTACTGCCATAGCTTAACAGTATGGAATCATGGAAGTTGTCATTTTACAAAAAAAAACAAACAAAAAAACTCCTCTGCCAAGAAGCCATGAGGAGAGGTGGGTAAGAAACAAAATAATAATAATAATAATAATAATATTAATAATAATAATAATAATATTAATAATAATAACTATTATTTTTATTATTATGGAGTGCTGGTGCTTCACCAAACTACAAATCCCAGGCTTCCATAGCACTGGCACATGGCAGTTAGAGTGGCATCAAATTGCATTTATTTTACAGTGTAGATGCACCCCAAATTCACCTTTCAGTATGTAGTCTTCTTAAAGTCACCAATATTGTAGTCTCTGAATTACAGCTTTTCACTTTCAGCAGCATTAGAGTTGCAGTTCAAGCATCCAATTGTTGTGGACACAACAAATAGGGGAAGGAAAAGCACTTATTTTTTTTCATATTGTCGGAATTGGTTTTAATCAAGTATTGAAATGCAACAGGTGTTTAGCTGTTGCCATAAGAGAAGCATACAACACCTTGCTCCTCAAAATACTGCTGATGACCACACTGGCAGCCCTTCCTATGGACAAGAGTATTTACAGTTAAATTGGAATTTACTACTCTATGAGAAATGGTCAAATTATATTGGATAAATATGAAGCACATAGCTCTGGTATTTTCTTTCATTACTTACAAGTGGAGTTACAATCTTCAGTTCATATCTGAATCTCCCATTACCCATGTCTTACGAGTAAGAGAAATGACTAAGTGGGGCCGGGCTGTGGCGCAGGCTGGTGAGCAGCCTGCTGCAGTAAATCACTCTGACCATGAGGTCATGAGTTCGAGGCCAGCCCGTGGCGGGGTGAGCACCCCTCAATTAAAAAATAAAAAATAGTCCCTGCTTGTTGCTGACCTAGCAACCTGAAAGATAGTTGCATCTATCAAGTAGGAAATAAGGTACCACTTATAAAGTGGGGAGGCAAATTTAACTAATTTACGACATTGGAATGAGGAAGTGCAGTCACAGTGGATGATGAAGCAGCTGCTCCCCCCTGTGTCCAGAATCGAATATCCTCTCAGGAGAAGGTTAAATTGCCTCTGCATCTGTCTCGGTTCTACGTGTATATGGGCATTGAATGTTTGCCCTATATGTATATAATGTGATCCGCCCTGAGTCCCCTTTGGGGTGAGAAGGGCAGAATATAAATACTGTAAATAAATAAATAAATAAATAAATAAGTGGAGATATTTGCTAATGTACAGTATTTAACATAATATTGGACATAAGAACATCATTTTAATTTCCACTGTAGTTTATTTTCTAATAACCTGGCAGCTTCATAGTTGATTCAAGGATGCTAACTATTTTGTGTCCTTAAATGACCCAGTAAAACTCTTCAAAGAGTCAATTTTCAAAATTATTCAACTGGATAAGTAGAGGAATTCAGTTGTCTTATGTCTAAGTCCCTCTCGAATTCTTTTTCTATGCTGAATCAATTGGGATACTGGGGTGTAGGAAAAGAGTGAATCTAAGGAGAATATTTGCTGAGCACTTATTGGCTCTGTTTGCTTAAGTCTTATACGCATCATTCTCAAGTTTTTAGAGTCCTCTCTATTCTTCTAGCATGGCCATGTAGAGATGCTATTACCCATTCACCTCCATTTTCAACTAACCACAGTTTCTCATTATCCCCACACCAGCAGCTACTGTTGATCTTAACTGGTCTAGTAAATCATGGGTCATTACCAACGGCATGATGTTTCATTTCTTTTCACCAGAATTCGCCCTAAACATAGTTTATCCTGATTTGCATGTAAAATCAAATATTTATCTGGTACAATCAAAAGATGATATCACTTTAGAATTTTAAAGTGAGGGGGGCACTTTCCTATCATTTGGCTGCTTCCTGCAGTATTCTGGAAAGTGCAGTTTCAGGAAGCCGAGGACCTCTCTCGCTGAGAATTCCAAAGGCCCACCCTAAACTACATTTCCCAGAATTCTGCAAGAGGTGGCCACATGATAGGAAAGAGGGTGCTTCCGCTTTAAACTGCTAAAATGAAGCTACATTCAGTAGAAATAAGTTCTCACTTGGTAGAATTAAAAATCATGTGTAAACTGATTAATTGGTTTTATTTATATACCACTTTTCCTCCAAAATGGATATTTTTCAACAAGGAGTTTCATTTCATTACAAATAAAGAAGGTTTGTCCATATTACCAAAGCCCAATATTACTGGTATGGTGTGGTTGAGAGAATGTTGGACTAGGATTTGGGAGGCCCAACTTTTTTAATTATCCAACTGCAATAAAAACCTCACTGGCTGAAATTTATCTGGTCCTTCTCTCTCAGCCTGACCTACCATACAGTGCTACTGCAATAATAATGCAAGAAGGATGACAGACAAGAATTCTAAGTGGAGCAAACTGAAGAATAGGCAAGATATATGGCCAGTATTCTGTATCAACCTCTACTACATCTGCCTCTACTCCTGCAACTGCTGGAAACATCATTCATCATTCCTTCTCCCTATGCTTCTGGTGCCAGGTAAGGGGAGTGGGTTAAAATTGTAGCAGTAGTGTCACAACTGAGTACCAATTGTGAATGTGGAACCATTACCTAGATTTACTTATCCAGAAACGTGCTGTATTTGAAAGGACATTCATTATCCTACACACACACACACCCCAAACTTCTAAACACTTGTAATACAGAGAGGTAATTTTGTAATATATGACTGAGTAAAATTTATTTAGGAAGTAAACAGGAAGAAAGGGGTTAAAATCTTCTAATAGACCTTCAAAATAGTTTACATTGCTGATATGAAACACAAAAATCCTTTCAAAGGGACAAAGAGATTGTACTAGAACATTAGTGTTCACACCAATCAAAACTGAGCAATAACTGAATTGATAAAAATATCAAATTTGTGGACCAAGTGTTTGGGACGTGACATTTTTATTATATTTTCTAATTTAGTTTTCCCATTAAAAACACTATAGTACATTAAAAACACTACAATATTAAAAAAGACCTTTCATCACCGCCCTGTGTTGTCAAAAGTGCTCAATAAATTTGGTCTATTTTACTTGCCTGTTATTTTTGACAGTGGGCTAAAACTGAAAGGTGCTAATCTTGAACTGGACAATTTTAATACCAAGCAGCTATAAATGGTTGACTATATTCTCTCCCCTAAAAAAAGACCTGGGAGCTTGGTTGCATTCATGTATATCAACATAAAATGGGGAGATCTTAGAGTCTTTCTGCATGGACAAGAAACCCTACAATCACCTTGTACTGGCACTTTCCAACTGATTCTTTGGCCCTTAAACTGCTTTTAAAAATTGGTTTTTCATCTGCATTATGATGAGAAGGTGGAAAAAGCAAAGTGGCCACTGTCATGTAGCTACCAACAGTATGAATAAGAGGAGTTTTCCATACACAAGTTCACAGTGATGAGAGTTCGCTCAGTGGGCTCATGCAACAGCTTAAGACAAATGCACAGTGCCATGTGTGCTGTGTGTGGCAATAACAAGGCAAACACGGGATCTATGTAGATTGGGAATTTGGGGCAAATGAGGATTTTTTAAGGTGTAGACAGGTCCAAAGAAACCCAATATGACTTCCTTACAGTTTATGAACAGAAGAGCCAAGCAGGCAGTGCTAATGCTCATTCTGCTCTAACATTAGCCAGCTACAGACACATGTAATGGAGACATTTAATTAGATATCAGGTGGCAGCTTCTTACTGACCTCAGATAGTTTTCATCCAGTGGCCCAAAAGGTGAAAAGCCTTGTATCTTATTTCTTCTCACTAAGTCTTCCAATCACTTGACCAAGCAGCTGTTGTGTCAACAATTAGTAAGCACAGCAAATGTCTTGGGTTATGATTTTAGGAGTTGTATGTGTTACCCATGGGGACAGTGGAGGAATAGACCCATAAGCAAGCAGTCTTCTAATAATACTAGTAGGACATGTACCCTAGCTAACAAGAGCTTAGTGTTGGGAGACTTGGATGATGATTTTTCTTTTTGTGGCATTGGCCAAGTTGTGGTGCACATACTAGAACTATAATAAATACACAATATGTAAATCAATTTTGTTAACTCTTCAAATGAAAATTCTGTGCGCCCGCATGAAACTTTTTTCATTCTCCAAATTTATGATACTGCAGTAAGTGAGACATTAGGTGCATCTACACTGTAGAATTAATGCAGTTTGACACCACTTTAACTGCCATGAGTCAATGCTATGGAATTCTGGGGTTTGTAGGTGATGCAGCAGCACTCTTTGGCAGAGAATGCTAAAACCCTTGTAAAACTAAACACCAATGATTCCATAGCATTGAGCCATAGCAGTTAAAGTAGTATCAAACTAACTGGGGCCCCAGACAGGGAGAGAACCACTCCCATGCTACGCCAGCTCCACTGGTTACTGGTCCACTTCTGGGCTAAATACAAAGTGCTAGTCATTACCTATAAAGCCCTAGATGGTTCGGGTCCAAGCTTTTTGTCTGAATGCATCTCCCCATATAGGCCATCCCATGCAATGAGGTGAGCGGAGGAGGTCCTGCACTCAGTCCCACCCCCATCTCAAGTGCAGCTGGTGGGAATGAGAGAGGAGGCCTTCTCCGTGATTGCTTCCTGTCTCTGGAATTCTCTCCCTAAAGAAAAAAAAAACAGCCCCCACCCTCCTCTCCTTTAAAAAATTCCTGAAAATGCACCTATGCACTTTAGTGTATGAAGAGGAGGACTAGGACACTTTAAATGAATTCCATTTAAATGAATGCTAGCTAACTTAGTTTTACCTCATGGCTGCTATGATACATTTTAATTGAACACCTATGACAGCCATTTCTAATTTTACTTGTGTTATAGGGTATATGTCTTAATGTTAATTCATGCTGTTAGTGTTACTGTGTCCTATTGGATTATTTTAATTCTGTTTTCATTTTGGTACTTAATTCTTTTAAGTTTACTATTATTATTGTGTATTATTCTGTATTCTTTGATGTGTTTGTATTTTTTAGGGCATTGAATGTTTGCCATCCTTTTGTGTGTAAACCGCCCTGAGTCCCTTTGAGGAGAGAGGACGGTCTAGAAATAAAGTTTTATATTCAACTGTATTAATTCTAGATGCCCCAGTTGACAATCATTCACATCTAGAACTCTTTTACTTGCTGGACTTATATTCCCTTGCTAACATTGCCTGCACCCCTTTTTTTGAATGCCTAAATGCTCAACTATGATGCTAGAAATCTGCGAACTGAAAAAAAAATTCATTAGTACAGAACATTTCTATGAGGGGGAGGTTCATGTTGTAATTTGCTCCTTCCCCATAGCTATGTCCTTGGAAATGCCTCAGCTGTGTTTCTCCACTTCAGTCCCTTGATTTTTTTTAACTTTTTTTTTTAAGTTAAAAAAAGTCAGAGAAAAAGAGAAATACAATTGCATATTACATCTAGATTCAGTCACAAATTAGAAAATGAGAGCGCCTCACATTGCAGGGACGTTTAGGAAAAATGGGATAGGAATAAGAGGGAAATACTAGTAGGCACATTTAAAGGCCTTTAGAAAGTATCAGCCTCAGCATGCACTTCATTAGAATGATTATGCAGTCCTTCCACCAAATAATTAATTCATTACTGTGTAGTGACATTGTGGTGTTTCACACAGTTAACATAGAATCTGTCCACACTCAACTGTCAAACAGCACTCAACCTAATGCCCAATTTTCTGACAAATTAGGTACTCCTCATCAAATCTATTATTAAATAAATATAAAGCAGCTGCTGCAACCCTCATTGTATGAGAGCTTCTACAATTGTTCAAGTCCACCCTCTTTTCCACAGCCTCCCTATAGTTTTATTCAATTGATTAACTCCAGCCAGTTTTATCACTAAACTACTCATTTAATTTAGCAATCCACTAAAGTCTGCATTAAAATGCACCATGTGTCCCCCTTCTTGGGCCTTTAATAATTACCCACGTCTACTGTGTCTTCTAATCTCTTTCTTAATGAGCATCCCAAGCCCTTAATAATTTAAAAGGATGTCAAGACAAGTCTCAATTAAAGAGATTTTTTTTTTCAGAAGCACATGCAACAGCAAGTGTTAAGCCATCAGAAGAGTACAACAAAGATAATTTTTGAAGGAAAAAAAAATCACACGATTTACAACATGTATTGGGATGTGAATAGATACCCAGTGTACATATTGATCCCACATACTTGGGAATGGATTTATGCTCCAGTGACAAAATCCAGACTATTTATAAAAAAAAAGTGATAATGAAGGATTATAAAATAAATTCTGTGAATTGTGCAAATCAAAGGAAGTGTGCACAGGTAATTCTGGTATCTTCAGATGTCTTCACATTTCCATTTAAAATATCTAGGCAGAAAACTGAATAAAACACAAATCACAGAAAACTAAATAGAAATATAATGGTTTATGAATAAGTAAGGTAAAACCAGAATGGTAACATGTGATACAGGGCACATCTGTACTGACACTATAATGCTGCTTGGAACCAGTTTGGGATGAACCCTGTTTCCTGTGCTGATGATTAGATTGATAGGTCTGTAACTGGCTTGAGGCCAGGTGAGTGATTATATTAACCAAGGAACCTGGCCTCAAGCTGCTCCTCATTTCTGGGAGAGATGTGCATCAGTGCTCCAGAAGCATGGGGAGTGGAAAAGGGGGGAAAGTGACAGATAGGAATGGAGGTAATCAATTACCCCTCCCAGGGGGTCAATTAGCCCCCTGCTGCTCAGCCATGTCCTTGGGGCACTTTTCAGAAATCCTGTTCTACATTTTATGTTCCCCTTCAGTTAGGGCAGGTGTCTAAAATGCAATGTATTTTCCAGAGCTGATTTTGCCCTGGATCTGGGATATCCCAGTGTATCCCAAACCACATTATTGAGCTTATTTGGCTGCACTTTGGGTTTTTCTGTGACTTTTACCCTTAAATATGTGCTGTGATTTGCATCAGTGGTATAAGCTTTGTGGCTGTGGCTTCAAGTGATCTTGAGTCAGTGTAGATGAGGCCATAGCTTGGGAACAACACTGAAGATCTCAGGTAGAGATATTTCACAGTAGTTCAATTGCTGTTGTGTGTCCTCAAAGCATTTCTAACTTATGGCAACCCTAAAGTGAAACTACCATGAGTTTTCTTGGCATGATTTGGTCCATGGGGGATAGGGTTGTGATTGCATTCCTCTAAGGCTGAGAAGGTATGGCATGCTCAAGATAGCTCAGTGAGGGTGCTTCCAGACTTCACTTAAGAAATCTGCTTAGGATGCCTTCCTGGTATCTTCCAGGAGGGCACTCAGATATCCAAAAGTCCCTTAAAAGAAGCCCTTAAAATTAAAACAACATTTTTCCTCCTCACCCTTCTCCCCCAGTCTCCTGCTGTGTTATTTCTACATGCCAGGAGGACTCCAAAGGTACTTTAATTGTGCCCGGGTAAGTTGTTTTAATCTTTAAGGGCTTCTGAAGAGCCCTTAAAGGGTTTAAGCCCAAAAACCTTGATGTCAGGCCCATAGCCAGGATTTTGTTTCGGGAGGGGCTGGGATTTTGTTTTGGGGGGGGGGGCTGAGTTTGAGCGGGAGAGGGTCTACCCTAGCAAACCTTTTGTATCATTATCCCAATACCCCCATACATATGGGATGTACTGAGCATGGTGATCAGATCATGATATGAATAAACGTAACAGTTTAAATAATAAATGTAAGGCCTTCTCGCGGGCCATCCTGAGAATTTGGGGGGGGGGGGGGCTGAAGCCCCCCAAGCCCCCCCCCAGCTACATGCCTGCCCAATGTGACTGTGTTTTGGGCCCAGGAATCATATGACATGGTCCCCAGGCCCAATCCACACCGGGACTACAACTGAAAAGAACCAGATCTTGTCTTTGATGTGGGTCTTACCAGGTATCAAATTAATTCAGGACAAAGCAGGGTTTTCCTGTTTTGTCTCAAATTCATTTGGTTTTACCAAAGATGTCAGTAAAAGCATGAGAGCTTGCACATTTTGGGACCTTTCTGGATGTGCCCTGAGTTTCCATAGCCTAAAGAAGGTTCAAATGCTGGTCTGTCAGAATCCTTGTTGAGATAATATTATTCTGCATCAAATCTCTTAGAATATAAGAGACAGTGATCCTAGTTTAAACCATTCATTTCCATGAGATCATATTGTTCTCTATCCATCCTGCCTCTTTTCAACCATGGAACATGTGATGAGCTCTGTGCCTCCCCATGCTTGAAAAATGGCTGAAGTGTCCTACGAGGGGGAAATTTCTCAATGTGATGAGGTCAATTGCTGGAGTTCCCTCCTTTCAGGACACTTCTGCCTCTTTTCAACCAAGGAGGGTTATGCATGACAGCCGGAAGAATTTTAACTCATGTTAAACTTCAGGGTGATGTGTGAAGACAGTTATTACAATTGTTGCCTAAGAATAGCAGTCTGGGGTAGGCTACCCTCCCTGCAATGTACTGAGTAGTATGATGTCTGCCAAAGAGCCAATATGGTGTAGTTGTTTGAGCATTGAACTATGTAGACTGGGTTTTGAATCATGGGCCATGAGTTCTAGAGGGTTGCCATTTCAGCCTCAGGAAAAGGCAACAACAAACCTCTTCTGAACAAATCTTGCCAATAAAATCCTGTAATGGGTTCTCTTCTGGGTCGCTATAGGTCAAGAAGAACTGAAAGTATACAACAACAACAAATGATGCCTATTTCTCATACATACATACATCACCCCACAAAATAATAACAAACAATACAATGCTTCTTGCAGGCGGTTGGACTGTTTCGCCCGTGAGGTCTCTTCCAACTCTACGATTCTATGATTCTATGTTGGCTTTACTTGAGAAACATTACTTGGAATAAAAGTCGGATATTTTTTAATATTTTCTCAATAATAATTTGTTTGAGTCTAACGTGGTCACATAGAAAAAGAAAAATCACTCAGTGTGAAAATGTGATTGGACCTTTGCTTGTCTGCCCTTGAGCTCCCATTTGTCACACAACATAACTTGCTTTTTGCACCACTGAAGCGCAAATAGTAAATATATTTCACATACAGACTGAGGAATGTCCCTCCTAGTTCCCCATCCTTCTTCCTTTTTTGCACAGCAAGGGTGCTCAATAGCAGCACTGTGATCTAAGTTAAATCTTTTCATCACAGAACTTGAAATGTTGCATATTAGCAGCATTTCCTCTGTCCATTCTGAAATTAGTGACTTACTTTGCTATTCATCATATGATTCATTGCTTTCCATTGTTTGGTTTTGGGGATGCTGAATCTATCTTTCAAAAAGTACAGAAGGTCAAACATTTGGGGAAATAATCCTTCAAAATGTTACCACAAAGCATTGGGGGCCTCCCAAAATAATGTGCTTCTTGTCACTTAAAAAATGCTGTATTCCAAAAGAAACATAGCTGTGACATCATTATTTCAAGATCTGATACTTGAAACTAATTGTTCATTTCCCACTAAGATCATTTAATTCATCATTAAATCAGTCCCTGTCGGAAGGCCTACCCAGACAGTTTTAATGATGAATTTAAAATTTAAATTCTATGTCTAATTTTTGTTTTGTGTACTTTAATGTGTATTGTATGGAAACATGTTTTAATATGTGTTTTTTTCAGCATCTTTTAAAATGATTATATGTTTTGATTTTGTGTTTTAGCAGTTTTGTAGCCTGCCTCGAGCTCTGAGGAGAGTCAAATAATAAATCTAATAATAATAATAATAATAATAATAATAATAATAATAATAATAACAACAACAACAACAACAACAACAACAACAACTGGCACTGACAAAATTACATCTGTCTGCTGCAAAAGGCCACTCTACTTGGATCTGCATGTATTCTTTGTCGATACATCATATAGTCCTAGACATTTGGGAAGTGTCCAGTGTGTGATCTAATAAAACAGCCAACATAGGGATCTTGTTTGCGGTGCACTAATCTTTTTGTGTATCCAATAATAATAATAATAATAGTAATAATAATAATAATAAGAAGAAGAAGAAGAAGAAGAAGTCATCACAATAATAATTGATCATCATAACTAACTGAATTCAAGACTATCTTGAAGAAAAGAACATCTTACCAGATGAACAGAAAAGGCAATAAAGGGAAAAGCAGGGGCACAAAAGACCAGTTATTAATTACAAATTGATTCTGTAGAACTGTAAAAGCTGAAAAACTAATCATTACGTGGATTGACTACAAAAAGGCCTTTGACTCACTCCCACACAGCTGGATCATCAAGTACCTGGACGCCATCGGGATTTGTAAAAATGTTGACACTTTTATTGAAAATATGATGTAGCATTGGAAAACCGAACTGTTTGTTGGAAATGAAAACTACAGACTTGTCAACATCAGAAGAGGAATTTTCCAGGGAGACACATTTTCCCCACTGCTTTTCATTATTGCCATGATCCCTCTGTCAACAATCTTACAAAAAACAAACCTCAGCTATCAAACGTCTAAGAAATCTCACAAAATTTCACATCTGATGTACATGGATGAAGCTGTATGAGAAAACTGAAACTGAAATCAAGTCTCTGACTAACACTGTCGGAATCTTTAGTGATGATATCAGCAAGGAGTTTGGTCTGGAAAAATATTCGACAGTGGCATTGAAGAAGGGAAAAATCATAGAAAGTGAGGACATGAATATGCCTAATGGCCAAATGATAAAGTGTCACTAGAAAGAGACCTATAAATATTTGGGCATACTACAGCTGGACAACATCAAACATGAATATATAAAAACTGTGGTCAGTAAAGAATACATCTTTTTGAGAAAAATTCTCAAAAGCAAGCTCAATGGAGGCAACATCATTTGCTATAAACACCTGGGCCATACCTGTCATAAGATATACAGCTGGCATTATAAATTGGGCGCAGGTGGAACTGGACAATTTGGACAGAAAAACAAGAAAACTCATGACTATTCATCATTCACTGCATCCTCACAGTGATGTTGACTGGCTCTCCATTTTAATCCATGTTTTTATTAGTTCTTGTCATTTGTTTTTATTGGTTAATGTTTAAATTTTTATAATTGTGCATGTCTTTTGTCTATTGTTGTGTTTTATATTGCTCTTGTTTTTATTTGGGCTTGGCCCCATGTAAGCCGTCCTGAGTCCCCTTTAGGGAGATAGAGGTGGGGTATAAAAATAAAGTTGCTATTATTATTATTATTATTATTATTATTATTATTATTATTATTATTATTATTATTATCTGCCTAGAAGATCTGGTGGCAGAGTACTCTTACAAGTAAAACAAGCAGTCAAAGAAAAAAAACCTGCACTGGCAGAATATGTAAAGGGAAGTGAAGAACCTGCTGTGATTTGAAATCAAAAATTAGATACTTCTTTAAGCACAGCAAACAAAGAATCAGTACAAGAAAAATGCACTACAAACTAGAGCTGTGTGATCCCTCATGGGCCTTGTAGTCCTGCTCCTAGTGCCATCGTGACAGATGAAGACGAAAACATGGGGTTTTCACCGGTTCAACAAGAGCCAGAATCTTTCCAGCTGCCGGATGTTTTCGCCCAAGAACCCAGTAAAACAGACCTTGGGCATTCCTCACCCCCATTCCCTAGGAGACAGTCCTATTCTGCAGACAGGGGAGTGAGAGAACAGACTCGCAGGAGCTTACGGATTGCAGCTAAACAACAGGCTGATTAGCCATGCTTCCCTTGGGAAATTCTAAGGAGTTTCACATCTGGACAAAGTTGGGTTTCATTTCCCGTTCTCTAGGGAAAGAGGTCGTTGGCGGGAAAACGAGACCCCAATATAGGTGCCTGGCACGTTAGAATTGTTGCGGAGTCAACAGAGCAGCTCCAGAAGCAACGTCGTGTTTCCAGCCTTGTGTGGACTTCGCAAAGTCTGCAACCCCAGTTCCTTGCCTTCCGGATCAAGTATTCAAGATTTGCCTAGCTTCGTTTTAACCACGGACCTTGTTCTTAGAATCCCTGTTTCGCCTTGTTCCTAGCCACGGACCTTATTTAATGATTCAAGTTTGTTTCCAGCCTTGTTCTCAAGCTACCTTGGACTCTGGGCATTTTCCCCACACTATTGCTTGGCAAAAGTGTGTGTTTTGGTTATTGGATTTAAAACTTTGAAATCTAATATCATTTATTGGACAATACATTTTTGGACTTTAATTGACCTCATTTGATAGGTCAGCTTCTGAACTATATTCTTCACTTGTTTTTATTACTTTTATATATTTACTTAATAAAGATATTAGATAGATATTGGCCTCTGCATCTGGTTCTTGGTGCTCCATTGCCTTGGGCGTGACAAGCTGACAGCTGGCACAACAAAGCATTGTGTGGACCGTTCCTTGAAAAAATTGAAGGGAAAGTTGATAAGGAGAAGACCTGGCCATGGCTCACTAATGGAACACTGAAGAAGGAGACAGAAGGCCTGATTCTTGCAGCCCTGGAGCAGACAATCAGAACAAATGCAATTAAGGCCAAGTTCGAAAAATCAGCTAATGATCCAAAATGCAGACTGTGTAAGGATGCTGATGAAACTATTGATCATATCCTCATCTACTGTAAAAAAATTGCAGATGGACTAAAAACAGAGGCACAACTATGTGGCTAAAATGATTCGTTGGAATTTATGTCAGAAGTACCACCTGACAGTAGTAAAGAACTGGTAGGATCACAAACCTTCAAAGGTAGTGGAAAATGAGCATGCAAAAATACTGTGGGACTTTCGAATCCAGACTGACAAAGTTTTGGAACACAACACACCAAACCTCACGGTTGTGGAAAAGAAACAAGTTTGGATTATTGATGTCGCCATACCAGGTGACAGTTGTATTGATGAAAAACAACAGGAAAAGCTCAGCCGTTATCAGGACCTAAAAAGCCCAGTATGGTGGTTCCAGTGGTAATCGGCACACTGGCTGCTGTGCCAAAAGAACTCAGCCAATATTTGGAAACAATAAACATTGACAAAATTGCGATCTGTCAACTGCAAGAGGCCATCTTACTGGGATCTGCACACATCATCCAAAAATACATCTCACAGTCCTAGACACTTGGGAAGTGTTCGACTTGTGATTTGGTGATATGAAATCCAGCATAAATATCTCGTTTGCTGTGTCATACTATATATAATTGGAAATTACATAAGTGTTGGCTTTAAAATTCACATTGATTCATCATAATATGTATATTATTCAGCTGTGATTAACAGCTGGATTTATTCTGATATGATATTCTGTTCTATGTTATAAAATACAATGAGACTTCAAAAAAGGGCTCAAAATCCCTCAGGGGTTGGATTGGGTTTACGTAAACTAAAGGGAACTCATCTTGGTTGCCTTAATTAGGGTCATGTCAAAGATACATGAAAGCACTCAAAATATCTTAATTTCTATATATGTGACGAGCTACAAAACAGTGTTTGGCTTCATTTAATTTCTGTTGCTTGTTAGCCCTTGGCTGTTTCCCATTTCCTTTTATGACTACTTTTACAGTTGTTGTTTTTAAACCTTGCAACTCTGAGCCAATTGGAGCATGCTTTATTTTATTGGAATGATAAAATATAAGATAATATATATATGCATGGAATCTTATGAGGGCCAACCTGGGGAGAGAGCTGCAACTAGCAGGAAAGGAAAGAATTGCATTTGCAATGTCCAGGGCCATATTAAGATCTTTAGAGGCTCTAAGCATGTAAAGGATTTTGGTGCCCCATAGATATTTAATTCAAAATTTAAACAATAATTAGGTAAAGGTAAAGGTTTTCCCGTGACATTCAGTCTAGTCATGACTAACTCTGGAGGTTGGAGCTCATCGTTATTTCTAAGCCGAAGAGCTGGTGTTGTCTGTAGGCATCTCCAAGTTCATGTGGTTGGTATGACTTTCCTCCGGAGTGGTACCTATTGATGTTCTTGAACTGCTAGGTTGGCAGAAGCTGGGGCTAACAGCAGGAGCTCGCCCAGCTCCTCAAATTTGAACCACCGACCTTTTGGTCAGCAAATTCAGCAGCTCAGCAGTTTAACTTGCAGCGCCACTAGGGGCTCCTAAACAATAATAAACTGTAAAAATTATATATATATATATATATATATATATATATATATATAACAAAGTTTACAGAAAGATGGAAAACATTTATTTTTGTGTACGTTCATTTTATTTATATTTGAAATTGAAATGTTTTCTCCTACTTTTTCTAGTTGCAAAGTCTTTTATTGTGATAATCCCTTTTTTGGCACTTAGATCAGCTGCACCATTTGAAGTTTTGTACCATATGGTCCATGGTAAATCCATCAATGGAAAATTCCTGTGCTCCCCTTTCCCTTGATGCCCTAAGCATGTGCTTATTTTGCTTAATGGTTAATCCAGCCATGGCAATATCTTCTGCTTGTTTCTATTGACATGTATCTCTTTGGAAAGATGCTTCTTCTCTTCAAATGAAGTAAATATTGGCCATATCATCTGAGGAATACCGAGAATAATTTTTCCAGGTTCTGAAATTGAGAGAACACTGGCATGGCATGAGCCCGTTTTATGACCCAAGACCCCTTCTTATGAAGCCTAAGACTTGTCATATTATTCTAGGAAGCAGGTTTAGGTCTATGCTGTCAGAGTTTTATATTATTTGGGTCATTTCTTAAGTGAAAATGAATAAGTCTTTGCAGGAATCATGTCCCATCTGTGTTTGACCAGCAGCAATCAAGACACCTGCTTTAGATTGAGGGCTATTAATAGAGTCTGAGTAAGTCTTACATTAGAGTGTTGTATGGAGTGTTGTGTGTTATAGTAGTGTTGTTAAAGTAGCAGTGTTGTAAAGTGCAGTGTTGTAGTGTGTGCTGTGATGGTAGCAAAGATGGTATTGCTGCTGAAGAGCTACTGAAGGAGAACTGAAGAGAGGTTTGAAGAGATTTGAAGACGGAGAGTCCAGAGACCACAGAGGTTAAAGCTCCAAGATAAGAAAGCTTTATTTTGCTGCTGATAAAAGCAAAGGACTGTGTTTTGTATGTTTTGTTTATATAAATCTTTCTTTACCAAAGGACAGTTTTGTTTTGGAGTTATTCTCCTTGGACGAGGGTGCAACTTCCGCAGAAGGGGTTGAGAGTTTGGAACCCAATTGGCTAGCTGCGACATATGCTACCTATGCAATGCATAAAATACCTAACATTGTAAGGTCATAAGAGATTTTCAAACAAACTGTCACTCCCTCTCATGTGGTGTGCTATCCAAATCAGATCATTACTACTGGTTCCACTAGCACCCTACATTTATGCAGGAGTGCAGGCAGCAACTGTATATTATTCCCAAATCTGGATACTTCAAAGTACAACAGATCAATTAATTCCAGGAGAGATCTTCAAGTTTTTATTCACTCAGCCAAAATCCTAAAGTTTGACAGCTGGTATATTCAGAACCCAACTTACTTTTTCTTTTGCTTGGCACAAAGTTACATGAGATGGGTGGGTGGGTGGAGGGAACAATATCTCAGTGTGTTTATAACTGGGCGCATTGGATAGCTGAGATTCAGTTACAGGTTTTCTGTGGTGGGTATTAAGCAAGACAACACATGTGACTGTCAAAATTTGGATGAACAATATGAACAAGGCCTTGAGATCTTAGGTATCCCAAAAACATCAAATTAGTGCATACTTTTAAAAGAAAAGAACAAGAAAAATAAGTAGCTAAGGAAATATTCAAATGTCAAGCTTTAAAGCGATAATTATAAACAATAATGAGAACTTTTTAATTATGAAAAATACCATGACAGTATGCTTTTAAATTATATATAATGGAAAACAAGGTGAGTCACATAATCATACTCCATTTGACACATAACAATCTTCATCAGCAATCGTCATCCTGCCCCCATGTCAAGACTGCACAAAGGGGGCAGGCTCCTCGGGGACGTGAACATGCATCTCATCTACTACCACTTTGAAAACCCCTCTGCACTCAGCCACAAGAACTGCACCTTTTGAAGCCACTTAACTTGTTGTAGAACAAGTGCTGGTTAAGAAATCATCAAATATTCATGGAATCTCTCTTAGTATATTTAAGGAACAAGCTAACCAGATTGAAGGCCATCTCACAGACTGAATATTTATGATAAAACTTTAAATCCCTTTGGATATTTGTTATACAGAAGCTTGGAGATGTGTTGTGGAGATGTGTTGTGGATTTGCTATAATATTGATTGTTCCTGCTTTTGGACACATCTACACTGTACAATTAATGTAGTTTGACACTGATTTAACTGACATGGCTCAATACTATGAAATTCTGGTAGTTGTAGTTAGGTGAGGTATGAGCACTCTTTGGCAGAGAAGACTAAAAACCTTGTAAAACTACAACACTCATGATTATTATTGAGTCATGGCACTTAAAATGCTGTCAAATTGCAATAATTCTACAGAATTGATGAACCCTTCTTATCTCTGAGTGATACAAATAATCTGAATTCAGCAAAGTCCAAGACCAGGTAACTCTGAAAGATATTATACTAGTCCCTAGTTAGTAACAGGCTTCATGGTTTAAAATGAAAAGGGGAATTAATCAGATATTAAAGCATTTATTTTTAACAATAACCCACACTGGTTTTGCTTAGTTTTCAAAATAGCAATAAAGGACAGTAGAAATTTATGACATGCAAGGTTGCCATTCAGGAAGCACCTAATAACAAATTTTATGTTCTGCCTAAATGCGAAATGAAAGTACAGATGTCAGTTTACCTAACATTGTGTTTGTCTATAAAATTAACATATTCCCCACATCCATAAAATACAAGCTATATACATTTCTGGTTTTTAGAAGGGCTCACACCAACAAATAAAGGATTTGGGGCATTTTCTTATAATATAGGACACCTGACAGTAAGCTTGAGCCCAGATCAGTTTGAATGAAAGTGATTTGTAATATTCCGTGGTTTGCTTCGTATAATCCCCCAAAAACACAACAGGGAGGAGGGAACCGGAAAGCTGACCAAAATGGAGCAAGACAGCTGGATTTAATGGCTACTGGACAGGATGGAGTTAAGTCTGCAATATACCTGAGGTATGGGTCTGCCGTGGGGGCTCCTGGAGAAGATGGGATAACTGTAGTATCTTTTCTCCTTCCCCAGTAGCAGAAAAGTTCCCTAGGCTCCTCCTCCAGATAGGGCTCTGCTGGGAACTCACTTTCCCAGCAGCCCTTGCATGGGGTGAGCATTGAAAAGTCTTTGAGTTCCTCTTGGAGCATGATGGGAGTTGAAGTTTTTCTCTCTGTCTGTCTTTCAGCCAATAAAAAGCCTGTTTGTGTCTATGCTCTGATTGAATGAGAATGGACACAACGGGCGACTGCAATTCCCAGAACACTCTCTTGCAGTTTGTCTTATTTTTTAAAATGTTATGTTAAAAACGTGAAATAATTCTAAAAAGATCAGTGGATTGGTGAATTGTTCTAAAACTTGGTGAGCCTGCAGTTGTAAATTGGGTCTAAAACTGAGGTAGGTTTCATGCAGATAGGCCTTAAAATGGCTGAAGACTGAGCCTTTAAAGTTTCCCATTGTATCCAATGGGCCAAATATTTGCTGAATGAAAATGGCAATACTCCTCCTGATTTAAGTAACTTCCCAGTAAACAGAATGAGGTTAGATGAAAATGGATCCCAAAACAGCATGCCTTTTGGCTGAATTGCACAAGTCTACCTGACAATCCTACAAAGCCCTGAAGTAGGGAATTTTTTTCTAAAAAGGAACAATTGACAGTTCTACAAGGCCCTCAAATAAAAAAACATTTCTTATAATGTGAGACACCTGGCAATCCTAACCTGCATTAAAAAAACTAATAATAATTTGAGTGTGTTCAGTGGTCCTTTTCCACTGAAGCACTGGCCAGATCATCAACAACTAATAATGTATAACCAGTTTGAGACATATCTTAATGTAGGGAACTGCTCTTTGAGAAACACAAGTGCAAAGTCACCTTTGATATACAAACATTGCTTTAGTTCTTTGAGTCACAACCACTTCTGAGTGATACAGATCAAACTAAACATGGCAGTAAGTGCATCTTTGATTCCATGCTTGTGTTGCCCACATCTTTCTCTTTATTTTTACTCTGATAGCTACTGCACGGGTTCTGAATTAAGGTCATGGCAGGGGAAGATAGATTTATACCCTATAGTATTTTATATAAAATATCGCCAAAAAGTGATGATTCTCTCTCAAACTGCCATTTGCTACTTTTGGCAGAGAAATTTCAGCAAGAAAATGCTATGTAAAGAAGAACTACCCATCCCAGGCACCCTAAATCTAACCCATGAGGTGTGGCTACTTTTTGAGTGTATTTCTTAAATATGATGGGTTACTTTGAAGATGTACTTAACATAATGTGCATTTAGACTATTTTTCAAGCCCAAATAAGTCAAAATTAAATGCATTGAATTTTCTATCAAAGTATTTCTGCTACACAAAATATCATGATGCACACAAGACTTTAAACACGATTTTGTTGTTGCCTTTGATTTCTTTATTATATTTCACGAACTGGAAAATATGTATCCACTATAATGAAGAAATTTGAGATGCTGTGGCTTCATCCTTTGGAATCCTGGGATTTGCACTTGATGTGGTGCTTAGAAGTGCAGGTCAATAGACAGAACTAGAGCTCCTTAGCATAAAACCTCACCCTTGTGGTAACATTGTGCAGTTTCAGGACACTCAAAGATTCAGCTATTTTCCTAGAGATTTGCATATTGTTTAGTTCAAAGTCTATCCCTTAATAGTCCATTCCATGATCTAATGAGACAGCTGTTCACAAAAACGAGCAGTATCATGAAGGAACTGTCTCAGATTTGGTGCAACCTGGGTAGTCTGCCTATTTTCCTCTTGTGGGACCTTTCATATCTTAATTGACATGACTCTACTGTGCATTAACATAACTTTAGATAGATGCCAAGAGGCCTCTTTAGACTATTTTCATTCCAAGGTAGAAGTTAATATTTCAAACCATACATAGAATGGCCTAATCTGGGTGCTAGTACCCTGTTTCCCCTAAAATAAGACATCCCCAGAAAATAAGACCTAGTATAGGTTTTGCTGAATTGCTAAATATAAGGCCTCCCCCAAAAGTAAGACCTAGCAAGGTTTTTGTTTGGAAGCATGCCGGCTGAACAGAACACCAGAGCATGCAGGATCGGTAAATGCATGTACCATAAAGTGTTGGACATGGAAATATTGGTAGTAACAAGAAATTCTTCATAGGATTCACAGTTTGTCTGGTTATGCTGGTTTATGATGACAACTATGGTACAGTATATAATAAATGTTCATTTTTTTGTTCAACAATAAATGTGAATTCTTCTTCATGGTAAAATAAGACATCCCCTGAAAATAAGACCTAGACCATCTTTGGGAGCAAAAATTAATATAAGACACTGTCTTATTTTCGGGGAAACACGGTAGACAGTTCCCACACACTTCAATTGTTCATGCCATGTCCCATTATATTCCAAAAGAACCCCATATCTCAGAAGTAGTCCAAAAGGAATGGAAGAGCTAAATTAATATGGAAACGATAAAAATTGGTTGTCCCAATTTAAGTAAGCAGAAGCAATTTCTGTTATGATAAGTTATCCTCCAATAGAATCTTGTATTTTTATCACAAAACATATTTGCTAATAAGTAGCAGGACATTAAGAACAGACATTAATAGACTCTCCAGCTGCTCTGTGCTTGTTCAGTACTTCCGAATCTTGAGAATTAAAAAGTATCTAAACTTGGCTTCCTTTTGATCCTTTTAAAGTAATATATTGAGTCCTTCAAGTAAGAAAAAGCATGAAAGTCTAAATATTGGTTTATTTTCCATTCATTTGATTAATTTATCACTTATATCTATGCAGCGAAAACCTGAAAATGTTTAAAATGGTTTGCAAAGGCCAAAGGAAGTTTAAGGAAAGACAGCACATATGAAAGCTGACAGACATAATGCTCAGATGAGGAAGTGTAACAGAATGTTAGAAAGTTTTGTACTATTTGGGTATAAAACATCGAAGTTACAGGTGGCAGAAGACTGTTTGGCTCACATACTGAAATGAAATGGGTGAGGTGAAAACCAAACACAGAAAAGAATGAAAAAGTGAAAATTGTGTAATTTAGTCAAGTAGAAAACATAAAAGATTATGAATTTAGATGGCAAAAATAGTCAGCAGTTAAAATGTCATTAGATAGACTTATGACCTTGTATTCATATTCACAATTGTGGAAGCATTGTCACAATGGCAAATGGCCCTAAAACCCACCTTAGAGGAAGATCTTTGTGACTGTAAGAGCTGTTTAGCAGTGGACTTCGGCCTCAAAGTGTGGTAGAAGCTCCTTCCTTGGAGGCTTTTAAACAGAGGCTGAATGGCCATCTGTCAAGGGTACTTTGTGCTTTTATTGCATGGCAGGAGGTTGTACTAGATGGCCCATGTAGCCTCTTCCAACTCTATGATTCCATGAAATGCCAGGTGACCATACTGACAAATTCTGTGTCTCTGACTCCAAAAAAATGATTTTTTAAGCTCCCTTCTATTAGTGTGATGAGAAATTGCCACAGAACCCAACATCATCCTTACTTAGACCTATCTACTCATGGCTCACTGACAAAAGGGGGCTGGATGTATCCTCCTTCAGGGTCCTGCTCAACAGCACCCCAGAAATGTAGAACCAGATGTAAATGTGGTGATATCATGTTTCATGCAGTGGATATGAAAATCCTAGTCTTAGTAGCCTTTAGAACTATTAATATCAAATGGTTCCAAAACCATGAGGCTATTTTTTTGTGCAAGAATCATGGAGTTTTTGTGTAGGTAACTAACACATGTAGCTACCCGGAAATATATTTTCCCCACAAATGTCTACAATTATCTCCCATAAAAATGTGTTGTTATAAACAGAATAATTTCCCAAAAACTTTGAGATTGAAAATACATAGCAAAAATTGAAAAATAATGGCCACACAATAGTTCTTTGGGTTTCCTAACTATTGGGAAAGACATTTGGTGTGGGGAAGGGGGAGAAACAAGTATTTATCAATATTACTTTCATTGTAACTGCCATCATTCAGATAATTCCTTTATTCAAACCAGAACCAGAAACTCTCTCATTTAACTAGGCATTTAGGCCCACTGATTACACTATGTAACAAAATTTGAAAAAAAATGTGTTCCTGGTTTGAAAGTGTTTTTCCCCATTTAATTGTGTGGTACTTACTTTGAAAGTAATTGTTATAATCCAGAAACTTCATTTTTGTGGCTGCCACAAACTATGTGAAATTAGTTGAGATTCTATGAGATATTCATTGAAAAACTATAGCAAAATGTTCTCTATGATGTCTCACAAAAACCATTTTTTTTGCAGTTTAATAAACCTTTTCCATGTTTTTATGATAGAACCAATTAAGAAATGACATTTATAAGCCAGGAACAAAAATTGTGTTACATAGTGTTATTTGAAAAGGTAAAGAATGTGACACAGCATCTAGAGTAGGCTCTCCCAGATTGGTTTAAAGAAGCATGAGCTCTCATAATATAACTCTTGTCTTGCCAGGTTCTTATTTCTACACCCACTCATTCCATTATTTCAGGAGCTGTTTCTTGAATCTCCACTAGATTCTTCCAACTGTGCTTTGTTCTGTTTTAACCAAGGCATGATTTGCTAAGGGTTTACTATGAAAATTAGATTTTGTCCTCTTCACTTTTAAAGTATTGTTGTAATTCAAAAGTACAATTTTACTGATTAAAGTATAACTATTTTAAAGGGAGGGGGAAAAGTAGAAAAAATTGAAAGTTTCACAATTACAAAAAAACCCACTCAAGAGTAGAAACAAAATTCTGCACCTCATGTTAGGAATTGCTAGAAAGTGGATTGGGACAGAATAACAGAAATGCCATCTTTAAATAAAACCCTGAGAACAACAGCCACAACCCTTACAGCCTCCATCAACCTCCCCATACATTTGCCCCATATGATGAACCAATATGGCCAATATTCTGATAGACGACTTTAAATAGCAAAGTAATTAAGAAGACATTGGGGAAGCAGTAGACTTAGTACTGTATAATGTTGTGTGTGGGGTTTTTATTGTGTTACATATTGCCCCAGGATGTTATGACATGGAGGTTTGAATCTTTCTTTGGACAAAGAAAACTACTGTGTGTGTTTTGGGCATATTACACACTTTCAGTCTCCAACAAGGGCAATACAAACCTATTCTGAACAATCTTACCAAGAAAATCTATGATAGGTTTACTTTAAGGTCACCATAAGTTGGAAACAACTTGACGGCATTCAACAGCACTTATTGTACATAAGTGGATGTACAAAAATGAATGACTTCAACTACTTTTGTATTGACTGGGTTAATGTCAACTCAAATCATAAGAAAAAAGCCCTGCATGTCTTGAAATACTGTTACATGCTCTCAGCCTCAGAAGAAGGCACCTCTTCTGAACAAATCTTACAAAAAAAATCCTATGATAGGTTCACCTTAAGGTCACCGTATGTTGGAAACAACTCCAAGGCACACGAGTATCCTTATCATTGTACATAAGTGGATGTACAATAATGAATGACTTCAACTACTTTTGTATTGACTTTGTTAATGTGAACTCAGATCATAAGGAAAAAACCCTCCATGTCTTGAAATAATTAACTATATTATTGAGCCAAAAAAAGAGGAATGTGACTCTTTTCAATCCTGACTATAACCAGGGTCTGAAAGCTTGTTGAACCCTCTGGAAATGATCACAACACTGTCAAATTTAGTGGTTATTGTTATATGAGGGGAATGTACTTCAAAGAGTCCACAGTCAGATTTAATTTCAAAAGGAGAGAAAACTGGTGGATGAAGTCTGGATCAAAGCCGTTCAATTTGGTTGGATATTAACTAACATAGAAGTTCAAATACACAGTGGGCCAAATCCAGATGAATCCAAATCCACATGGTTCTCACTAAAATCAATGGAACTTAGGTCATCTATAATGCGTCACACCGATGTCAGTGGAACAAAAGTTGAAATAACGTAGTCGGGTTCAGAGTCTGCATGTGAGTGTGAAAGAAGCTTGAAAAAAACCAAAAGAACCATCGAATGAAACAAAGTGATCTTTTCAGGTTCTTTTCTTCTGTCAGAAAGACCAAAGATAACACAAAATTCTGAATTTCTCTTATACACAATATAATTTGTATTATTTATCTATTTACTGATTTCTAGCCTACTTTCTCCCGAATGTGACAAACAAAGTGACAAACAACATGTAAAAAGTAGAAAAACATAACATACAATAAAAATTAACAGCAGCACCATATTGTACACAATATTTTTAAATAATTTTGTGCATGAAACAAAGTTTGTTTAGATTCAACCACTAGAATGCAAGTTTGTCACTATCTTAGCCACCCATGTGGGCAATTTTGATTTTGGAGTATTTTGGATTTTTGAATTCTGGATAAGGGATGCTCAATCTAAATTTTGCTGTAATTCTTCTCTTATAAATCCAGAAAGTCACACAGAAAGCAATGTAACAGTCTCTACCACAACTGTACTATGACTTAAGCCAGCCTTAGCATGTTGGCTAGACAAGCCAATGGTATACAGTTTTCTCTCTTTCTTTCTTTTTTCCTTTCACATTGGCTGGGATTCTACTATGCTGAAGAGATTTTGCAAGAGCCCATTCATTTACAGTTGGAATAAAACTAAATGTAGTCCCAGTAACTTATAAAGTGCAAACCAAAACTGTGCATTGAAAAGGAGAAGCATAGAGGGATTTGAGTTTAAAATGTCTCCAAAACCCAGCCATTTCTTTCTTTCTTGGAAAAATCAAATTTACATTAATCCACCTTTCTAACCTCTTCTTTGCTCTCTGTTCCACCTTCTCCAATATGCTAGAAAAGCAAACAAAGCAATCAAACTGGCAGATGAGTCAGATTTGCTTATTGTATTCCATTCACATATGTAAAAGAAAAAAAATGCCATTTCTGCTCTCATTATTTATTGATGTCAAAAGGTGCAATTTAGAATTCTGCTCTTTATTATTTTTTTCTATGACTGTCAGAGAGAGATCTTCCTCCCACTATAATGCCCCCCACAAAAATTACAAATTACCTCAAATGCCAAGCAACTGTATAATGCTGAAAGAAATCATTAATGTTTAACATTTGAAATATCTTGTTCTTTTGTTTAGACAAAAAC
Source organism: Anolis carolinensis (assembly GCF_035594765.1). Lineage (NCBI taxonomy): Eukaryota > Metazoa > Chordata > Lepidosauria > Squamata > Anolidae > Anolis > Anolis carolinensis. The sequence continues at coordinate 249,182,155 of NC_085842.1, read as the reverse complement.
AAATTTAACCCCTGACACCCATACTCTCATTGCAGTCCATCTAGCACTGGGTAAATTTGAACTGAACATGGCTTTTAAAAGAAGAATATGTATGTGTTGAGAACCAAAAGCATAAATACTTTTAAAATGTATGCTGGTTTTATAAGAATGTGGCATTAATGACCTTAAATTTTCTCTTTCACATACATTTTTCCACAATTTGCTTTGTCATTTCTATGCTGTAAGATGTAATATGTGTCTGAAATTAGTACTGACATTACTACTGACATTAGTGAAAAACGTTGAGTGTGGTAGATTTTTTATTATGTGTTTTTTCAGTATCCACAATTGTATTAAAAATAGCTAAAATACTTAAAAATCTATTTTCACCAAAGACATGTGATTTCATTGAAACAATCCCCTCCATAGTTTATCAGCAGAGGTGTATTCATATTGGACATAAGGAAGAAGAGGTTGGGGGCTTTCCATATATATAACCCAAATATTTTGATCAGCATTTGTGTACATAATCACTGTATTTCAAACACTAGCAGTGTGATTGCCTTAGTTCTTCCTCATCCCCTAACCTTCCACTAGAGCAGTGGTTCTCAACCTAGGGTACCCAGATGGTTTTGGCCTTCAACTCCCGGACATCCTAACAGCTAGTAAACTGGTTGGGATTTCTGGGAGTTATGGGCCAAAAACATCTGGGGACCTCAGGTTGAGAATCACTGCACTAGAGAGATAAATTAGCAAAGAACCTCCATACTCACCCCCTCCCATACACATAATCTATTCTATAACATTATGAATATCATTCCCCTCTGGAGAGGCTGTCTTTGTTCATGAGAACTTGGAAGTCTTCCCTCCAGATACCTTTTTGCTGAATTGGAGGAGGACTTGGCTGTTCATCACCTTGCACTGCTGAAGAAGAAATCCACTGCTATAAGTCTTCTTCATCTTCTAAAGAAAATGAGATTTGCAGTTTTTTGGCGGGTGGGGTTAAAATTATTATCCGGAGAGTTGTAATGTCTCAGAAAAGTACAAACCCCGGGATTCCATAGACATGGGGCTCATCTACATTGGTCATGTAATGCATTTTGAAGCTATCTGAATGGCTTCAAACTGTGGCAGCTACAAAACACACACTACCAAAGCACAATGCAGTGCACATCAAGGGGAATAACACACATCAAGGAAAGTTGGGAAACATGGAGCCCCTTTTTTTTTTTTTTGCCTAGTAGGCCCTGCATTCCTCCTGCCAACCAGAACAATGTTGAGTGAAAAAAGAACTGCTGGCATTTTAATTCCGAAATATAGATTTCATGAGTGGTGATTATCCTCCTAAACAGAAAGTGATATGCTTCACCTTTTGGGAGTTCTAGAACTATCACGTCTGGAGAAAGAACAAAATCCATACAGTTTGTAAACTATAAATGTGTATGGCAAATGAGCTAGTTTTCTGGTACAGATTGAGCATCACCTATTGTGAATTTGAAATCCAAAACACTCCAAAATCCACACCAGTGGCTAAAATAGTGACATATTTGCTCTCTAATGGTTCAATGCACATGAACTTTGAGCCACTTTGACTCTCTTTAAAGAGAGAAAAGGTGGAATATAAATATAATAGTAATAATAATAATAATCTTTCTTTCATACACAAAATTATTAAACTATGCAGTTACCTTCAGCCATGTGTAAATGGTCTATATGAACATAAATGAATTTAATGTGTAGATGTGAAATCTGATCTCCAAAATATCTCACTATGAACATAACCCAATACCCCATCCTAATTCAAAACACTTCTGGACCCAACTATTTCAAATAAGGGATACTCAACCTGTATCCTGAAAGTTGATCAACACCTAGTAAAATGCTTTATATTTCTCTTTATATTTTCCCTTTCAGGGGATTTTTTTGTTCGTATCAAAAGCGAATTGAGAATATACTGCAAGCCGCTTATGGTGTGAGTGAATCAGCCATCTACAAAAATGTTGCCCAGGAGACGCCTGGATTTGTTACCATCCTATGGGAGGCTTTTCTCATGTTCCCTGCATGGGAAGCTGGGGCTGACAGATGGGAGCTCATCCTTTCTTATGGACTTCAGGTAAGCAGTTCAGCTGGCACAAGGGCTTAATTCACTGCACCACTGTGGCTCCCAGGGGAAATAAAGCAGGATAATAATAATAATAATAATAATAATAATAATAATAATAATAATAAGAAGAAGAAGAAGAAGTCATAATCTAACAGGAAAATTATTATTATTATTATTATTATTATTATTATTATTATTATTATTATTATTTTTCCTGTTAGACTATGAATAGCTTTGTGGGTCAGGAAAAGAATGGATTAAAACAATTAAAAAGTAGCCATAGTCTATTTGGTGTAGTCAATATTTGCCAGATGCAAACATCACTTGCCTTGTAACATACACTGATAAGCAGGAGAACTCCAACAGCATATTTTTGCACTCACCAGGAAACTGTGCTAATCTTGTAGATTGGCATCTCTTGAGATCATTCAGTAAATAAATAACACAAATTACTGATTTGAACAAAACAGCTTGACCTTGGGATATTTAATCTCTTCTCACTTCTGAAGACTGGGCCCAAATCAAATGGTATTCACATCAACAAAGTGCCAGCATTGCGCAATTGCACCAAGGTGTGAAAGAGATGGTTCCAAGAATGGAACCCCATAGACCAGCCCACGCCAGAGCTCCCTGTCAGCCATTGCCACCCCAGCTCCTTCAAGGTCAAGCCAGTCACTTCATCCATCCATCCATCTTGTCCTTGGCTTTGCCTCTTGGTTTTTCCTTCCATTTTCCCCTTCATCATTCTCTTCTCCAAGCTTTCCTGTATTCTCATTATGTGGCCAAAGTACTTCAACTTTGCCTCTAAAATCCTTCCCTCCAGTGAGCAGTCGGGCATATTTCCTTGAGTATGGACTGGTTGGATCTTGCGGTCCATGGCACTCTCTGAATTTTCCTCCAACACTACAGTCCAAATTCAATTTTAACCTTTATCAAATGTTTATTTTTTAAAAATATGTATCTTTCTATTGAAGGTTTTTTAATACTTTTAATGAGTATTTTATATATTGTGATAGCTGCTTTGAGTCTTATTATTGAGAGAAAAATTAGATATAAATGAGTATTATTATTTTATTAATAAAACATTTCTTTTTATGAGAAAATCTTCAAGAACTACACAGGGTTTTGTGCAGAATAAGTACAACATATTTCGTTCAGGCAAGAGTCTTTGTATAAATATCAGTTTATATGCATAAAAGGACTTTTGTGCAGAAAATGCTATTTTCTTTGCAAAACAACTATAAGTAATTTTGTGCAGAATAAATGCCAGATAGGAAAATTCTCATCAGACCAAGACTCATCCAGCTTTTTCAACACTGTAAAAACATAATTTTGAAACATTCTTCCTCCTTAATCTCTGGTGTAAGGCATCCAGCTGGGTGATCATCTGGGGTGAAAACCAACTGAGACATGAAGCAGAAAGACAGAAATAAATATTATTATTTGCTGCAGGTATAGATAAATCAATGCATTCCATACTGAAATGTTTTAGTGCAATAAAGACCCGGGCAAATTCATGGTGACATCCCTCTAGCCTCCCAAGAAAGCAGACTTCCTTCCCATTCCTTCTTGTAGCCTTCCTTTTTTACTTGCAGTTGGTTATGTCTCTGATGCACACATTTCTTTGCTATTACAAAACAGAGAGAGGCCTGCTGGTGAGGCAGGAAGGAAACACACAGGTATCCCAATGAAATTTTGCTTTGCAAATAATGATGATGATCATAATTAATAAATTATTCTGTGCCTTTGGAGAATTGTGCTAATTGGTAATCTCTTATTTCAAAAGTCCTAATATTTTATTTCTGCTTATTGCCAACTATCAAGTGGAACATTAATGGAAATGTGGACGACTGGTAGAGTAATAATTATAACTATAATCATATGAACTTGTCTGCTGCTAACCTCTAATTAAAACAAATCAGAGGATGTAGAAAATGGGCTGCATAGAGTAAGGTTCTCAATAATATGTATTACTGGTGGAGAATAATTCTCTTTCTCTCAGTACATATGCTCCAGTTTTGGAAAGTGAAAAATAGTCATCTAGAGAGTTTGATTTGTATAGTAGGGAGCCAGAGTTGCTTGGAATTTTATCACTATTGTAGTTCTGTTTTACTAGGAAAGCAGGTTAGCTGATTTTACTAGAAAGGCAGATTATTTATTTATTTATTTTCCATATTTATACCCCGCCCTTCTCAACCCCGAGGGGACTCAGAGCAGCTTCACATATCAGCAGCAATTTGATGCCATTAAACACATAGAATTAGTAAAAACACATTAAAACAAATAACAACAATTATTAAAATCACATCATCCAAAGTCATAATCTAGGGCCATTCCAAATTATCATTGCATGAATTCATTGTTCATTTATTGCACTACAGTTATTCTCCAAAAGCTTGATCCCAATAATTTTCTTTCTGAAGGCTAAAATGGAAGGGGCTGATCAAATGTCACTGGGGAAGGCATTTCATAGCCAAGGGGCCACCACTGAGAAGGCCTCGTCTCTCATCCCTACCAATCAGGGAGATTAGCCAAGGAAGTTAGAAATTTTGACTCAAAAGCGCAGCATTTATTGGAGGGAGTTGAAGTTTTACAATGTCTTTAGCCTTCTCTACCAAAGAGTGATGGTGCCTCACTAAGTTACAAATCCCAGGATTCCATAGCATTGAGCCATGGTAGTTAACATAGAGTCAAACTGCATTAATTCTATGGTATAAATGAGTCATGGGCAAACCTTTTTGCCTTGGTGCCACATTGCAGGCCCAACCATGAGGGGTGGGCTGGGGGGCTGTTTGTGTGTTGGGCTGGGCAGGCCTGCGAGGAGTAGGGCCCAGGAGGGGGCAGGGCAAGGCCTGGGTCATCTTCAGGTTGTCCTCCCAGCGTAAGGACAGGGGTGCATCTCCCATCCCTATGCCGGGAGGAAGGCAGGACATGTGGCAATTGCCTTGATTCTCCTCTCCCAATCCAATATTACTTTTAATTTACCTTTAAAGTGTATATTAGATAGTTGTTCTTTGTATTTCTATATGTATAGAAGATTCAAGAAGGCAGAGCCACACCACTCTTTAGCCCAAAAAAACAGTGGGAAATCTTGTTTACCTGAAGAAGCAACGAAACTGACCTATACCCGGGAAACCAGTCGGAACCATCCCCGGCACCACAGATCACTTTGCCATCCCAGATACCCTACAACAGATTGGTATCAACATCTAAAAACAACAACCTATTCATTTAACCCTTAAGACATTGATGTATGTCTGGTATCCAGGAGCTACTCTGAGAAGAACTTATAAAGATGATATATTAATTACTGAACTGTCTTTTTCTACGCTCCAGCAATACTTGAGAACACTATTAAGAAAACAGTAGATTCTGCTTGTTTTTCATTTATTTGATTGGATAAGATTGTAACCAATCTAGAGACTACAACAGTTTTATGTTAAGACTTATGTGAAGGGTTGTCTTGTTGTACATATATATGTTAAGAACTGTTTATTTACCTCAATTCAACGCTGCGACAACTATTTTGATTGTTATTAAGTCAACAATAAAACTTTGTCTGATTTTAATTTCTATTTGACAGAACTGACACTGAAACTATAAAGAGGAATAGTTTTTCCATAATACCTTTGTAAGTGTTGCTGAGTGTATTCCTTTATGTTAAAAATCATACTAATGTAGTCAAAGTGAATACAGGTAGTGGATACCTAAAGTAAAGTATTCATTGTAATACATACCATCAGTAAATGTAAGAGATTCTAGAGGGCTATGATCTACCACTGTTTCTAATCAAATCCAATTTTGATTGATGTTAATAAGATACCATAATCCCCTTCTTTGGCAGCTTGTATAACAAGTGCCACTAAAAGTTGTTTATATAGAAGATAATATTACATTACAAACATAGTACTCACACATTACATACCATACTATCCTTGTTACGTTTCACTGTAGACTATAGACATCTGCGTTTTGAGTCTATAAATGCATCATACTCAACTCAATTGTTGATTATCAATAAATAGTAATCTGCAAATTTTAATATTTCTTTACATTAGCATTACAATAGAGGTACATAAGGTGCAGGTGCAGGTAATCACCTACAAAGCTCTGAACGGTTCGGGTCCCGCCTACCTTCATGGCTGCCTTTCCCCCTATGAGGCTGCACAATCTCTTCAATCCTCTGGGGAGGCTCTCCTCTAATTCCCACCACTATCACAGGTTCGGCTTGTTGGCCCCTCAGCTTTGGAATTCCCTCCCTAGGGAGATTAGACTGACCCCAACCCATTCTGCCTTTATTAAACAGCTAAAAACATGGCATTTCCAGTGTGAATTTGAATTAATGACATGACAGACCTCTCTTATAGACATACTGCTTTTATGCACTTTATCTTTCTTCCTACCACATCCTACCCCAAATTCTCCCAGACAACTCTTCGAAACTTTGTCCAGGCACTTTATTAAATGGTCTTGAAACTATGTACTTTATGACTTGACCGCCCCATCCTATCCATTAGTGGTGAAGTTTGTTTTTATTACTTTATCTTTTATCTGGTTATTATGGTGTTATCTTGTATTACTGTGTTTTAATTTGTTTTATTTTACTCGATTGTTTGTTGACATTGTTTATTTAGTTATTTATACATGTTTTAACTTGTCATACCTTGTTCTTATTTTTGGGCTTGGCCCCATGTTAGTCACCCTGAGTCCCTTCGGGGAGATGAAGGCGGGACAGAAAAATAAAGTATTATTATTATTTACATATTTTTTCCTATGTGTACTTAGCTTACCCAAAAGCTAATTCTGTTGAATGACATGGATGACCATGTCCAGGACTGAAGTTTTAGTATAGGAAAATGTGAGATCCCTAAGATGAAAGACTAGAATTCTCATCAGCACAAGACACTGTAGCAAAAGGTGGAGGATGATGGCAACTGCAGTACAGCATTTGGAAAGGCAAAACTCAGGGTTACTGCCTTGCAACATAAGTCTGCAATCTTAATTGACTCCCAGTAAGACCCGCTGACATGAACAGATATACATAAAACCATTATCATTAAAATGCATGCTTTATCTTCTGCTCATTGTGATGACCCATGGGCCTTGTAGTCCTGCTCATGACATTGTGATGCCTGATGAAGAAGAAAACTTGGGTTTTTTACCTTCCCAGTCAGAACTGGATTCTTCCCAGACAGATTCTTCCCAGCCAGATCTGGGAACCTTGCACCTGCAAGAGGATTATGTTCCAGAAGTATGTCAAACAAATACTGAGGCTACATCTCCAGTGTTTTCTCGCCATGAGTTTTGTAAACAACAGAGAGGCTTGGAAGCAGCCTCGCGCAGGAGTGCGAGAATAATTGCTAAGAATTTGCCAATTAAGCCCGCTTTCCATGAGAATCTTTAAGGAGTCAAACATCTGGTCTCAGAGATTAGCTTTCGTTTCTGGTTCCCAGAGAACTGCTCTCGGCGGGAAAGTTAGACTCTATATAGGTGTTTTACCCGCGGAGTAACTTTGCGGAGTCAATTCGTCAGCCTCCGGAGCGAGTTGTGTTTGGACAGCGCGCTCCGATTCAAGCCTCGTTCCTGCTCAAGCCTTGCCTTGTTTCCAGCCTTCGCTCCTGTTTCCCAGCCTTTGTTTACCTACGGACCTTGCCTTGTTTCCCAGGACTAAACCTTGCCTTGTTTCACGGATTTTACCAAGTTATTCCACGGACCTTGTTCTTGTTCCTCGTTACCTTGTTCCACGTTTCAAGCCTTGTTTCAAGTATCAAGTTATTTCCTAGCCTTGCTCAAGTTCTTGGACTAAAGGACCTTGTCATCTCCCCTCACTTTGCCTGGCAAAGTGAGTGTTTCGGTTATTGGATTACAACTTTGGACCTTAATATTTCATATTGGACATTGTTTCTTTGGACTAATTTTGACCTTCCCTGAAAGGTCTACTTCTGGACTAACTTTTACATTTGCTTTTACTAACTTTATATATTTCCTTAATAAAGATATTAGATAGAATCTGGCCTCTGCGTATGGTTATTGGTGCTCTGTAGCCTGGGTCGTGACAGTTTGACTCCGCCACCCTAAGCACCAATTAACCTCGGCCAGAATGTCTACCGGAGTCGTACCTGGGCCGAGCGGCCAGCCGATTACCTACACCATCGACAAGGATGAGGTGGACCGAATCCGTGATAAGCTCAATGCGCAGGATGGGGAAATAAAGGGTTTGAAGGAACGCGGAATCCGTCTTCCGGCCATGGCGTTGCCAACCAAGTTTACTGGAGAAGCTTCTAAGGTTCATGTTTTCCGTCGCCAATGCCAAGCTTATCTAGAGGCCCGTGATGCCGAGTTTCCCCAGGAAGACATCAAGGTGGCGTGGATTTACAGTCTCCTAGACGGGCCAGCGGCTAACTGGGCGACGGCTCTGTTCGACCAAGCCTCCCCACATCTAAGGTCAGCGCAACATTTCTTGGACCACCTTAAGGCGACCTGGGGAATCGAGGACAATTTGGAGGCAGCCGGGCACAAACTCCGCCGCCTCTTCCAAGGAGACAGACCCATGTCTCAGTACATAGCCGAGTTCCGAGTGCTGGCCCACAACACCGGCTGGAACGATGTTGCCCTCAGAGGACAATTTCGGGAGGGTCTCAACATTGAAATGCTGGAGGAAATCTCCAAGGTGGATCCTCCCCAAACGCTGGAAGCACTCATCGAACAATGTTTACGGGCTGAAGTCATGATTGCCAACAGGAAGCAGTGGGTACGAGGCCAGAGCGGTAGAGCTGGGGCAAAACCCCCCGCTCCCGCCAGCGTTCAGCCGCGTCCAGTGTGGAGACCCCCACCTCCATTCCCATACCCCAGAGGGAGCGAGGAGGTGCCGATGCAGTTGGGCAATGTGCGTCCCAGATTAGATGCCGCCGAGAAGGCCCGCCGCCAACGCCTAAATCTCTGCTGGTATTGCGGGAATGGGGGCCACTTCGCCAGAGAGTGCCCAGCCAAAGGGAAGCCCGCCGCCCGTCTTGCGGCGGCGTCCTCCACGGAGACGAAGACGTCTGAGGCGGCTGGCACACAGCCGGCGGGGGAAGCCAACGACCGGGCGTAGAGAGGCTCGCCAACCCGGTCAAGAAACCCATTCAAGAGCCGCCAACCGGGGTCCTGTTCCTTCTAGTGGTCACCTTATGGTCAGCAAAAAAGGGACCCGTCATGATCCACGCCATGATAGACTCAGGAGCTACCAACAATTTCATTGATAGAGAGTATGCCGACTCTCTGGGATTACAATATCATGACTTCAAGAATGCCCGTGTGGTGCAAGCCATCGATGGCCGCCCTCTCAAGACGGGCCCCGTAAGCCAGTGGTCGGAACCCACCAGGATGTGGATAAGGGAACATATGGAAGAGATTTCCTTCTTTGTTACTGAGGTTCCCCATTTCCCTGTGATTTTGGGGATTCCATGGCTGACACTTCACGACCCAAGCATCTCCTGGTCCAACAGAGAACTGCAGTTTGCTTCAAAGTACTGCCAAAACCATTGCCTCGTAGCCAAGGTCTGCCATGCCACAGACACCGAGCCCATTATCACCTTGCCAAAGAAGTACTCCGAGTATTGGGATGTATTCAATGAAAAAGAAGCCGAAAAATTACCCCCACATAGACCTTATGACTGTGCCATTGACTTGGTGGAGGGGGCCCCGATCCCGCGAGGGCATCTCTACTCCCTGACTGAACCAGAGCAAGAAGCTCTCAGGGAATTCATAGAGACAAACCTTCGCAAGGGATTCATCAGACCCTCTCAATCCCCAGCCGCCTCCCCAGTGATGTTTGTGAAGAAGAAGTCAGGGGAATTACGCTTGGTGGTGGACTACAGAGCATTGAATAATATCACCAAGCGGAACAGCTATCCCCTGCCCTTAATCTCGGATCTACTAGACCGACTTCGAGGAGCCAAGGTTTACACCAAGCTGGATCTTCGGGGGGCTTACAACTTAGTTCGCATCAGAGAAGGGGACGAGTGGAAGACCGCCTTCCAGACTAAATTCGGATTATTCGAGTCCCGAGTTATGAATTATGGATTATGCGGAGCTCCCGCAACGTTCCAGCATTTTGTCAATGACATTTTCCAGGACTATCTAGATAGGTTCTTGATAATCTACCTGGACGATTTTTTGGTGTTTTCTAGATCACAATCAGAACATGAGAACCACGTCAAAATGGTGTTGCAACGATTGCGGGATCATGGACTTTATGCCAAGCTAGAAAAATGCGCTTTTGATCTACAAGAGGTAGATTTCCTTGGATACCGTATCTCGCCTCTAGGGCTCTCCATGGATCCAGCCAAGGTTTCAGCAGTATTGGAATGGCGGGCGCCAACTAACAAGAAGGAGGTGCAGCGATTCTTGGGGTTCGCGAACTATTACCGTAAGTTCATTCCAGATTTTGCCCGCTGGTCTGACCCAATCACTAGCTGCATCCGTGGAAAACAGCCCTTCCGCTGGACTGATCAAGCAGAGAAAGGGTTCCAGCAACTAAAGAAATTATTCACATCCCAGCCAATCCTTCAGCATCCAGATCCTGAAACCCTTTTTGTGGTGCAAGCGGACGCCTCTGATGTGGCAATTGGGGCTGTGCTCCTACAACCGGTGGGAGATCACCTTCATCCTTGTGCCTATTATTCTCGTCAACTAACCGCACCAGAGAGAAACTATACCATTTGGGAAAAAGAACTATTAGCCATAAAGGCAGCTTTTGAAACTTGGAGACATTGGCTAGAAGGGGCCAAATTTCCCATTGAAGTCCACACTGATCATCGGAATCTAGAGCATCTAAGAACTGCCCGCAAGCTAAATCAGAGGCAGCAACGTTGGGCTTTATTCTTTGAACGTTTCAACTTCCAGATTCATTATGTGACCCCAGCCCAAACCAAGCAAGCAGACGCCCTGTCACGTAAACCGGAATACGCTGCAGGACGCAAGGAGACCTTTGAATCCCAACTACTACAACCCGAGAACTTTGCCACGCTCACAGTGGGGAACACCAAATCCACTCCCATTGATTCAACTCCCTCTACTCCAGGGCCCATCTGTGCTCAAGAAATCAGGGCTAGTCAGCAAGCAGATGCCTGGGCGCAGGACCAACTTCGTCAAGGTCTGCATTTTCCCTTTTCGCTTAAAGATGGACTGCTTTGCTATAGAAATCATGTTTATATCCCACCCGGACCGGGCAGGGAAAAAGCACTTCGTCTGTGTCATGACTGCAAACCAGCAGGGCATTTCGGACTATTTAAAACCATGCATTTGATCCTAAGAGATTTCTGGTGGCCCAAGATCCGCAAGGATGTGGAAAAATATGTTAACACCTGCCCAGTATGCCAGCGCTCCAAGATAAGAAGGGAGAAGCCCTCAGGGCTTCTACACCCCCTTCCTAACCCATCTCGCCCATGGGAAATAATTTCTGCGGATTTTATCACTGACTTACCACCTTCCTGTGGATTCACCACGATCCTAGTGGTGGTGGACCTTTTCACCAAGTTAGCCCATTTCATTCCCTGTGAAGGTCTTCCCACAGCCCAAGAGACTGCAGATTTATTCCTCCAACATGTTTTCAGACTACATGGATTGCCCAAGAGTTTGGTCACAGACCGTGGATCCCAATTCACCTCTCGTTTCTGGAAGGCACTACAAAAACTATTGGGCATAGACTCTCGTTTATCTTCAGCTCATCATCCCCAAACGGATGGGCAAACGGAGCGCACCAATGCCACTTTAGAACAGTACCTTCGCTGTTATGTAAACTACCAACAGGACAATTGGGCTTCTCTGTTACCACTGTCGGAATTTGCCTACAACAATGGAGTCCAGGCTTCTACAAAAGAAACGCCGTTCTTTGCAAACTACGGCTTCCATCCACGTTTCTTTCCCCCTGTCATTGAAACTTCAGAAGTTCCCGCAGCAGAAGATTGGCTGCAGGAACTCACAGCGGTGCAACAACTTTTGCTCCAGCAACTGGAACAAGCCAAGGAGGACTATAAACGTCACGCGGACAAACATCGCCGGCCGGCCCCCGTCCCTATTTTGGTGGATGGGGAGGACGAGTTCGAGGTTCAGGACATTTTGGATTCTCGCTTTCACCGCCGCCGCCTGCAATATCTCATTGACTGGGTGGGTTTTGGCCCTGAGGAACGCTCTTGGGAAGACGCTTCCACAGTTCACGCTCCTGATCTAACCCGTCGCTTCCATCAGACCTATCCCGCCAAGCCACGACCTCGCGCCTCGGGGAGAGAGTCCCAGTTTGGGAGGGGGCTTGAGGAGGGGGATAGTGTGATGACCCATGGGCCTTGTAGTCCTGCTCATGACATTGTGATGCCTGATGAAGAAGAAAACTTGGGTTTTTTACCTTCCCAGTCAGAACTGGATTCTTCCCAGACAGATTCTTCCCAGCCAGATCTGGGAACCTTGCACCTGCAAGAGGATTATGTTCCAGAAGTATGTCAAACAAATACTGAGGCTACATCTCCAGTGTTTTCTCGCCATGAGTTTTGTAAACAACAGAGAGGCTTGGAAGCAGCCTCGCGCAGGAGTGCGAGAATAATTGCTAAGAATTTGCCAATTAAGCCCGCTTTCCATGAGAATCTTTAAGGAGTCAAACATCTGGTCTCAGAGATTAGCTTTCGTTTCTGGTTCCCAGAGAACTGCTCTCGGCGGGAAAGTTAGACTCTATATAGGTGTTTTACCCGCGGAGTAACTTTGCGGAGTCAATTCGTCAGCCTCCGGAGCGAGTTGTGTTTGGACAGCGCGCTCCGATTCAAGCCTCGTTCCTGCTCAAGCCTTGCCTTGTTTCCAGCCTTCGCTCCTGTTTCCCAGCCTTTGTTTACCTACGGACCTTGCCTTGTTTCCCAGGACTAAACCTTGCCTTGTTTCACGGATTTTACCAAGTTATTCCACGGACCTTGTTCTTGTTCCTCGTTACCTTGTTCCACGTTTCAAGCCTTGTTTCAAGTATCAAGTTATTTCCTAGCCTTGCTCAAGTTCTTGGACTAAAGGACCTTGTCATCTCCCCTCACTTTGCCTGGCAAAGTGAGTGTTTCGGTTATTGGATTACAACTTTGGACCTTAATATTTCATATTGGACATTGTTTCTTTGGACTAATTTTGACCTTCCCTGAAAGGTCTACTTCTGGACTAACTTTTACATTTGCTTTTACTAACTTTATATATTTCCTTAATAAAGATATTAGATAGAATCTGGCCTCTGCGTATGGTTATTGGTGCTCTGTAGCCTGGGTCGTGACACTCATTTTGATGGACCACTTGTCTTTTCTGAGGTACAGCTGGAAAACTGACTTAGATAATTTGCCAGGGAGTTGAACCATAGCTTGGAAGAGTTTTTTGTTTCTTAGAACCATTCAAGTCAGCTTCACTGCTGGACATGAACTATATGTCCCATGTCCCCCCTTAGCCATGCTGCTTGAGGTCTAACCACCACAGATCCAAAGGGAAAATATTATGTCTTTAGTAATAGCAGTTTTTGATAATACAACCGTTTCACACATTATTCTCACAAGGGCGGAGGTTGGGGGCAAATAAAAAGCAGCACTACAATATATGTAGGAATGCTGTCAGGTTTTCATCATTTTCTTACTGCTTAATCAAATATCACATGCCATAATGTATTTCTTACTTTATCTTCATTTAACTGTTATCAATAGAAATAAGCAATTCCCAATCTTTACAGTACGAATCTGTGAATGCTTATGAAGTACATCCCACTGTGTTCAATGGGGAGTACCTAGTAAATGTATTAGAGAGCCTTTGTGGCTAAAGCAGAGGGGTATGATAGTCTAGATAAATAAATAAACATTCAGATCCTATCCTTACATCTATTTTCCCCTTTGTTAAATATCATTTGATCCTCAATTCCACAATGCCTGTGAAAAGAAAACTGGCCCTAATCCCAATGTGTTTCTGTGCAGTCCTGAATAAATTCGACAATTATCTTCAAAGCCATCTTTAAAACAGAAGTTTAGCACTCTCTCGGCAGGGAAGAATCACAAGACTAGGATTGCTATGTGGCATTTTTGTTCTGGATGCCCACCCTCCAACCTCTTTCCCAGCAGTAGCTGGATTGGTTAGCCAGTGGGGTGGGTTATCATTTGGCTCAGAAGAAACACAGTGTTGGCACCTTTGAAGCACCATATGACTCATTGTCTCCTGTTTTCTCAATTAAAGGCTACTCTGATGATAAGAAGAGCAGCAACAGGAGATGCCAAGAACTAAGAATTAGAACAAGAAGTTTACTCCAGGGCTACCACATAGAATCTTATTCATATTTGAAGTATGGGGATGGCAAAGACATTGACAAGAGTGGCTTCCAGGAAAAAATAACTATTTGTATAAGTCATGGAGGGAGAAGGGGAGTGTCTTTTAATCTTATGGCCCCTCTTTCCTGATGTCTTGATAGGAGACAGCTCTTTGTTGTTTTTTTTCCCCCTGTGGAGATCATGCTGAAATAAACTGCCAAACATCCCTTACACCTCCATGCCATCTAATTATAGCCTGTAACACTAGAGAGTGCTGACAGTGTTGAGCTATTGACTCTTGACACTCTCTAAAGCACTTAATTATCTTTTCACGTAAGCCCCTTTCAGACCTGTCAACCCCTTTTGTATTACTGGGCGGGGGGAAGTTGCATATTAAGATTTCAGGACTGTGCACCTGGAGTCAAACTTGTACACACACATAGAGGCTATTTACAGAGCATTAAAAAAAAGAATTCAATCAGAGTAGTTCAGGGAAGGCTCGGACAACTGGAAGGATAGAGAATGAAAATCAGTTCTTCCTCCAGGAAAGCTCACAAACAAACTGGAATGAAATTATCCTCACCTTCAGTCCTGAATTTTCAAGAAAGTGGCCCAAACGTCCTGCATAACCTTATTTCAATTCATAGTGATAAACAGAACAAAAAATGTTGAGGAGAATTCCTGGTTTTTGTTGTCTACAGAATTTCATCATGCACCCATCTTTGTAAACCTTTTGTTAAGTCCCTCTCTTCTCATTTTGTTGACCCAAGGACACATGATAGAATTGTTTACACATGCATTCCTAGACTTTAAGTGATTAAGGGAGCATCTGCACTGTAGAATTAATGTAGTTTGATACCACTTTAACTGCCTTGGCTCAATGTTATACAGTCCTGGGATTGAGAAAATGAAGTCAAAGTGATGTCTACCTGCATTAATTCTACACCCTAAAACACAATGTCACCTATTTAAGAATGACAGTTCTGCACCTCATATTGAAGGCATCTGTTCCCCTCTTCATAATTGTTGGAGTTTCCTCCATATTCTTGCAAGCTAGTATAACAATCTCTTGGACTGTTGACAGTTTTTTCAACATCTTTTGCAAGTGTAACAGTTTATTTTGAAGCAGGGATTTATTCATGCAATCAAAAAGGCAGTTTAAAAGCATTTAGAAAGCATTTCATGAGCAATTAAAAACACTACTTTAGCATTTTTTACAATTAAAAAAATGAACATCAAGAAGGCTCTTTGAAGTTTGGAAGATCAAATACGCAATCTGAAGTGCACTCTGTTATTAAAATCAGTATAAAAACCATTCAACAGTCTGGTTTCTTTGTTAGCAAGGAGCTCAGTCAGTGCTGTGTTAAGTGTACCCTTTAGCAGAGCTTGGAAATGTTGTGTGGACTCTCTCTTCAGAACTTTTGGCTGGAAGAAGTCATATTACTTTTTGCAGTGGTTCCACAAAGGTACTTTAAAATCTCATTTTCTCCAGAGATGAAAACTCTATTAATTTCATATTCTCCCAACCCTGAATTTTGTGAATTTGGGTAAATTATGATCAAAAACAATCTGTAATAAACCACTTACCAATCCCTATGGATTGGACACATCTAAACTGATTGCTTAGGTCAGTGTTGGGGCCTGATCAGCTTGGTAGTAGCCAAGTGCTGTGTAGAGCTGATCCAGGGAAATGTGGGTCAATACTGCCCTAATGCAGCCTTGACTCACATTAACCAAAGTTGGGAAATACTCCAAATTCTGGCACAAAATTCAAACTATCATCTAAATTGGCTTGTGTTTGAACAGTCAGGTTGATTCCAGAAACGAACCAACTACAACTGTTTCCACTGCCATCCCATGTTTCCTAGGCTCAAGAAACTTATGGAAACAGGATGAAAGTCAATATCCCCTCCTGCCCTCCATGTCATGATGGTCTTTAGCCATAACATGGATCCTACTGTTGGCCATTGCCTGTAGTGATGTTGGCCAGGGTGACAGAACACTTTGGGAAGAGAAGGGAAGACTAGGGGGATTCTACCTCTTTCCCTCCCTCCTCCACCCATTGCCTAAGCCATCTTCTCTGAGGACAATGGCGGAGAGGTAGGACCCATATCGTAACCAGAGACTGCTGCGACACAGAAGGTTGGACGGGACAGTTAGAGTGGTCATTCAGCATTCAGAAATCCCTTTGCAGTGGCTGGGGGAGTACCTGTGTGTTCTACACCCAGACTGATCCAGTATACACCATGTTGGATCAGTATGGGTTCCCCTTATGTCTTCCCCCAAAGACATTCAGAACTGTCTTTAAAGTACCCTAAGGAATGTGTTGTCGAAGGCTTTCATGGCTGGGATCACAGGGTTGTTCTATGTTTTCTGGGCTGTATGACCATGCTCTAGAAGTATTGTCTCCTGACATCAGGAGAGAATACTTCTAGAACATGGCCATACAGCCTGGAAAACATACAACAACCCTACCCTAAAGAATACTATCTACTTAATGATTCCAAAACCATTTAGATGGGCACTTTGAATTGAAGAACACTCGTTATTTGGGTCTATCTATCCTAATTTAGATTATGTCTAATTCATATTTTACTCCATGTTGCTTCTTTTTCTTTGTTATTCCCAACATTGCACAATTGTAGTGTAGAGAAGTGGCCAACTAGTGTGGATCTACACTACACAAGCATGGTGTTGGATCTCCACTATAGTCTGACTCTGGAATTCCACTTCCCCAGGAATAGAAGCAGAAGAATTCTGTTGCATTTGTTCTCTGCTTGCATGATTTCTATCACTATCTCGCTGACCAATGTTGGAAGAGAAAGTATGTTTTTTAGTCTGTTGTCGAAGGCTTTCATGGCCAGGATCACAGGGTTGTTGTATGTCTTTCGGGCTGTGTGACCATGTTCCAGAAGTATTCTCTCCTGACGTTTCACCCACATCTATGGCAGGCATCCTCAGAGGTTGTGAGGTATGGATAAACTAGAAAAGGAAAAAATATATATCTGTGGAGAGTCCAGGGTGTGGCAAGAGTCCTTTGTCACTGGGAAGCTAGCATTAATGTTTCAGTTAATCACCCTAATTAGCATTGGAAAGGTTTTTGTCTCTTGCCTGGGGGGATCCTTTGCTCAGTCAATAGCCGTCCTTGGGGCTCCTCTTCCTTCAGAGTGTTGGTTCCCATCTACCGTTTTTAGTCTGTTCCTACAGCTGAATGATATCCATAAGAATCTCCTCCACTGGCATTAAAAAATCTGTTTCCATTGTGTAATGTTACAATGATTTGGTGTTTGCTGTTCTCATACATGTCCTGTAGTCTTAGACTGATGCTGTAGAAAAAAATATGTAGAAAACAGTGCAGCGTGTGTAAGTGTAGCACCAGATGTGAATCAATCTCTTTCTTAGGTCATGCAGGTTGGATGAAAGCCTGGCCAGTTGAAAAAGAACTTTTTGAATTATTGGTGTAGAAGTAAAGCATTAGCAATGGTCAAAGATCAAAACTATCAGTATTCAAAAAAAGAAAAGGAAAAAAAAAGAATGAAATTTCTCAGTACATCTGCCCTGACAAAAAATGCTATTTAGAGATGATGGGCATGCTGTCATTACACAATTCTGGAATTTATTTATTTTGTGTCAAAAGTATTGCATAATAAATAAGTTTAAAAGTGATGAAATATAGGAATCAGAAGCAGCTAAATAGTTTTAGATCAAAATTGTCCATAGCGTTAAACAACTCCTCCTCCATACATGAGGCAGGACATTGTGGGCAAGCATACATATGCGGAGTTGTTTGTTCTGCTCCACAGTCACACAAGGTGGAGGATTCCTCCAGGTAGTGCCATCCTGCCAAGTTGACTTTTGATCTGCCCATTCCACTTCTGAGTCTGTTTAGGGATTTCCAAGTTGCCCATTCTTGGTTTGGCCCTGGAAGCAGACCCTCACGGGGGGCCATCCAGTTGGGATTGCCTGGTTTACCTGTCCAGAGGGATACTCTTGCTGTTGCTGGAGGAACATTAAGAGGGGTGGTGGTTCTCATGAAGCTTTTCCTTGATTTGAGTCTAGGAGGAGGAGGCTGATAGTCATGCAGTGGATGGCTTTCACAATGTTCAACCTTATTTCTCTCACAGTTGGCAGCAACTTCCTGTCACACATCAGGAGGGACAATGCCAGCTAACTTGTAGAGTTTATCAACAGGTGTAAGTTTAAGGCATCCTGTAATTATTCTGCATGTTTTGTTCAGTGCTATGTCCACCTGCTTCACATGGGCAGACTTATGCCAGACAGGACAGGCGTACTCAGCAGTTGAGTAAGACAAGACCAGGGCTCATGTTCTTATTAATTGTGGGTCTGCACCCCATGAACTGCCAGTAAGTTTCCGCAGGATGTTGTTGTGTGCAACTACTTTGTGCTTGGTGTTCATGCAGTGTTTCCTATATGTTAGTGTTCGATCTAAGGTGACACCAAGATATTTAGGTTGGAAACAGTGTTCACGCTCTTGGCCTTCCCAAGTAACTTTCAGTTTCCTGTTGGCTTCACGGTTATGTAGGTGGAAAGCACACACTTGTGTCTTGGCAGGGTTAGGCTTCAGGTGGTTATCATTGTAGTAGCTGGAGAGATCTTTCAAGGCATTAGTGAGTTGGTTTCTGGAATGATAAAAGTTCTTGTTTGGAACATCTTTGTCTTAAATCCAATTGAATCAACTGCTGAAAGGGAAATCACTTAGAGATTACATGGGTCTGCTCTAGGCGAGACTAGCAATTAGAATAACATCTATATCACCAAACTGTCCAACTGTCCCAATTTGTAAAGGACAGTTCCAATTAAGTCTCTCTTATTCCACTGTTTCACGTACTTTTGAAATGGTCTGGCTTCTCTTTCAGCCTCCCACTTTATCATCAGCTTATTTCAAGTGCTGCAAAATAAGTTCAAAGTGCAAAAGTAGTTTGCACTCAGTTAACTCAACACGGAAGAAAAGAAAGAAGAGGAAAGAGTAGAGTTTGCCTCTTCCTGTAAACATTTTGCTTTTCTGTGTTCTTCTTTATTAATATACTAGCTTGGGGACTCAGCAGTGCCCAAATTATTAGAAGAAGGCATTGTTTGTTTTGGTATGTTAGGTAATATCACTGAAGTTTGGTCCAGATCTATTGTTGGCTGGGTTCAGGGCTCTCTGGATAAGGGTGAACTACAACTCCCAGATCCGAAGTCAATCATCCCCAAACCAGGCCTGTATTCACAGTTGGCCATGTTGGGTATATGTGACAAGTTTGGTCCAGATCTGATATCAGCTGGGTTCAGTGCTTTCTGGATGCAAGTGAACTATAACTCCCAGAATCAAGGTCCATTCCCACTAATCCTTGCAGTATGTTCAGTTGGTCATGGGGTGTCTCTGTGCCAAGTTTGGTCCCAGTCCATTGTCGGTTGGGGTCACAGTATCAGTGAAGGTACTGCAGGCCCCGTTATTCATGGCAAGTTTGGTCCAGATCCATCGTTGGTTGGGTTAACAGTGCTCTCTGTATTTAGGTTAAGTACAACTCTTGTAAATCATGGTTAAATCTCCCCCAACTTCTTGTTCAGTTGCTGATCAATTCCTCTGTTAACTGTGTGCCATAGGAAGGGATATAAAAGGGTTAAGGGTTAAGGGAGAGGCTGTGGGCAGGGTCATGCAAATTAAGGAACCCTAGGATGTTCATTCTGGAGGAAAAACAGAACATCTAGGATGAAATTGTCCCTGCATGAAAGCCTTCACTTGGGTGGGGGGCAGAATGGTATTTGTGGAGGTCACTGGCAGGGTTTGGGCTACATGTTCATGGCACTCACTATAACCTGCATGTCAGTGGAGGGAGGGCCATTGTGTCTCCTGCTCAGTGGGAACTATAGCTGTTTGTGGAGGCAGGAGGCTATCTGTGTAAGTGGGCACCTCTTCCACGTACACACATACACATTTTTCACTTTTATTATGTGTATCGATTTTGCCATCTTGCTCACATTCTGATGTTGCTTTGGTACATATAATCCGGTTTTCATTAGTGAATGTGGATAATTTCCCTTTAATGAATGCTTAAAAAATATTTTGTAAATTATTGTACTCTTGAGCACTGGACTATGATTCAGGACCAAAGTTAGATTCCCTGCTCAGACCTTGGGCAAGTCATGCACCCCCAGCCCCAGAAAGCCCCATGATAGGTTCACTTTAGGTTTGCTATGAATCAGAAATGATTTGGAGGCACACAACAAGAACAACAAGAAGAGGTAAATATTTATTTTCTTCCAGTCTGAATTGGGTTGTGAAGCCACGACTTCACCTCTGCTCATTGTACTCATATTTGCTTTTGCTGTATGGGAGTCATTCCCAAACCCCAAGCAGGTCACGGAGGCATCAGTAGGAAGGAGTAAATTCTGTGCCCGCTTCTCCTACTTCAATCTGGGGTGTTGCTGGAGGTCCACATTGCTGTGAATGTAATCTCCTTCCAAAAGTGATGCCCTGCTAAGGCAGATATTTATTTTCTTACAGTTACCCATTTATTTACAAGTTGGATAATGTATGTCATAGCCCTTCCAAACACAAGACAAGCAGTTTGCACATGTGCCAAAAGTTTATGATTAGAAATTATAGGGGGGTCTGTTTCCGTTTCATTTATCTTCTTCAAAACCTGTTTAATTCTTCTCAGTGAGATATTCAACCTGAGGAAGGAAAGGAGGGAAGAAGGGTGGAAATGATAGTTCACTGTGCAGAGAGAGAAAAAAATCCCCTTTTTTATTTATGAAAGCTTCATTAAAAAGCAATTATATATTTCCTTGAGGTTGTGCTAATTGAATTATAGGATGCTGCTTACTCTTCCTCAGGATGGCAAAAAGCCCCCTTTTAGCTTCAGTTTATACCCCCCCTAATGATTCAACAGTCTGTATAATCCATAATTCACCTCTAAGTAGGAGCCAAATAATTATACGTTTCAAGGCTTTCTTTTTTAAAAAAATGTTGTATACCTTTACTATTAAATTGTTGCTGAGGGCTAAAATACAAATGAAGGTTTGTGGTTATTTTTTTTTACCCTCATCCTAGCTGTTAATTTTGCTGGTTTTCATAAAAATGTCCAAAATAATTTGTGAAACCCATTTTGAAGTCCAGGATGAAAGCACAAGGTGAATTTTGCTTGTTTTCCATTTATTCCTGAAATTATAAAAGAAACTTGAATCGCTCACAAAGCCTATTGTATTTGTGTTTCTCTTTATATCTTTATTAATTCCATGAATCCATATCCAGTCAATTCTGTTTATCAGCTGAAGAATCTGTCAATGATGATCCTCTCAACTGTACACTGTCTTCTGAGTAAATTGTACCTAACTTCCATTGCTAGATTACAAATGCATTGCACTTTAGGAACGGGGTGGTGTGGAGGCTTTTCCCAAATAATTTCCCATAAAAAATTCTTTATAGATCCTTTTTTTTTTCAAAAAGCTGCTAAGAGCAGCAAAAGACACACTGAGTTAAAAAGTGCCAAAATGTCATACAGTCAGCCCTCCACATTTATTGGGACTACAGAACACAGGACCCTCATGAAAGTGAAAAACTGCAAATAAAGACATGGCTATATATATATATATATATATATATATATATATATATCCCAAGAGAACACTCCTCTAGGAATTTCTAGGTCTTCCAGCATGACTTTTGATGTCTTTGGAAGCTGATCATATAATCTCATTGGAGGAGCTAGAGATTCCTAAAGAAATAATCTCTTTAGAAATCTCTAGGTCCTCCAGCATAACTAGAAGAAGTTGTTAATTGAATTACATTGGAGAACCTAGAGATTCCTAGGGATAACATTTTAAATAAAATTTGTAAACAATCAAATCTGCAAATATCAAAACTGTAACAGTGGTGAGAAGACTGTAGTAGCTATTTATGATAGTATACTACATTGAACCTGTGTGGAAATAGTGTGGTCTGGGCAATCGGGATGTAATGGGCTTTTCTTTGCAGAATGAGGATAACATATCATGTATCCGATGGTGAACTCAAGTTTGTTTGCACTAGAGCCATCATAATAATCTTTAAGTCTTGTTTTTTGTCTGAGTCTCCAGGGAATGACAAATTTTAATCCCTGTTGCACCTCAGCAGGGTTTCACGTTGCTCACTGCACTTACCAAGAAACCAAATGTAAAGGTCCAAGCAGTTTATAAAGAAAGCATGTCTACAAAGGGTAAAACACCAGGTAGTAAATAAAGGATAATATCCAAGAGTCAATAGCAGGCAAAAGTCATAGGCAAATAGCCACGCCGGTTTACAGAGAATAATCCACAGGCAGCATAAATCCACGATACACAGCTAGAGACCAGGAACAAAACAGGAACATGAATCCCAGAATAATCCCTGGAACAAGGAGCCAAAACATGAGCATTAATCTTGGGTCTCCCACCCAGACTTGAACAGAGAACAAGACCAAGGAACCTCCCAGGTTGAGCAACGTTGCTAGATCTAAAATCCCTTCACAGAACTCTCTGCAAAACATGAACACATTCTTTTGCACCCCCTGCTTCTCTCTATCACTCCCACGATGTGTCTCAGCTCTCCTACATCTGATTCTCTCCCCCCTCAGAGCCAGCCGAGAATGTTCATCCAAATTCACTGTTTCCTCGGATGAGCTCATGTTCTCTTGGCTGCTGTTACTAGGTGAAAGATCCCCTCCCTGACTGCTGGGTTCCAAAACATCAGTATTTTGACACGGTAACACAGAAGCAGGCTTTTGCTCTAACAGTACCTCCTTTTCCACTGTCTTGGCTGTATCTGAATCTAATGTTCTCCCTGGCTCTGAAACTGCATCTTCCAGTCTCACGGGCCCTGACACCACAAACCCCTCATCTTCATCAGGTTGAACCACAACAATCTCTTCGCCTCCTTTCCAAAATCACTCCACTGGTTGCCAATTAGTTTTGATGCACAAAGTGTTGGTTATAAGCTTTAAAGCCTTAAATGGTTTAGGTCCAGGTTACCTACAGGATCGCCTTCTCTAGCACAATTCATCCCTTAGAACACTTTGGCCTTCTGGGGGACACTTACTATAACCATTCGGTACTCAACTGGCAATTGTCACCCAGAGGACCTTTTCATTGTCTGCTCCACAATTGTAGAATGACATGCCAGAAGAGATTTGACAGCTAAATGAACTATCAAAATTTAAAACACAATTAAAGACCTATTTTTCCTGGCAGGCCTGTCCAGTCAATTTAAAATTATGAATTTTAAATTTGCACTTCATTAGTATTGGTGTTTTAATATATGTATTTAATAGTCTTGTGTTTTATTTTAGTATTTTATCTATGTTGTAGCCCACCACAAGCCACAGGGAGAAGCAGATAACAAATCATTCTTATTCTTTCTTTCCACTGCTATTACTTAAGTGCAAACTACTTGTTCATTTTGAAATCTGTTTAAACCTGTAAGCTGAGAACAAAGGGGGAAGATGAGAGGCAGAGAAAAAATGGAGCATTTTAAAAGAAGCTGAACATATGCAATAACAGTGGCACATTCGGCACTGTTCGTGCCAAATCAGGACAGCTGAAGGGTATGGGTACCTCCCCCAAAAAACTTTTTGACCTTTCCAGAGGTACATTTTTGGCCTAGCAGAGTATCTGAATCTAAATATTAGAAAATCACATCGACTGCAAGATCTGATTCAAATCCTAGCAGATAATTTAGAAAACATTCCTGTTCAGAACAAGGACAATCAGCAGTCATAGGAGACTACAAATTAAGACATAGTTGTTTTAGCAAAGGCAGGGGAAGAAACAAAGTGCAGCTAAAAGGAAATCTCATCAGTTTCAGTCCCATCACATTATCAGCCATTGCAAAAGCTTTTAGACATTTAACAGCATAACTTGGGGAAGGACAATTGATTTTAAAGACATTTTACAGGTAAACTTTCAGTAATAACTGCTCTTAATTTTTTAAAAATGGAATAGTTACTGTAAAAAAGAGAGAGGGGAAGATTTTATTGTCCTTTGTGAACATGTATAAATATTTACTAGCGCATAAGAAAACATGGCATTTTTATTCCATATTCTCTGCTTTGTATAATATTTCTTCTTGGACTCCCTTTGGCATTTGAGCTAGTCCACAGAAAACGCAAAGATAACTACCAAAATTGGGAAGACAAAAGCCAGACACAAACTTATGCCCTTGGTTTCTGGCTTAATGTTCTTAAGCAGAGGATAATTGTCTATTTCATCTTGGCTCTGTTCTTTTTCTGTTATATTTAAATTAATTACATATGGAAATATTTGTACTCTTGAGACACAGTTGTGATTTTCCAAGAGCACAGCTTAATGGAAAAGCCAGACTTTATTACAGCAGACACAGGAACAAATTATTACAGCTTTTTGTCATTTGTTACTCCAAACATCACAAACACATCCATCTATCGAATGAAAACCAAAACAAAATCCTTTTACAACAATATGTGGTGTCATTATTTTTCCTTGTTTTTGCTTGCTTTATTTTCTTCTTTAAAGGTAGGGATCAACCTTTCAGTTTCTGCATCAGCATATATAAATACTAAACAGATAGTCCCAGAGTGCATGTTCTGCTACTTTTCTTATTTTAAAAAAATTCTCCCTCCCCCTCCCCCCTCTCTGTTTTATAGAGAATTCATCAATCACTTTTAAGTGATTTTAACATTCATGACAG
Source organism: Anolis carolinensis (assembly GCF_035594765.1). Lineage (NCBI taxonomy): Eukaryota > Metazoa > Chordata > Lepidosauria > Squamata > Anolidae > Anolis > Anolis carolinensis. The sequence continues at coordinate 249,157,101 of NC_085842.1, read as the reverse complement.
GTCATACTTTAATGTTACCCCTAAGCCAAGCACAGGGAATGTGTTAAGACTGTGGCTTCACTCAAGTCTCACTGCTATGCTGGCTACCAGAGTTGGGAACTGGAGTCCAATTCTATCTAGAGAACTACATGTTCCCCATTCATGATCTCAATAGGTTTTATGCTTGCAATAGTTGTAGCTATAGGAGGGGAACTCTAAGTATTTGCAGATTAAAGTGTACTTAAAGAACTTAGGAATTCCCCATGGAAGAATCATCTCCCTATAGCAACATTTTTTCCCCTAATGTATTGTTTTGGCCACCCTGAATTTAAAAAAATAGATTTTGGCTTTTTGACTTGTGCAATCTGGGTAAACCGCTTTCGGTTTTGGTGTCCCGGATTTCAGTGGGGGGGCCCTGATCCTTTTTTTCGGAAGCCTCCCAAATTCGGGAGGTTAAAAATCCATTTTGTATCTGGGAAGCTGAAAGTTTCAATTTCTATTCAGCCCATTATGAGGGGGGACTTCCCAGACTCCCCTTTCTGTGATTTTAGGCATTATTATTATTATTAATATTATTATTAACAGTATTTATATTCTGCTCTTCTCACCCCGAAGGGGGCTCAGGGCGGTTCACAATGTACACATACATGGCAAACATTCGATGCCATATGAACATAGAGACAGAGACAGAGACACAGAGGCAATTTAACCTTCTCCAGCTTCCAGCTTCCTGAGGGTATGCTCAATTCCGGCCACAGGGGAAGCAGCTGCTTCATCATCCACTGTGACACCGAGTCCCTGGACACTTCCTCATTCCAAACGCTGCTGGACGATTTTTTAATTAGTTAAATTAGCCTCCCCACATAAGTGGTACCTAAATTTCCTACATGATAGATGCAACTATCTTTCGGGTTGCTTAGGTCAACAGTGAGCAGGGTTATTTTTTATTTTAATGGTCGGGTACTCACTCCAACATGGGCTGGCCTCAAACTCACGACCTCTTAGTCATAGTGATTTATTGCAACTGGCTACTAACCAGCCTGTGCCACATCCCGGCCCTTATATTCTTCATTAAGATTTGGATTAAAAGCATCAGAGTTAAGATACCACTCTTTCTGCTATCATTTCCTTTCTGTCTTTAGAAGACACTTGGGTTTAATGCTTTGTTAAAACTGTTTCTACTATAGAGGAGACAGGAGCTGCAGGTGCGTGCACCACACAGGTCTCTCTTCCTGCAGGAGGCAGTTTTAAGGGGGCATTTTAAGGGGGCTTCTCATTTCTCAGGGAAGGAAGAGGGATTTACCAGGAGGTATCCTACCCTGGGCTTCCTTTAAAAAATTCTCCCTTTTCTCTTAATTTGGAGGCCCCATGCTTCAACCTCCTGTCTGCTTCCAAATCAAGAAAGAAGGGGGGGGCTTAAGAAACCTCACTTCCTTTCATCTTTTTCCTTCTAACAACTGCCTCCCTCCTGACACTCCACATGTAAATGAAAGCAACAGGTTTTCAACAGCCACTGTTCTGTTGTGGCTGGTAAAAAAAAAAGACTAGGAGCCCATGACATTATGAGCTTCCAAACAAGCTGAAGTTAAACGTCCAAAACGAATCCGTGCACAAGCCTACTGACTTTCAATAAAAGCATTCACTAGCATTTGTTGTGTGCTTTCAAGTTCTTTCTGTCTTATGATGATCCTAAGGAGAATCTATTATAGAGTTTTTTTGGCAGGGTTTGTTCAGAGTGGATTTGCCATTACCTTCCTCTGAGGCTGAGAGACAATGACTTGCCTAAAGCCATCCACTGGATTTCCATGGTCAAGTGAGGATTCGAATGCTTGTACCCCAGAGTCCTAACCCAACACTTGAACCACTACATGACACCTGGCTGTTTCACCAGCACACATATGACTAAACAAAAATCTTATCTGTGTTTCCAAAATTCCTGAGATCCTGTACAATAAGAAACCAGAACAGGAACAGGACATAATGGGAATTCAAAATGAGTTTAGAGGCTGTGAGACGAAGGTTTGGTGTAAGCACTGTCTGTACAAGCTTTGATTGGTATTTTTTTTCTTCACTGGTATACTTTGGTCTCCATTAGAATCTACCAAGATGAGAAAATGGGATATCAAGAGTACTTGTCAGCAATTAAAATGATCTCTATATTTATACAGACATTAAGCTATTACCACAGAAATAAAGAATGCAAAGAGCCAAACCAACACAAATAGTATTGTGTAGGCATGCATTTTAGAACAGCTGAGTGGTGTGTCCTTCTACACCTACTTTTGAATAGCAATGGAAGTAGGTCTTGAGGACCTACATTAAAAAGGCATGCTATCCCACAATAAATCAAGCCCCGTCATAGACAGATCAATAAAACAAGACCTAGACTAACCTCTGAAGGGCTCTTGTTACATAAATTGCTTCTCTAACATAATATAATCAGTATAAACTGTTCAAGGTCTCCCTCTATAATCATCACAGAACCATCTAAATGTGGAGGCAGAAATCCCAGAAACAGAGCCATAAAAACAGAAAAGAAATCCTTATTTGCTATTTTTCAAACATTATTGATATAATTCAATCAAGCAAATGGACTGTTGTCTATTGAACATCTACTTTGCACTTTACATTCTGTGCACTCTCTTCCTTGTCCCCTGCCTTTTCATCCTTGCCATGGAATTTGAACTTTGAAAAATTAGACATAGGTAGATGCCATAGCAAAAAGGCACTGTAAATATCCCTGGTTTATTCTCTAACATCTGCAATTCTCAATTCTCAGATCTCAAATCTCTGAAATAGTGAGACTTCTGTGTGAGAGAGCTTTGAGAGCTGCTTATTGAAGCAGACGAAAGGTTAGGGACCTATCTTGACTCAAGGGTTGAATTGATTTTAGACAATCCAGGATGAAAGAGGACATCCCCAATGCTAACATCTGACTCCTAGATTGCTTCTCTACTTCTGAAAAGACTCAAATATGCACATTTTCAATCACATGCAGTCCATTCACTCATTCTTTCATGCAATTCTTCCACATATTTTTGTTATATGTTTTTCAAGTGGACTCCAAATTATACTCACCACATCGTAGAATTTCCTTGGCAAGATTTATTCAAAAGAAGTCACACTAAAAAAGTGTGACTTGCCTATGGTCATTCAGTACTTTTCCTTTGTTGAGTAGTATTTAATATTCTTTCTCAGAATCCCAGTTCAACATCCAAACCATTATATCATCCTGGCTTCCACATATATGAATACTTTTCCCCAACTAGGATCAGATGACAGAAAAGTGGAGTTGACTCAGTCAAAAGGACATTCCTTGAAGATAGATCTCAAGGAACTATTCTTCCACTTTTTCTCTCTTCTTGGAGAAAAAAAAGGCTTAGCTAAAGAAGGTAAGAAAGTTTGAGCTCTAACCAGAGATTGTCTCTCCTTGGACTAGACAATAGGCTAAAAGGACTCAGAGAGCCACTCCAGAGCACTACTAACAGATCAGCAGTGTGGAGGCTAAAAATAGCAAACTGGCCTGTTTTTGGTTGGTTTGAAACCATCAACACAAATTTATTTCAAATAATGTTGAAAAAGAGGGATATCTAAAGCTTTGCGATTTCCCTGGTAGTTGGGTGAGTGGGGCACACAAAAACAGGAGTGAGGGGCCACATGCAGAGCTTGGGCTAGACCTTCTCTGTCCAGAACGAAAATGTTTGAGTGTGTATGAGACAGATCTTTGTACCCATTCTGAAGAAATTCAGCAACCATTTGGACTTGGTCACATTTTTTCATGGACAGAATATGTTGAGTCTACATATACAGATCCAATATGTATTATGCAGTGTTTATAATGCATTGGAATCCAGACAACATTTCTACAATGAACTGCGTGGTTGCTTTTAATTTCACCTGTTAAGCTGAGTAAATTTATTTGTTTTTGGTTGTTTGCAATGTACTTTGCAAGTGAGCCTTCATTGTTAGATATGCAACATGCAGCAATTTGAGCAAAATGTGGCATGTGCACATGGGTAGATTAATGATAGGCCTAGGACTTTATACATGCTAAAAGATTCACATTTCTGTGCCATAATACCTTTTATTCTTTACAACAGATGAGAGTAAGAACAACTGTAATTTTATTATAATATTATTTTGTCATGATAATCCTGGAAATCATAAATCACAAGTCAAACTACATGCTAGCTTTGGGGGGGGGGGGTGTTGAAAAATAAAACCATCTGTGTTACTTTCTGAAAATCTATACTTAAACTTTCATCTTTGTTTCTAAAGAAAAAACAGTCATGGGACTCTTATCTGCTATGTGCACCAGGCTATATTTTAGAAAATGCTCCCCACCCTGGCTTCATTTTACACTCCACTCCTCCATAAATACCTGGTCCCAATTAGGAACATGTTCTGTACCACAGCCCTTTGCTTTCTCTCAAGATAAAACATGGGACAGCATGCCCACCACATCTAGAGAGTGCTTTCCTGAACTACCCATGGAACACAAAACTTTGGATAATCATGAACCTTATTGAAATGAATGGCTTCCACTGGAAGTTACCAAAGTGTCACCCTGAAGAGATATCCTTTCTAGCAAATTGCTACATCCTCCAAGGTGACTATATGGTAACTTCCAATGGAAGTATATCAGCAAATCACCTGGAGGATCTAGAAAATTTCTGGACGGGACATATTTTGTCAAATGTATGTGAGACTATGGGGACTGGTACCTCTTAGAAAGCTGACAACACAGCCATCCTGAAAACTGTTAAATCAATCCTTTTGATTCTGTGAGGAGATACTTGTATGACTGATTAGCCAAAGTGAGCAGAAACAAAAATGGAGAGATTGGGAACAGAACTGTAACCCTGCTATCTTTGTTTTGATTAAGACCTATGTCACGAAAATATGATGTGCAGATTTGATAAATGTGTACTTGATAGGTGTGGGTATGAATGGAACTGTATGAAAGGAACGAATGAGACCTAATAATTGTGAAGACACCATTCAAAAATATTAAGGCCTGTGATGACTAACTACTTGCTTGCTGGACTGTAATTAAAAGTTGCTAATGAGAACTGAAATTGTTGACCTGCCTGCTAACTATGATAAGAACTGTGACAATGATAAGAGAAATGTTTACATCAAGTTAAGAAAATGTTTACAACTGTTAAGAAGGAAGCCAACATCAATCAAGAAGGATCAACATCTGGCCAGGAAACTGAGATCAAGCCAGGATATTCTAGCATGGAAGACGTCTATCATTAATTTGCAACTTGTGGACAGCATCAGTGAAATATTGCTATATAAGTGACCTTACAATTCAAAAAGTGTGACAGACAGAGGAACTGTTCATCTGCTATGCTCTGCTCCATTGGAAAGGAGAGAGATGGTGTACTTTGGAGAGTGCCAGATCTGCTATGGGAAAGCAGGATTCTGTACACTTGCTCCTTTTCTCAAGGGAAGAAAAAAGAGTGCATTTTTCAGAGAGATTTTGGAGTTTTGGCATTTTGGCATTATGAAGGTTTTGGAATTATGTGTTGGCAGATCTACAAGGGAAGCAGGGTCTGGCCTAAGCAGGTGCTTTTCCAAAGAGGGAGAAAAGGATATGGTAATATTTGGATGTATGCATGAAGATGAATGCATGTATATGTTGTGTGTGAATGCTGAATAAAAATGTAAGCCCTACTTTGTCTGTTTGTTGGCCAATGTAACTGTAGGTGGTTGTGGAATCCAATGTAGTTGCATAGAATCTGTATGTCTGTTTGTCTAATGTCATTCTTTGTGTAAAAGTTCTGTAAAAGTTTATTTATTTATTTATTTATTTATTTATTTATTTATTTATTTATTTATAACATTTATATTCTGCCCTTTTCACCCTGAAGGGGACTCAAGGGGAGCACAACATATATACAGCAAACATTCAATGCTGGAACATAAAATAAACTATAAATATACATAAACACTAAAAACAATGATCTCCACTTTAAAATCAGATGTTTAAAAACCATCTCAGATCAGTCATACCAAATCCTGATAAAGCCTATACCCCCTCATACTGATATTGCAATTTAAAAAACCTATGCTTTAAAATGATTGAAAAGTTATTAATGACACCTACACATCTGACTATTGTTTTCTATGTGATAATTATTTGACTTGTGATAATTATTTCCCCTTTTCTCATATTAAACACAGCAATCCAAGACTGCAGATTTGGAGGACCATAGTGTCTTTCACACTCACTTGTGAAACATTTTTTTTTGAATTAAGCCTTGAACAACTGCCTATTACATGCGACTAAGGGTATTATACATTTGCCCAAAGTCATCTTATTGTATGTTCTGGTGTAAGTTTTTTGACATCACTTTCTGGAATTATTTAAGTTTATTATTTCATTTCAGCAAAGTAAATTGAATTTCTGATGTAAACCTGAATTCTATAAATCACAGCAGCAGCCCAACTAATCTAAGTTAATGGATATAATAACAGATTACAAAAGAACTTGTTATCTGGTTGGGGCCTGGAACATTTCAGTATGGAATTGAAGTTTGCACCAATTATGCCAAGGAATGAGAGAGTAAACTAGTGTCAATGGAGTTTTCAAAATGGAAAGCCCTTCCTTTTGTGATGTCCATCATGATGGATATATGCCTTTTGATATCTCAGACTTAGAAGTTCTAAGCATAAAAACTTTGACATTGCTGGATTATTCTTTTTCTTAGAGGATTTTAAAAAACGCATTTATAGATTTCCTTCAGCAGTCATGGAGCTACATTTTTTCAAACAATTAAAAACAAAGGCCCAAATCATAAATGGCACTAAAAAATCAATTGCCTGGAGTTATCCACTTGTGACCATTGCATACTCTAAATTTCAAAATAGCCCCTAGTTTAGGGACTTTGTAGAAACTATGTATATCCCCCAACTTCTATTTAATGGGTAGCAGCTGCTGCAACTAATGAGGATCTGTTCTCCTATCAATTGGGAAACAGATGACTGATATTACCACCCATTCCTTATGTTGAACAAATGCTCAAGAGACTTGATGGCACTCATTATTCAAAAAAATAATTTCCTGACTGAAGAATATCAGAGTAAACTTACAACTTTAACAGAGGATGTCAACAAGATTGAACAAAATCAGTACCATTTTCAAGAGATTGACAAGAGATGTAAAGATTTATACTCTCAAATTAAGGAATTTAAAATCAAAAGGTTTAATGGAGATAGAGCTAATTACGATAACAATAAGGTTTATAATTGGACAACTAGTTCTTTATCCTCTGGCAAATATAAAAGGAGAGTTCGTTTTGAAACAGATTCTCTTGACTCCTATTCCACCACTGAAGAAGACCCAGGAAAATCAACAGATAGTTCTACCACTTCCACTAGCCCCACACTACCACGACTATCTTATAGAATCAAATCTAAACCACAAACACACCATTTTCAGAGAGGTTCATGCAGAAAAGCTCCACCCTAGTGGTGAATCTATCAAACTATCCCCTTTCACAACAAGAGGAGGAAATTATTAATAAGGGACTGAGTTTTGTTCCCACTCCCAGATATAGTTCCTTCCACACCAGGAATGAATTATTCAAATTATTCAGAACCATCAGATTAAAACACTTTTTTGACAATAAGACGGACTCTAATTCTGAGATTTTGTTCAAATCAAAAAGTAAATTCTACCCCAATACAAAGAACATCATGATAAAAACATTTGAAAAAGTAATGGAACAAGACATCAGCAGACTAACTACATCTAAGTCCAAAACCTTTCCAAACATGTCAACAGCAGAATTAAATACCATTAAAAGATTAGCAAACATGCCACAATATATCTGGAAACCAGCTGATAAGGGAGGAGCTTGGTATTACTTAATAGAATTGACTACTTTAAGGAAGTAGAAAGACATCTTTCTAATAATCTATTCTATAGATGTGTTCCCAAAGATCCCATAAATAAAATCAGATCCCTTATCCGCATAGTTTGTGCTGAAAGTCTCTCATTGGGATATATTTCACTGCAGACATATGAGTTCCTTCAGAATCAATATCTGAGAACACCAGTTTTTTATGTTCTTCCTAAGATCCACAAAGGAATCATTCCTCCACCAGGTAGACCTATCGTTTCAGGCACTGCATCTATTTTGGAACCTTTCGCTCAGTTCATTGACCATTTCTTGCAACCCTTTGTACCATTAACTACATCATTCATTAAAGACACTAAACATTTCATCAATATAATAGAAGCCCTTACCATACCTGAGCAAGCCATTCTTATGACTTTAGACATTGAGGCCCTTTACACAAACATGCCATTAGATGAAGCCAGGACAGTGGTTAAAGATATACTTGATACACACAAATCCCTGGTTCCGCCCACTCACTTCCTAATGGACCTATTAGATATTGTGTTAGAAAATAACTACTTCAGTTTTGATAAACAATTTTATTTGCAGACCTTTGGCATAGCTATGGGCAGCCCTCTGGCACCTTCGGTAGCCAATTTATTTGTCTCACATTTAGAAAGTAAATTATTTTTCAACACTACTAACAATCAATTCTTGCTGGATATCCTCTATTATTGAAGGTATATTGATGATATATTTACAATAGTTAGTTCTCAGTCTGTAGCTGATCAATTCTGCATCTGGATCAACACACTACACAAACACTTGAAATTCAAAAATCACTGCAGTCAGACTGATATTAACTTTTTGGACATTGGGGCTTTTAAAAATGGACAGAAACTATCAGTGAAAAATTACAGCAAACCAACAGATAAAAATTCTATCCTACCTTTTTCCAATTTTCATTATTATTCTCTTAAATCAAATTTACCATACTCTCAGTTCCTAAGATTGAAACATACTTCTAGCACTCAAAAGGACTTTGATTCTACGGCAGATATCCTGAAAAAACAACTCAGAGAAAGAGGATACCCCAACAGGATGCTCAACACAGCCATTAGTAAGGCTAAGTCCATCAACAGAAGTGAGCTACTACAGGAACGCCCTAGGAAGCATAATAACTGCATAATTTGGCCTCTGACTCTGACACAATATTCTTCTGAAATCAAAAAAAAAATATCTCAAGACACTGGCATCTTTTACAAGACATCCCTGGATGCCAAAACATACCAATAATCACTCATAAAAGATCCAAAAACTTAAGAGATCTTATGATCCATTCAGAATACAACTCTCCTACTACATCCCATAAACTGATCATGAAGGGTCACATGAGCTGTGGCCACTGAAACTGTTGTTCGCAGTCGTTTAAGGGCAAAATATACTCTCATCCAACACTTAACATCACATTGCAGCATTTGACAACATGTTCCACTGATAATGTAGTTTACTTAATACAATACCCCTGTGAACTGTTATATATTGGAATGACCACCAGACTCCTGAAAACCAGGATAAATGAACATTGTTCCCGCATAAGAAATAGGTCCACTTACTCTTCTTTGTATATACATTTTAATGAAAAAGCCCACTCGTACCATAGTTTTAAATTTTGCGCTTTGAAAAAGGTATCGCCCAGACCAAATGCAGATGTTAAAAGATATCTTCTACAAAGAGAGTCATTTTGGATTTTTAAACTATTTCCTCAAGGGCTAAATGATAGGATAGATTACACCTGTTTTCTGTAACATGTAGCCTTACTTAAGAGGTATCCCTGAACTCTTTCATTTGCTCATTAAAGAACTCCATTCAAAACAGAGCCAAAGCTACTAAAAGGAGTGTAAGTGAAGTCTGATCTGGCTACGGTGGTCCATGCCTTAGTTACCTCTAGATTGGATTATTGCAACGCACTCTACGTGGGGCTGCCTTTGAAGACGGCCCGGAAATTCCAACTAGTTCAGCGGGCGGCAGCCAGGTTCCTAACAGGAGCGAATTACAGGGAGCGGTCTACGCCCCTGTTCAAGGAGCTCCACTGGCTGCCATTCACCTTCCAGACCCAATTCAAGGTACAGGTGCTGACCTACAAAGCCCTGAACGGTTTGGGACCCACTTACCTTTCTGACCGCATCTCCCCCTACGAACCCGCACGATCTCTTCATTCGTCGGGCGAGGCCCTCCTCTCGCTTCCGCCTCTGTCACAAGCGCGGTTGGTGGGGATGAGGGAGAGGGCCTTCTCCGTGGCAGCCCCCCGGCTCTGGAACGCGCTCCCCAGGGAAATTAGGCAAGCTGCCACCTTAGAAGTGTTCAGGAAGAGCCTGAAACCTGGCTCTTCAAACAGGCCTTTGAAGAAGTACCGCCCACTGTTCGCTAAACCCTAGTACTAGCGGGTTCTTCTGACCAGTTGTTGGTTAACACCTTGACATAGCCTCAGTGTTCACCCCAGTTTAAGGCTCTTCCCATGACGTTGTAGCACCTTAATCTTCCTTCTTGTTTACAAGTTCCACTCAGTGCACTTTGCCCAGCTCATTTTATGTTTTTATTGCTGTGTCTTTCATGTGTTTTATAATGATCGTGATTTTTAATGCCTTTTAAATTTACTTGTGTGTTTTTGTAAAACCGTATACTGTATGCTGGTTTTATATCTGTAAGCCACCCCAAGTCCCTCTGGGGAGATGGTGGCGGGGTACAAAAATAAAATTATTATTATTAATATTATTATTATTATTATAAGTAGATAAGCGTGTTTTTTAAATCTTTTTTTAAAAAACTTGTCCTAAGCAATGTTAATTTGGGGAGTTTCATATATCTATTGTTTGTATGTTGTTTCACTCCTTTATTTAGTATATGCAAACATAAGATAAAGACAGGCATAACACCTGAAGAAGTGATAATGAAACAAGGGGAACAAACCGGGAGACCTTGTTGTGTGCCAGTTCTTGGCATTGCAAATCAAACAAAGAACTCCTTTGGATATAGAAGTTGTTATCTTGAAGATTGAATATCTTTACAACAATTGATATTGGTTCAAGATTTCACGCAGCTCCACAAATTATATAGACTTGGTTGTCTCTTTATGTCTGTTATTTACATCTTGAACATTGGATCATGATATGAAATTTGTACCTTTACTTTTGATACTCTCAAAATAATTTCTTTATAAATAATATAGTTTGAAGTAACTTACTCTCAGGTAGAGTTGTAGAAAACAGATCTGTGTTACATTTTTTTGTGACTTTTACAAGAGTGTATATGCACATACATTGTTGTTCTACATATTCATTATATGCCATTAGCGATGTTTTCACAATATTGAATTGATAGATTACAGGTCAGCTTTCATTTTTCTGATGCTTATAAAGACAGTGTCTAGAAAATACATTTGCTTGCTTGCTTATTAAAATACTTCTATCCCATACTTTATCCTACAATATCTAGGTGGTGCACAACATTAACAACTTGAAACACTTCCAGATTAGAAACAGATTTAAACAAATTAAGAATGCATTAAATATATTGGCAATAGCTAAAACCACTTTTAAAATGGCAACAGTTGAAAACAACGTACATGTATACTTTGAAATAAATTAGTCCCCAAAGGCTTGAATAAAAAAGACTTAGAACAAGAAAGAAACCAAAGTTGGGATCAATCAGATCTTCAAGCAGTGGCACATCTGAGAAAGACCTTTCCCATGTCTTCATTCTTCATATTGTTCCCATTGGTGGTACAAGGAAGAAGTCCCTTCTGTAGACTTCAGTCCTCATGCAGGTATATACAGTGAGCTCTTGGTGTCTGTGCAGGGTTAGTTATCTCCATTTCTAAGCCAAAGAGCCGGCATTGTCTGTAGATGCCTCCTGGGTCATGTGGCTGGCATGACTGCATAGAGCGCCTATGGATACCAAACCATAAATGCTCAAGTCCCATTATATATAGTGGTGTAGTAAAATACCATCCCTTATATAAAATGGTGAACAACTGCCAGAGAAAGCCTGGGAAACTATTAAATGGTGAGAGGCTATAGCAAGGTATGCTTAAATATCAGGAGAGTGGTGTGGCAAAATCAAGGTTTGTTTTTTGGAAAAATATTGTTTCAACATTGAGCCATGTTTAGTCCTGCTATGGATGCAGAACCTGTGGATATGGAGGACTGACATAACGGGGAAAGAAACTTTATGGCTGCTTCTCCATTGACATTGCAACAATACAGACTTTAATCTCTGTCCCCTTTCTCTTTTCCTTTCTCCCAGTTATGTCTCCCATTTTAACAACTTCAGTCTTTTTCTTGTTGGTAGTCTGTTGCTTCATAATAGTTCAGTCATAACTATCTAGTACTCTGTGTCTACAATTATTAATCTCTCTGACTATATTAAGCCACTTCTCCTTAATTTTCTCCACCATCCATGGTCACTTCCTTTTTTATCCCTCTGCCATCATAAGCCAATACATCCACTTCCTTGACTTTTACCCACTAAGCTCAAAGACTTCAACTGTCAAAGGGTCTCCTGACTTCTAAAATGGCTTCATTAATTACTTCTTGCCTTGGACTGCCTGCCAGGATGCCTCTGTTTGACTATTTCACTTATTTACATCCATCCTCCAAACTCACCTTTTCCCCCACAAGGAAGGTTTTGGATTACCATCCAATAACCTAACCAAACAAATAAATGGCAATACGAAAATAAATATGATGGTATGACACGATTTTGTGCCCGGACAATACATGTAAAATCTGTTTGGGAAAAAAAGAAAACATTTAAGCATATTTGGTTTCAATTTTTTTTCAAAAAAAACCCCCAAAAAACAGCATTGTTTGGTATCAAACTTAATGGTTTCCAGGTATGAGTATGCTGGATTATGGTTATTTGCTGCTGAAGTAAATTGAAGTGCATAATGGCACTGTCCACTTTGCAACTACTTCTAAGTTTCCAAGCAGTTTTGAGGACTGAAAAACTAGTGGAGCATCCCACATCTGGAATTCTGAAGTCTATAATATTCCCAAACCTAAAATTTGCTGGCATGGGTGGCTGAGACTGTGACATCTTTACTTTCTGGAGATTCAATGTACAGAAACATTGTTTCATGCACAAAATAATTAAACGTTTTGTACAAAACTACTAGGCCTGTGCAATCAATGAAAAAAATGTTTCAATACTCATTACTAAATTGGAAGGGGTCATTTTTAAAGTGTTTCTAAAATAGAGTAAGGGGTCTGTATCATAGCTATAATGATATAACTTTTTTGTTATTTTTTGTTATGTAATTGGTCAAGGGAGCAGCTTCTGGGCCGTCTTTCTCCCTCATTTTTAGAGCTATCAGGATGAAACCAAACATAAATCAATTTCATGTTTGGACTTGGACCTCATCTACATATATGCAAATACAGGTACTGTATTATAAAACAAAAAATAAAAATCTGAAATTCAAAGCACTTCTGGGCTATACCACCTGAACTGTGTTCTCTAGCTCAGAATCTTCCTTCGGGTCAGGAAAGTACAAGCTACAAACTACCTCAGATAACAATTGAATAGATAGACAGATGATAGATGATATAGATAGATAGATAGATAGATAGATAGATAGATAGATAGATAGATAGATAGACCATCACAAATTATTTACTGAAACAAACATATATACTTTAACCCAGCATTCAAATTGTAGATGAGAAATTATTCTGATAAAAATAAATGTAGTGACATATATGACTCTTCTCATAAAATTATAGTTTCCAATATCAAAAAGCTATCACATTAAAAACATTTGGTTTTAAATGTAGTTTGCATGAGAAATAAGGTATTATTAATTGTGATAAAGTGGGGGACGTAATGGCAGCTGAAATTAAGTGGCGCACACTTGCACTGTAGTTTTGTATAGAATTTTTTGCATTTCCAATAAGCAGGGTTTGACACAGAGTACAAGAAAGGTGGTGCTAAATTAAAACTTTTAATAGCAACTAGACTTGGTGGCTCTCATGAGATATATAAGCTTCCACTTTATTTTTTAAGATGAAGTACATTGCCAACCCAAGGCTAATGCTTTACACTTTATTTTTTATTTATGTATCTACATTAAAATATAAGCCTGTCCTTTGAAGAATTAATGTGCTAGGAGTTAAAGTAGAACATAAAAGAGCAGACCACAAAGACATGAATTGGAAGCACTACAGGGAGAGAAAGAAAAACAGAAACTATAGAAAATGTAAAAGCAATCTTGTCACAGTTCTCCAGTTCTCCATGATACATTTTCAATGCGATCTTTTAGAAACCTCTGATCTTTTCAATGTGAACTTTTAAACACCTTTGTTCTTTATTAATGCAGATTTCCACAATGGGTGGGGTTCTCTTAGCAACTTGCCATTACTGTTTTACATATGGGAAAATCTTCTTCTCTTCATTATATGGGGATGGAGGTCCTACCCCAGGAGGAAAGTAGGATATGAAGGAATGAACGAATGAATCCTCACTCATTTTTCTACTCTCTAACAACAGGGAAATAGCCATGTTGGGGAAGCTACAATATTTCCAATTAGAGTTTTTAGAAAGTGCAATCAGGACATGCAGTTATGATGTAACCATGGGTTACATGTAGGTCTCCCAATGCACATGATATGGCTCATAGTACTGGTTTTTTGAGAGGCCGCGGTGGTACAGTGGCTTAAACCACTAAGCTGCAGAACTCCAGCTTCTGCCAACCTAGCAGTTCAAAAACATGCAAATGTGAGTAGATCAATAGGTATCATTTTGGTGGAAAGGTAACGGCGCTCTATGCAGTCATGCCAGCCACATGACCCAGGAGGCATCTACAGACAATGTCGGCTCTTCGGCTTAGAAATGGAGATGAGCACTAACCCCCAGAGTCAGACACGACTAAACAATGTCACGGGGATACCTTTACCTTTACCTTACTGTTTTTTATGCATAGATGTATATATACTTATCTAAGCAGCCTGCCCAGTGCATGAGGCCTTGGATACCACACTGGCATTCTACTGAAACATGGAAAGTATTTTTTCCTGCTTCAATGTTGCTAATTAGTGACAAAAGTTATTATGGCCCCATCTACACTGCCAGGTTTGAAACTACGTTATATGGTCAGTGTAGACTCATATAGTGCAGTTCAGTGTAGTCAAACTGCATTATATGAGTCTACACTGACTATATAATGTAGTTTCAATTTACATTACATGGCAGTGTAGATGGGGCCCATGATTCGTTTTCCCTACCATCCAATGGCAAAATGTTACAGAGAACTGTGAGGTTCTTCAGAAGTTCCTTTCAGTTTGCATTTTACTTCTCAATGTTCTTTTCCAAATGGGGGTCATTGGGAGTTGTGTTCTATTAACAAAGGGCAATTTCTATTAACAGGCTGTCAGTATGACCCCAAAGCCTTGGCTAGCGCCCCACATAAACTGATTCCTGGAAAATTTACAACATTTGTCTGCCATGCATGCCATTTGAGATTCAATGGCAGACTTTCAGAGTTTCTGCATCAGTAAATTGATGTGGAGAAACATTTCCTGCTAAGATCTATTCAAGTGAGTTGGCAAAGCACTGGCCACTAAAAGTATTTGTGGTTCTTTACAAAAGGGAGAGAGAGAAAAGAAAAATAAATGACTATATTGAAGGGATGAAGAATTTCTACATATCACCAGATCTGAAGAGGATCACTATCTCAAACACTAAAGTATCTTGATCTAACACAGGGTTATTATAGATGGGTATTTGGGAGGGGCATGGGGGGGAATGAGAGAGGAAGAAATCCAACCCTACCTTTCCAAGGGCATAATGTGTTTATGTGTTCACACATAAATGTGCATGGTAAACCTGCCCTAGATTTAAACATAAACTATAAAGGAGTGTTATTCAAAGTCATGGTTCCTGAACTGGTGTCAATTTCTAACATGTTTCAAGGAATAAAACAGAAAAAAATTGTAATCAATTGGCCCAAATATAGTAACGGCATGCTGGAAAAAATGGTTGGTCCTCTACATCAGATAATCTAAAGCAGTTCTTTAGAGCAGGGGTGTCAACCCCATTTGCACTGAGGGCCACATCAACATTATGGTTGCCTTCAAAGGGCAGGTTGTAATTGTTAGACTGTATAAATGTAACTATATTGCTTTGGCATTGAAAGCCTAGTGGGCAACCTAAAATGATGTAGCATGCTGAATTCAGCCCATGGTCAGATTCAGCCCATCAGTTTTGCATTTGATACATGTGCTTTAGAAGATCTAGCCAAGATTCAGGAACTACTGGTATTTTCAGGAAAGAGTTAAGAACCTTGGGTAAATTAATTAAAATTAAAGGATTTATCCAAGGTACTAATTCCTTAAGCCAGTGGTCCTCAACCTGTGGATCCCCAGATGTTTTGGCCTTCTACTCCCAGAAATCCTAACAGCAGGTAAACTGGCTGGGATTTCTGGAAGTTGTAGGCCAAAAAACCTGGGGACCCACAGGTCCTGTCATGCCCCATGAAGATCCTCACTGTTTACTCCTAGTTAGGCCATTTTTAGTTAGAGGGATTAATATTTTATGTACAGTTTCTGGGGGGGCTAGTAATAGAATCATAGAATCATAGAGTTGGAAAAAACCTCATGGGCCATCCAGTCCAACCCCCTGTCAAGAAGCAGGAAATCACATTCTAGACAGCCTCTTTGAAGCCTCTGTCGATCTGCCCCTTTAAGAATCCCCTCAGGGACAGAGCCTCAGGCAAGGCACTTCTGGTTCTTGGAAGAGTCAGCCTTTTTATGACTGGAAGGTGAAGATAGAGGAAGACCGAAAGGTCTACAAAATAGCACATCCAGTTGGAGCTGTGTTTGAGTCCAGTCAGAGTTAAATATTAAGACCATCTTAGAGACAGTTGAACATTGTAAAATACTTGGGAAAATACAAACTTCAGAAGATAAATGACACACAAAGAGAATTTTTAAATAAAGAAATCTCAGAAGAAATAGAAAGAGCAATTAAGAAAATGGATTCTAGTAAATCCGCAGGCCTGGATGGTTTCCCAGCAAGTTTCTATAAAACAATGAAAAATGAACTAAATCCACACACAAAAATGAACTAGGTGATAAAAGACAAGATAATGCCAGACAAATGGAAATCTGTGAATATTGTAATGATGTAGAGAATACTGATCCCTCAGACATCCGCAACTATAGGCCAATTTCCTTGCTGAATATGGACTATAAAACTTTTACCAACCTATTGGCAGCAAGATTAAAAATTTTCCTTAACAAATGGTCTGGAGAAGAGCAAATGGGTTTCCTTCCAGGCAGACACCTGAAGGACAATGTAAGAAATATTTTGGATATAATCGAACACTATGAAACAAATAATCAAAAAGAAATGGCCCTTATATCACTAGACCCGGAAAAAGCTTTCAATAACTTAAATTGGGACTTTCTTAAATTATTATTACAAGAACTAGACATAGGATACCAATTCCAAAATGCAATTAATACCATATATGACCAACAAAAAGCTAAAATACTGATAAATGGTCAACTAACAGAAGAGGTGATAATAAGCAAGGGCACAAGACAAGGATGCTCTTTATTTCCACTACTTTTTATAATGGCAATGGAAATATTACTGAAGACTTTAAGAGAAGATGACAAATTAAAAGGTAGCAAAATAGGGAAACATACACATAAAGTGAGGGCCTTCGCAGACGTTTTAATATGCATTGTGGAAGAACCAATAAACAACATTCAAAATTGGCTCAGTAGAATAGAAGAATTTGGAAGTCTAGCAGGTTTTAAAATAAATAAAAAGAAAATGATGATTTTAACAAAAAAACATGACAAAAAAAAGAACAAGAAGAACTAAAAGAAACTTCTGGCCTACAAGTAGTAATGAAAATAAAATATTTGGGCCTATGGATAACCACAAAGAATGCCTAATTACTGAAAAATAATTATGAACAGAAGTGGAAAGGAATCAAGAAGGACTTAGAAGTTTGGAAAAAGTTTGGAAAGAACTGCAGCAATTAAAATGAATGTACTTCCCAAAATGCTATATCTATTCCAAAATCTCCCAAAAATCAGAAACACAAAAACATTTAAGGACTGGAACAGGGATCTCTTGAAATTTGTATGGCAAGGAAAAAGACCAAGAATAAAATTTATCAACATGACAGATATGAAAGAATGAGGAGGTGTTGCACCCCAAGACAGAGTGAGCACCCGAAAACCAGGCAGGAGCCAATATAACACACAAGCTGTTTATTGAAGCAGAGTATATATATATCTCTATGCGCATTTAAGGTGGAAAGTCAGAGTAAGAAATAGTCCATAATATATAGTCTATTGCAATTCAGAAAGAGTTCATCAATGTCCAATTTGTAATCCACAAGTGAAGCTCGATAGCTTCCTTTAAGAAATCAAAGTTTGCCCATGAAACAATAGCAGGAACAAAGCGCTG
The DNA here is from genome assembly GCF_035594765.1 of Anolis carolinensis. Classification (NCBI taxonomy): domain Eukaryota; kingdom Metazoa; phylum Chordata; class Lepidosauria; order Squamata; family Anolidae; genus Anolis; species Anolis carolinensis. The sequence continues at coordinate 249,138,787 of NC_085842.1, read as the reverse complement.
CAAATCCACTTGAAAAGTCCCGTAGCAAAAACAAGGAAGCAAGGTAAACAAGGCAGAATCAATCTCGATTCAGGAACAAGAGAGTCACGGTAACAAGGCAAGGTCTACTCGGAAGTTGCGGCTCGACACGGCTCACCTGGAACTGGGAACTCGGCACAGATTCAGGAGACAAGGCAAGGAGCTGGAAACTGGAACCTCTTCCGAGGAAAGGCAAAGTTGACACAGCAATGAGAATAGAGTGAGGAATACTTTTAACAGAATCCCATGTCTGCAAGAATTAGGGAGTACAGGACCCACAAAGTTCTCATGGGAAAATGAATCATTATCCAATTTGAGAGTGAGTCTCCAACTTCTTCTCACTCCCTGTTTCTTGCTCTTATCTTTTGTAAAAAAAATCTCTCCGATTAAAAGTTCCATTCTCCCCCAAGTCTGTACCATCTGGTATGGGTAACACTGGAGAGATTTCGGAATGTTCATCAATTAGCGGATCCTGTGATTCCACAATATCCGGCACCTGCAAGGCTTCGGCCTCCCAGATCTCCAATTATACTACGAAGCAAACACTCTATCATGGATAAAAGAATGGACCACCCTCAATAGATAAAAATTGCTTACACTAGAAGGTTTCAACTTACGAACTAGGTGGCATTCATATCTATGGTATGATAAAGTTAAGATAGAGAAAAACTTTGGGAACCACTTCATACGAGCTGCACTTTTAAAGGTCTGAGAAAGACATAAAAGACAATTGTATCAAAAATCTCCACTTTGGATCTCTCCAGTAGATGCAAGACAACGAAGACTATTGGGGGGACAAAATGGCCTAGCTTTAAAGATATATTGATAAGAAACCAAGATACCTTCCAACTGAAATCCCAAAAAGAAATAAAAATCAAATAAAATAACTTAACATGGTTCCAATACATCCAATTTAAAAAATACTATAACCCCGACAAGAAGAATGGTTTCAGCAGAGAAGACACCTTCTGGGATAAAATATGTTTAACAGAAAAGGAAAATATAACAAAAATATATAATAAACTAGCTGTGCCCGGCCACGCGTTGCTGTGGCGTTGTCTGGTGGTGTTGTCTAAAAATTGTTGAGGAAGTGGTGGTATTGAATATATGTTGTATGCTTGTAGTCGGTATATTTTATATGTGTGTTTGGGTGTTGTATTTGTTTTGTGGGCTGCCTGGGCATGTTTCAGAAGTATTATATCCGGACGTTTTGGCCATATCTATGGTAGGCTCCCTAACAGGTTGTGAGGATGTCTGTCATTGATGTGGGTGCAATGCGTGGAGGGAATATTTGTGGAACATGGTCTGGGAGGTCGTGAAACATGCAGCGTCCATGTTTCTCTTGGTATGTAAGCATGTGTCCAGATATATGTGCCTGGGTATTTGTTGTTTGTGTTATAATTTTCTACAGTTGTTGTCCTGTCTGAGTCGGTGTTGCTCTGTCCCTTTATTGCGGTTGTGTGTGTACACTGTTCTATGCATTAGCTGTGGCCTCCTGGGAGATAGGGATTGGATGGGTCTGTTGATAGAAAGCTTTGTAGTAGTATTCCTGTTGGTGTGGCTTTTTGGATTCATTTGTTGGCCAGGTGGATTAGCAGTGTATAGCCTTGCAGCCGTAAAGGCTGGCCGTTTTCTTCCTAATGGAATCCTAGTTTGGTGAGCTGGAATATACTGAATAGTCTCAGTGTGGAAGTTATGCATGCTGTTATTAGTCACCTTGATTAGCATGTAATGTCCTTGCAGGTTCTAAGCCTGGCTGCCTCCTCCCTTGGGGAATCCTTTGTTTGAAGGAGTTAGCTGGCCCTGATTGAAGCCCCTCCCTTCCTGTCCAGGGATTTGAAGAAGGACCAGGAGAAGACAAGGCTCAGTAGAAGGCCCATACCCCAGGCTGCTGTAATCAATAGCAATGATATTCAGTAATAATATGAAGGATGTGGGTGGACTACAATTTCCCCAAAATGTTGGGTCATTCCCCCCAAAACTCCCCCAATATTCACAGTTGGCTATGTTGGGTCTGTGTGCCAAGTTTGGTCTAGATCCATCACTTGCTGGGTCCAGTGTTCTCTGAATACAGGTGAACTATAATTCCCAGACCCCAAAATCATGCCAGTATTCACAGTTGGGCATGTCGAGTCTGTGTGCCAAGTTTGGTCCAGATCCAATGTTGGCTACCTTCAGTGCTCTCTGGATACGGGTGAACTACAACTCCCAGATAGCAAATTCAACCACCCCCAAACCCCGCTGGTATACCAAGTTTGCTGTGTTGGATCTGTGTTGCAAGTTTGGTCCAGATCTGTCCTTGGTGGAGTTCAGAGGGCTCACAGAATACAGGTGAACTATAACTCCCAGACATAAAGGTCAATCACCACCTAAGTCCACCATTATTCCCAGTTGGCCATGTTAAATTTGTGTGCCAAGTTTGGTCCAAATGGCCTCATAGAATCATAGAATCATAGGATAGTAGAGTTGGAAGAGACCTCATGGGCCATCTAGTCCAACCCCCCGCTAAAAAGCAGGAAATCGCATTCAAAGCACCCCCGACAGATGGCCATCCAGCCTCTGCTTAAAAGACTCCAAAGAAGGAGCCTCCACTACAGTCCGGGGGAGAGAGTTCCACTGCCGAACAGCCCTCACTGTGAGGAAGTTCTTCCTAATGTTCAGGTGGAATCTCCTTTCCTGTAGTTTGAAGCCATTGTTCCGTGTCCTAGTCTGCAGGGCAGCAGAAAATAGGCTTGCTCCCTCCTGTCTATGACTTCCCCTCACATATTTGTACATGGCTATCATGTCTCCTCTCAGCCTTCTCTTCTGCAGGCTAAACATGCCCAGCTCTTTAAGCCTCTCCTCATAGGGCTTGTTCTCCAGACCCTTAATCATTTTAGTCGCCCTCCTCTGGATGCTTTCCAGCTTGTCAACATCTCCCTTCATCTGCGGTGCCCAAAATTGAACACAGTATTCCAGGTGTGGTCTGACCAAGGCAGAATAGAGGGGGAGCATGACTTCCCTGGATCTAGACGCTATACCCCTATTTATGCAGACCAGAATCCCGTTGGCTTTTTTAGCTGCCGCATCACATTGTAGGCTCATGTTTAACTTGTTGTCCACGAGGACTCCAAGGTCTTTTTCGCACACACTGCTGTCAAGCCAGGCGTCCCCCATTCTGTATCTTTGATTTCCATTTTTTCTGCCGAAGTGAAGTATCTTGCATTTGTCCCTGTTGAACTTCATTTTGTTAGTTTTGGCCCATCTCTCTAGTCTGTCAAGATCGTTTTGAATTCTGCTCCTGTCTTCTGGAGTGTTAGCTATCCCTCCGAGTTTGGTGTCATCTGCAAACTTGATGATCATGCCTTCTAACCCTTCGTCTAAGTCGTTAATAAAGATGTTGAACAGAACCGGGCCCAGGACGGAGCCCTGCGTCACTCCACTTGTCACTTCTTTCCATGATGAAGACGACGCATTGGTGAGCACCCTTTGGGTTCGTTCGCTTAGCCAATTACAGATCCACCTAACCGTAGTTTTGTCTAGCCCACATTTTACTAGTTTGTTTGCCAGAAGGTCGTGGGGGACTTTGTCGAAGGCCTTACTGAAATCCAGGTAGGCTACATCCACGGCATTCTCTGTATCGACCCAACTCGTAACTCTATCGAAAAAAGAGATCAGATTAGTCTGGCATGACTTGTTTTTGTAAATCCGTGTTGACTATTAGCAATGACCGCATTTGTTTCTAAGTGTTTGCAGACCACTTCCTTATTGATCTTTTCCAGAATCTTGCCTGGTATTGATGTGAGGCTGACCGGACGGTAATTGTTTGGGTCGTTCTTTTTTCCCTTCTTGAAGATAGGGACCACATTCACCCTCCTCCAATCTGCTGGGACTTCTCCCGTTCTCCAAGAACTCTCGAAGATGATTGCCAGCGGTTCTGAAATAACTTCCGCTAGTTCCTTCAATACTCTTGGATGTAGCTGATCTGGCCCTGGCGACTTGAATTCGTTTAGAGAGGCCAGGTGTTCCTGGACAACTTGTTTCCCTATTTGGGGTTGGATTTCCCCCAATCCTTCGTCCATTCCATGTTGCTGAGGTTGAAGATGGCTTTCTTTTTGTGAGAAGACCGAGGCACAGAAGGCATTAAGCAGTTCTGCCTTTTCCCTATCCCCTGTCACCATCACCCCATCTTCTCCTTGCAGAGGCCCTATCGCCTCCTTTTTCTTCCTTTTTCTACCAACGTAAGCAAAAAAACCTTTTTTGTTGTTTTTTATGTCCCTGGCAAGCCTGAGTTCATTTTGCGCTTTAGCCTTGCGAACCTTTTCCCTACAGGTGTTGGCTATACGTTTGAATTCTTCTTTGGTGATTTCTCCCCTTTTCCACTTCTTGTGCATGTCACTTTTGAGCTTTAGCTCAGTTAGAAGTTCTTTGGACATCCATTCTGGCTTCTTTGCATTTGTCTTATTTTTCTTCTTTGTTGGCACTGTTTGCATTTGCGCCTTGAGTATTTCACTTTTGAAAAACTCCCATCCATCCTTAACTCCCTTGTTTTTTAATATTGGCGTCCATGGGATGCCGCTCAGTAATTCCTTCATTTTTTGGAAGTCAGCTCTCTTAATGTCCAGAATGCGTGTTTGACTTGTCTTAGTTTCAGCATTCCTTTGTATTGCAAACTGCAGGAGCACATGGTGTGATGACCTATGGGCCTTGTAGTCCTGCTCATGACATTGTGATGCCTGATGAAGAAGAAAACTTGGGTTTTTTACCTTCCCAGTCAGAACTGGATTCTTCCCAGACAGATTCTTCCCAGCCAGATCTGGGAACCTTGCACCTGCAAGAGGGTTATGTTCCAGAAGTATGTCAAACAAACACTGAGGTTACATCTCCTGTGTTCTCTCGCCATGAATTTTGTAAACAACAGAGAGGTTTGGAAGCGGCCTCGCGCAGGAGTGCTAGAATAATTGCTAAGAATTTAGCCAATTAAGTCTGCTTTCCGTGAGAATCTTTAAGGAGTCAAACATCTGGTCTCAGAGATTAGCTTTCGTTTCTGGTTCCCAGAGAACTGCTCTCGGTGGGAAAGTTAGACTCTATATAGGTGTTTTACCCGCGGAGTAACTTTGCGGAGTCAATTCGTCAGCCTCCGGAGCGAGTTGTGTCTGAACAGCGCGCTCCGCTTCAAGCCTCGTTCCTGCTCAAGCCTTGTCCTTGTTTCCAGCCTTCGCTCCTGTTTCCCAGCCTTTGTTTACCTACGGACCTTGCCTTGTTTCCCAGGACTAAACCTTGCCTTGCTTCACGGATTTTACCAAGTTATTCCACGGACCTTGTTCTTGTTCCTCGTTACCTTGTTCCATGATTCAAGCCTTGTTTCAAGTATCAAGTTATTTCCTAGCCTTGCTCAAGTTCATGGACTAAAGGGCCTTGTCATCTCCCCTCACTTTGCCTGGCAAAGTGAGTGTTTCGGTTATTGGATTACAACTTTGGACCTTAATATTTCATATTGGACATTGTTTCTTTGGACTAATTTTGGCCTTTCCTGAAAGGTCTGCTTCTGGACTAACTTTTACATTTGCTTTTATTAACTTTATATATTTCCTTAATAAAGATATTAGATAGAATCTGGCCTCTGCGTATGGTTATTGGTGCTCTGTAGCCTGGGTCGTGACAGTTTGACTCCGCCACCCATAAGCACCAATTAACCAAGGCCAGAATGTCTACCGGAACCGTGCCGGGTGGGCAGCCGCTTACCTACACCATCGACAAGGATGAGGTGGACCGAATCCGTGATAAGCTCAATGCACAGGATGGGGAAATAAAGGGTTTGAAGGAACGCGGAATCCGCCTTCCGGCCATGGCGTTGCCAACCAAGTTTACTGGAGAAGCTTCTAAGGTTCATGTTTTCCGTCGCCAATGCCAAGCTTATCTAGAGGCCCGTGCTGCCGAGTTTCCCCAAGAAGACATCAAGGTGGCGTGGGTTTACAGTCTTCTAGACGGGCCAGCGGCCAACTGGGCGACGGCACTGTTCGACCAAGCCTCTCCACACCTAAGATCAGCGCAACGCTTCTTGGACCACCTTAAGGAGACTTGGGGAATCGAGGACAATTTGGAGGCAGCCGGTCACAAACTCCGCCGCCTCTTCCAAGGAGACAGACCCATGTCTCAGTACATAGCCGAGTTCCGAGTGCTGGCCCACAACACCGGCTGGAACGATGTTGCCCTCAGAGGACAATTTCGGGAGGGTCTCAACATTGAAATGCTGGAGGAAATCTCCAAGGTGGATCCTCCCCAAACGCTTGAAGCACTCATCGATCAATGTTTACGGGCTGAAGTCATGATTGCCAACAGGAAACAGTGGGTACGAGGCCAGAGCGGTAGAGCTGGGGCAAAACCCCCCGCTCCCGCCAGCGTTCAGCCGCGCCCAGTGTGGAGACCCCCACCACCATCCCCATACCCCAGAGGGAGCGAGGAGGTGCCGATGCAGTTGGGCAATGTGCGTCCCAGATTAGATGCCACCGAGAAGGCCCGCCGCCAACGCCTAAATCTCTGTTGGTATTGCGGAAATGGGGGCCACTTTGCCAGAGAGTGCCCAGCCAAAGGGAAGCCCGCCGCCCGTCTTGCGGCGGCGTCCTCCACGGAGACGAAGGCGTCTGAGGCGGCTGGCACACAGCCGGCGGGGGAAGCCAACGACCGGGCGTAGAGAGGCTCGCCAACCCGGTCAAGAAACCCATTCAAGAGCCGCCAACCGGGGTCCTGTTCCTTCTAGTGGTCACCTTATGGTCAGCAAAAAAGGGACCCGTCATGATCCACGCCATGATAGACTCAGGAGCTACCAACAATTTCATTGATAGAGAGTATGCCGACTCTCTGGGATTACAATATCATGACTTCAAGAATGCCCGTGTGGTGCAAGCCATCGATGGTCGCCCTCTCAAGACGGGCCCCGTAAGCCAGTGGTCGGAACCCACCAGGATGTGGATAAGGGAGCATATGGAAGAGATTTCCTTCTTTGTTACTGAGGTTCCCCATTTCCCTGTGATTTTGGGGATTCCATGGCTGACACTTCACGACCCAAGCATCTCCTGGTCCAACAGAGAACTGCAGTTTGCTTCAAGGTACTGCCAAAACCATTGCCTCGTAGCCAAGGTCTGCCATGCCACAGACACCGAGCCCATTATCACCTTGCCAAAGAAGTACTCCGAGTATTGGGATGTATTCAATGAAAAAGAAGCCGAAAAATTACCCCCACATAGACCCTATGACTGTGCCATTGACTTGGTGGAGGGGGCCCCGATCCCGCGAGGGCATCTCTACTCCCTGACTGAACCAGAGCAAGAAGCTCTCAGGGAATTCATAGAGACAAACCTTCGCAAGGGATTCATCAGACCCTCTCAATCCCCAGCCGCCTCCCCAGTGATGTTTGTGAAGAAGAAGTCAGGGGAATTACGCTTGGTGGTGGACTACAGAGCATTGAACAATATCACTAAGCAGAACAGCTATCCCCTGCCCTTAATCTCGGATCTACTAGACCGACTTCGAGGAGCCAAGGTCTACACCAAGCTGGACCTACGGGGGGCTTATAATCTAGTTCGCATCAGAGAAGGGGACGAGTGGAAGACCGCCTTCCAGACTAAATTCGGATTATTCGAGTCCCGAGTTATGAATTATGGTTTATGCGGAGCTCCCGCAACGTTCCAGCATTTTGTCAATGACATTTTTCAGGACTATCTAGATCGGTTCTTGATCATCTACCTGGACGATTTTTTGGTGTTTTCTAGATCACAATCAGAACATGAGAACCACGTTAAAATGGTGTTACAACGATTGCGGGATCATGGACTTTATGCCAAACTGGAAAAATGCGCTTTTGATCTACAAGAGGTAGATTTCCTGGGCTACCGCATCTCGCCTCTAGGGCTCTCCATGGACCCGGCAAAAGTTTCAGCAGTATTGGAATGGCGGGCGCCAACCAACAAGAAAGAGGTGCAGCGATTCTTGGGGTTCGCGAACTATTACCGCAAGTTCATTCCAGATTTTGCCCGCTGGTCTGACCCAATCACCAGCTGCATCCGTGGGAAACAGCCCTTCCGCTGGACTGATCAAGCAGAGAAAGGGTTCCAGCAACTAAAGAAATTATTCACATCCCAGCCAATCCTTCAGCATCCAGATCCTGAAACCCTTTTTGTGGTGCAAGCGGACGCCTCTGATGTGGCAATTGGGGCTGTGCTCCTACAACCGGTGGGAGATCACCTTCATCCTTGTGCCTATTATTCTCGTCAACTAACCGCACCAGAGAGGAACTATACCATTTGGGAAAAAGAACTATTAGCCATAAAGGCAGCTTTTGAAACTTGGAGACATTGGCTAGAAGGGGCCAAATTTCCCATTGAAGTCCACACTGATCATCGGAATCTAGAACATCTAAGAACTGCCCGCAAACTAAATCAGAGGCAGCAACGTTGGGCTTTATTCTTTGAACGTTTCAACTTCCAGATTCATTATGTGACCCCAGCCCAAACCAAGCAAGCAGACGCCCTGTCACGTAAACCGGAATACGCTGCAGGACGCAAGGAGACCTTTGAATCCCAACTACTACAACCCGAGAACTTTGCCACGCTCACAGTGGGGAACACCAAATCCACTCCCATTGATTCAACTCCCTCTACTCCAGGACCCATCTGTGCTCAAGAAATCAGGGCTAGTCAGCAAGCAGATGCCTGGGCGCAGGACCAACTTCGTCAAGGTCTGCATTTTCCCTTTTCGCTTAAAGATGGACTGCTTTGCTATAGAAATCATGTTTATATCCCACCCGGACCGGGCAGGGAAAAAGCTCTTCGTCTGTGTCATGACTGCAAACCAGCAGGGCATTTCGGACTATTTAAAACCATGCATTTGATCCTAAGAGATTTCTGGTGGCCCAAGATCCGCAAAGATGTGGAAAAATATGTCAACACCTGCCCAGTATGCCAGCGCTCCAAGATAAGAAGGGAGAAGCCCTCAGGGCTTCTACACCCCCTTCCTACCTCATCTCGCCCATGGGAAATAATTTCTGCGGATTTTATCACTGACTTACCACCTTCCTGTGGATTCACCACGATCCTAGTGGTGGTGGACCTCTTCACCAAATTAGCCCATTTCATTCCCTGTGAAGGCCTTCCCACGGCCCAAGAGACTGCAGATTTATTCCTCCAACATGTTTTCAGACTACATGGATTGCCCAAGAGTTTGGTCACAGACCGTGGATCCCAATTCACCTCTCGTTTCTGGAAGGCACTACAAAAACTATTGGGCATAGACTCTCGTTTATCTTCAGCTCATCATCCCCAAACGGATGGGCAAACGGAGCGCACCAATGCCACTTTGGAACAATACCTTCGCTGTTATGTAAACTACCAACAGGACAATTGGGCTTCTCTGTTACCACTGTCGGAGTTTGCCTACAACAATGGAGTCCAGGCTTCTACAAAAGAAACGCCGTTCTTTGCAAACTACGGCTTCCATCCACGTTTCTTTCCCCCTGTCATTGAAACTTCAGAAGTTCCCGCAGCAGAAGATTGGCTGCAGGAACTCACAGCGGTGCAACAACTTTTGCTCCAGCAACTGGAACAAGCCAAGGAGGACTATAAACGTCACGCGGACAAACATCGCCAGCCGGGCCCCGAAATCAAGGTAGGAGATCGGGTTTTTCTGTCCACTCGTTTTTTGCCCTCCCATCGCCCTTGCCGGAAGTTAGATGCCCGTTTCATTGGCCCCTATCCAGTGGTGGCGCAATTAAACCCCGTGACTTTCAAACTCCAACTTCCGCGTTCAATGCGCATTCACCCAGTGTTTCACCGCTCCCTGCTCCTTCCGGCGGATGGTGTGCGGCCAGATGTAGACCGGCCGGCCCCCGTCCCTATTTTGGTAGATGGGGAGGACGAGTTCGAGGTTCAGGACATTTTGGATTCTCGCTTTCACCGCCGCCGCCTGCAATATCTCATTGACTGGGTGGGTTTTGGCCCTGAGGAACGCTCTTGGGAAGACGCCTCCACAGTCCATGCTCCTGATCTAACCCGTCGCTTTCATCAGACCTATCCCGCCAAGCCACGACCTCGCGCCTCGGGGAGAGAGTCCCAGTTTGGGAGGGGGCTTGAGGAGGGGGATAGTGTGATGACCTATGGGCCTTGTAGTCCTGCTCATGACATTGTGATGCCTGATGAAGAAGAAAACTTGGGTTTTTTACCTTCCCAGTCAGAACTGGATTCTTCCCAGACAGATTCTTCCCAGCCAGATCTGGGAACCTTGCACCTGCAAGAGGGTTATGTTCCAGAAGTATGTCAAACAAACACTGAGGTTACATCTCCTGTGTTCTCTCGCCATGAATTTTGTAAACAACAGAGAGGTTTGGAAGCGGCCTCGCGCAGGAGTGCTAGAATAATTGCTAAGAATTTAGCCAATTAAGTCTGCTTTCCGTGAGAATCTTTAAGGAGTCAAACATCTGGTCTCAGAGATTAGCTTTCGTTTCTGGTTCCCAGAGAACTGCTCTCGGCGGGAAAGTTAGACTCTATATAGGTGTTTTACCCGCGGAGTAACTTTGCGGAGTCAATTCGTCAGCCTCCGGAGCGAGTTGTGTCTGAACAGCGCGCTCCGCTTCAAGCCTCGTTCCTGCTCAAGCCTTGTCCTTGTTTCCAGCCTTCGCTCCTGTTTCCCAGCCTTTGTTTACCTACGGACCTTGCCTTGTTTCCCAGGACTAAACCTTGCCTTGTTTCACGGATTTTACCAAGTTATTCCACGGACCTTGTTCTTGTTCCTCGTTACCTTGTTCCACGATTCAAGCCTTGTTTCAAGTATCAAGTTATTTCCTAGCCTTGCTCAAGTTCATGGACTAAAGGGCCTTGTCATCTCCCCTCACTTTGCCTGGCAAAGTGAGTGTTTCGGTTATTGGATTACAACTTTGGACCTTAATATTTCATATTGGACATTGTTTCTTTGGACTAATTTTGGCCTTTCCTGAAAGGTCTGCTTCTGGACTAACTTTTACATTTGCTTTTATTAACTTTATATATTTCCTTAATAAAGATATTAGATAGAATCTGGCCTCTGCGTATGGTTATTGGTGCTCTGTAGCCTGGGTCGTGACACATGGTCACTTGCCCCTAAGGATCCAACCACTTCAACTGTATTGATCAGGTCTTCCACATTTGTTAAGATTAGATCAAGAGTTGCTGATCCCCTTGTTGCCTCTTCTACCTTCTGGACCATAAAATTGTCTGCAAGGCAAGTAAGGAATTTGTTGGACTTTGTACTCTTGGCCGAGTTTGTTTTCCAGCAGATATCGGGATAATTGAAATCGCCCATGACTACTATATCTCTTCTTTGTGCCTGTTTGGTCAGCTGTTGATAGAAAGCTTCATCAAGTCCTTCATCCTGACTCGGAGGTCTGTAGTAGAAACCCACGACAAGGTCTTTTTGAGTCCCGGTTCCCTTGATTCTTATCCAGATGCTTTCAAGCTGGTTTCCCGGATTACAGTTTTGCATTTCTTCTGCAACGTAACTGTTTTTGACATATAAAGCTACTCCCCCTCCTCTCCCCTTTGTTCTATTTCTGTGAAAGAGGTTATAGCCCTCAATGGTTAAATTCCAGTGATGGGAGTCATCCCACCAGGTTTCAGTGATGCCTATGACATCGTATGTGTGGTGCTGTGCTAAGAGTTGGAGTTCGTCTTGCTTATTTCCCATGCTCTGAGCATTAGTGTAAAGACATGTAAGCCCCTGTGACCTCCCCTTGAGCTGTTTATTTGGAATTATTGTGCTCTCTGTACTTGGTCCTTGCTGTGTTTGTGCAGCCCTCCGTTTAGCCTTTTGGCGGTTCCCTGTAGTCGTGGGTAATATAGTGTTCGCCAGGCTGTTGTTCCCCTCCCCCAGTGGATCTAGTTTAAAATGCGCCTGATGTGTTCTCAGTGTTCTCTGAATCCAGTTGAACTATAACTCCTGGATGTCAAGGTCAATCACCCCCAAACCCCACCAGTATGTAAATTTGGCCATGTTGGGTCTGTGTGGTAAGTGAGTTCCAGGTCCACTATTGGTGCAGCTCCTTTGATTGGAGGTGTACTATACATCCCAGTCCTTTAAACTCCTATAAATCATTGTGAATTCTCCCCATACCTCTCTCTGTTACCCTGGGAGTGTTGCTTTCCCCTATTACAGCTTTTGAAAACTTTTATTCTTTGATCTGAGTAATGGATTCTGAGAGAAGGAGGGAGGGCAGAAGAGAGGGGTGTGTAAAAGGCACACCGCCATGATGACTGCCTGAACGTCTCAGCTGGTTAAAAGTCACGCCGCCATTAAACGGAGTTTGAGAGGAGGAGGGGGAGGAGGGAGGGACAGGGATGAGAGGGGTTGGAAAAAGCTTCGCCACCATTACTTTACAAATGGTGCCATTACCGCCTAAATTCCTCAGTGTGTTAGAACCCACACCACCATTACAGTAGAAATGCATTATTTTGCTCCCCAGACAGCCCTGGAAGGGCTGTGTGGTGGTTTCTGGAAGTATTTGAAGGACAACTCCCACAATCCGAATCCAGTCTCATTGTCCCCAGTAGCCAGTTAGGGATTGTGGGAGTTGTTGTTTGCCCTACCTCCGTATGTCCTTTTAGCCATGTACCTGACAAAAATGTTTTTAAAGCTTGAAAATGTGAAAGCTTTTCTTCACTCTTTTTTTCCTGTGCCTGGGATGTGGCTGTTTCAGGGTATTGTCCTCCTTGTTAGCATCACGCAATCCACCCTTGCCAACGGTTGAGATGGTCGCGTGCAGCTCCCTTTCATGCACGTCTGTTTTCCAAGGGTGGGGGCTGCTCGGCGCATGCACACAGGGAAGTTTTCCAGTTTTTGGGGATTTTGAGTGACCTCCAGTTTGAATTTTGTTTTTCCATTTTGCTGTCTAAACACAGCAGGGAGGACCATGTCTTTTGTGGCCAAGTTTCATGGGTTTGGGGTGTGTAGTTTCACTGTTTATATTAAATTAGAAATGGTCAGAACATTTTTATATAGATAGATTACTAGAATAGTCCACAGAAACAGAAATGGTCAAAAATTGCATGATAAAATGGGCAACAAATATTGGCAGAGCAATAAAGCTAAATGACTGGGAATAGATATGGAATAAAAAAATAAAATATACATATGCCTCAGATATGAAAGAGAACTGGTACAAAATGATGTACCAATGGTATATGACCCCGCAAAAAAATAGGTATTATGTACAAAAAGGCAAAAAATAAATGCTGAAAATGTGACCAACAAGAAGGATCTTTTTTCCCCATGTGGTGGACTTGCAATAAAGTGACAAAGTATTGAAAAATGATACAGGAGACCAGCCAAAGAATCTTAAAAGTAATAATTCAAATAAAGCCAGAATACTTTCTTCTAAGTATGACAGACTCAGAAATTGAACTGGACACCAACAAAGACACTTCGTTTGTATACATGACTACCGTAGCAAGGATGGTCTATGCTAGACATTGGAAATCCAATGAACCCCCCTCCCAAAATAAATGGCTAAACAAAATGAAGGAAATTATGGACATGGACAGACTAACCTTTTTTATGAAGAAACATACAGGGAGACCAATCAACCCTACAGACTGGCAACTTTTTATTGACTATATGAAAATATTAAAAATAAGAGAAAGGATACATCAATGGATAGGAAGAAAAGGGGAAAAGGAAATCAAGATAAAAGAAGATGAAGAAGAATTTTATTTAATTGTCAAAGAAGAAGAATGGAAGTAAAAACAATCTCCCTACTCCCATTCCCCCCTGGCCCTCCCTTCTTTCCTCCCCTTTCCCCTATTCATTTTCCCCCTCAAGCCTACCCCCTCAAGTTCCCCTTTTCCTCCCCTGTTTACCCAGATCTTCCCCCTGCCCAATACACCTCGATCCTACCCTGCAACTTTCTGACTTTTTAAAATATATCTTACTTGTAAAACCACAATAAAATATTTTTTTTAAAAAAAAAGTGAGAGAGAGAGTTGAACAAGAAAGAGACAATAAGAAGAAATAAAGATTCAAGAGCCTCAGTTCAACTAGACCTGTGTCTGTCCCTCAAAGACTTTAACTGTTCTCATAAAGACTTTGTAGTGAGAGAGAAAGTCTAAAATTCTTGTCAGTTAATAAAATCACATTTGATTCAACTATATAGTCTCCAATATGTTCCCTGCTCAGCGAGTTCACCTTCCAAGTAGTTAAGATAGCATGAAGGCAGAACAGGGCCCTTGATATCCACTGGGGTTTGGTTCCAAGATTCCACATACCCTATGGATATCAAAATATGTGGGTGCGCACGTCCCATTATATATAAAGATGTAGTAAAATGTTGTCCCATATTTAAAATGGGAGGTGTTAACTGAAAAGCTAAATATAATGGAGTTTTTGTATATGTGTATTGATGTTGATATTATGGCAAGGGCAGGTAGGAGTTGGATACATCTGATTGATTACTCAGCCTTTGCAACAGAAATGTATCCATTTTAGAGTGGCTAGCAAGAATTAAGAATTAAGAATTATTTTAGTCTCTAGACGGGGAACTAGAGAGAAGAAGGCCTTAGTATAAGACTGTACCTTCAGTTGTGATACTGAAGTAGGCATGTAGCCGGGGGGGCAGGGGGCGGCTCAAGGGGCTTCAGCCCCCCCCCCCCAAATTCTCAGGGTGGTGTGTAAGAAGGCTTTACATTTATTATTTAAACTGTTATGTTTATTCATATCATGATCTGATCACCATGCTCAATATATCCCATATGCATGAGGGTATTGGGATAATGATACAAAAGGTTTGCTAGGGCAGATCCTCTCTCACTCAGACTCAGCCCCTCCCCCCCCCCCCCCCCCCCCGAATCAAAATCCTGGCTACGGGCCTGTACTGAAGTAAAAAGAAACTACTTTGAATGAGTCTCTAGCCAGTGAGCTAGAGGGAAAAGGACCTTTGTTTAAGTTTGTAGCTTCCATTGTGATACTGATGTAAAAAGGAGACTATTTTGAGACTAAGTTCTTAATTAGGTGAAACTGAGAGATAGAGAGAACTTTGGGACTAAGTTTATGGTCAAACTATTGATGGAAGAGAGTGACTAAAAGTCATAAGCTATCCAGCAAGAAGGCTGAGGAGAAATATACATTTGAAAGGGAAGAAAGTTGCCTAAAGAAGTTGAAATAAAGTTAAAGTGTTTTGGAAATTATATAATAACAGTTTTATGTATTCAAAGGAGTGAAAGACAATTGCAATAATATCCAAGTGGAACTGAAGTAAAGTACTTTGTAACAAACACGCTTTATGTGCAAAAGAATTCATGAACAAACATTTCTTTGTTTCAACATATATATTAAAGTCTCGTGTCAAGTTGCAGGACTAAAGTTACATAGCTGGAAGTCAGCTGGAGAGTATATGTATGTAACCTGTGAGGAGAAGTTGGAAGCTACATGTTGACTCCAGGTTTGGGTTACACATTGAAGAGACATATACAGACATTTATAATTGGACCCTGTAACAAGCACCTATAAAGAAAGGTGACACAGAGACAGAGATAGCATGTTTCAGGTGGGAACTGTAAGTCATGGAGTTTGTGAGGTTTAATTCCTCACTCTCCCCTCATCGTTGGCTTCATCGCCTCATGCGCACGCGTACACACATGCTTATTGTTGACGGAAGTGGTGGGACATCGCGAAATAAAGTTTCCCCCATCTTAGAAGAAGTTTCTTTTACAGGGGAAATGGGGGGGGGGGGTATTTTCAAGTCATGGATTGTTGGATCCAGTATCTGTGAATATGGAAGGCCAATTGAATTGAACATGTGAATTCCAAAATGTAAAGTGTGGAAGAGTAGAACTAAAATGCATAGAAGATTATGAATTTAATCAGATTTTTTAAATACAGTAAAGTCTCACTTATCCAACATAAACAGGCCGGCAGAACGTTGGATAAGCGAATATGTAGGATAATAAGGAGGCATTAAGGAAAAGCCTATTAAACATCAAATCAGGTTATGCAACAAAACATCATGTTATACAACAAATTTGACAGAAAAAGTAGTTCAATACGCAGTAATGTTATGTAGTAATTACTGTATTTACGAATTTAGCACCAAAATATCACGATATATTGAAAACATCGACTACAAAAATGCGTTGGATAATCCAGCATGTTGGATAAGCGAGTGTTGGATAAGTGAGACTCTACTGTACCTGGTTTGTGTGGGACTGTTTCTACCTGTTGGGTTTGAGTATTTGGGCAAGGTGTCTGTTTCCTCCTTTACAATCAGAAGCAACCAGCTGGTCAGCTTTGAAAATCAAATGAATGAAATGGCTTTTGGCTAAATGCAAGGTACGAATTCCTAGCTGCAAAGGTCTGAAGGGGTACAAAAGCCTCGAAATCCTCAATAAATGGAAACATTTCATCTTTTATTTTCAAATGTCAGAACCTCTCCAAGTCCCATGGAAGAGGTGTGGGAGTTGGCATTATCTGAAAATAACTTTAATTAAACCTTGCATCAGCATGCAAGTTTGGGGAGCTTAAGGGCTTTTCCTCGTGTTTAAATATTTTATTGTTTTTCAAATAGACACACATGATAATATCATAAATACACAATATGGAAATTGCACAGCAAACAAGGCATGAGAGTCTGCTTGCCAAGTAGCATTTTCCAATCTCTTGTAGCTTTGTATAGCAATTTTGGATAAAACAATTAATGGGGATGCAAAGTCCATTTGTTTTTGCTCTTTTTTACAAAACTAAACAAAACACAGCATCTTTAGCTAACTTAACAGGAATTAGCAATGTGTTTCTATCATAACATTTTTTTCTTAGCCCCTGATCCTCCCTTTAGCAAATCTTTATTTATTGGCATTAAATCAAATTGCTTAGATTGTATCATTCAAACCACTTAGTCTTGCAAAGGTTTCTGCATCTGGATTTGTTTATGAGTGCATAAACACACAGAAAAATAGCTGGTGCTTGACTCTGCTGCCTCTTCTTTCACCACAGAAATTCAGTCATAGCTAAAAGGAACAAATAAAAACCCAAAGTGGCATAAAGATCTTCCCAAAGGCATGAGGAAGGGGCAAAGAATGTCAACATAAACATATTTTGTGCAAGTAGCAGGATAACCATTCCAATGACAAGAGCCAGAGAGGTGACATGTAGACACTAAACAGCCTTTGAGCAATAGGTAGGTGGTCAGAGTTTAGTAAAAGTTCAGGCTAAGAGTCATAGCCCACACAGTAAGGTTGTTCCAACCTAAAGAAGGGTGGAGGGGTGTTACAATTAAGGAACATTCTAGCTGGGGAAAAAATCAGGATGCAGCATAGTTGGATACAGCATCTCCATCTGTGGTCAATTTTTCCAAGACTTCTGGCATAACTGGTAACACTGAACAACAACAACAACAACAACAACAACAACAACAACAACAACAACAAAAAGAAATTCACCTGTTGTTTTGAAAAGCACATTAGATAACAGTAGACTATGTTTCATGCAATTAGGAGATGCAACCTATTTCAAAGATGAATGTGTGCTCCTGGAAGCTTCCAGGAGAGCAATTTGTCCTTTTATTTGTTCACAGAAAGGCAGCCCATATCATGCAACTATTCCAGGGATAGCCCCAATTAATCCTCTGTCATCCTACTGAGCTTTTAAAATATCCTAATTGCTCTCTGCCTCCCACTTTCTCTATTCATCTGTAATTTATTTCCATTGCTGTAAAATAAGTCTAAAGGCAATTAACTCAATTAACACAATAGTGGGGCAAGGAGAGGACAGAGACTTTTCCTTTCTTGTAGGTTCAGACAAACTGCTGCAACTCTTCAAGCTAGTGTGCTTTTCATTTTTGCTATCTTGACCACTCTATGATGTTGCTTGGCTGTACCTATATTACAGTTATCTATGCAATGTGGGAGGTTATGCAGTCCAAAGCATCCAAAAGACAGGGGAAAATATCCTTGGACGATGCCTGCAGCACATTCCTACTCAACCTCTCCCATTTCAAGGATGATGACACAGTCCTAGGGCCATGCCTAGTGAACTTCAGTGCTAGGAATCCAACTCTTTTGTCAACCCTTTCTGTCTCAGATGGGCAGCAAGCTGGAATAATGTCAGTCCTGAAAACACTTTCTGATTCAGAGGTCTTCTGGTTTGGAGAACCAAGGCACACTCTATAAATGCACAGAGCCTGCTTCAGGGGCCTGTGTGAAAAGAGGAACCTTTGATTTTTAAATCCTGTCAGCAAATGTCACCTCTGGCAGACCAGATTATAGGACAGAACTAGATCCAGCTATAGTGCTTATTTGAACAGCCTTAACTGAAGATGGGAGGGTTTGGAAAGCACCTTATTAGAAAGGTTCACACTGGATGTGATTTCACACAATATCTCTCCACACCCACCCCTCATTGCAACATCTTGGGCATTATTTTCTTCTTGCTTACATTCAAAGCATTAAGGGGACAAAAAGCACTGCTCCCGAAAGATAAAAAAGGAATAGGATATTTTTTGGCCTTGGTGCACATCTCTAAGCATTCCAGTAAATTCTGGGCCCAGGACAGAGCAAAAGGGCTGAATACGATCAGAGGTATTAAAAAACTGCTGGCTGCAATTTTGAGTAGTGAAGGAATAGGGATTTGGCGCCTCTTCTCGCCATCTGTTCCTTGTCCAGGGGAATGTGTCTCTGATCAGTTGTTTTGGAGGGCCAGTTATAAATTGTTGCCCGTGGCATGTTTTTAGACATGGAGGACATATCTCCTCCACTAAGCCGTCCTTTGGCCTGCTTCGTGGCAAATCTACTATCGCCAGAGCCAGGAATTGTTGGCTATGCGCACAGGCTTTGACAAGCAGTATTCTGGCACTGGTTTTCTCCTGATTTAAGTTGTTGGGTGCATTTGCAGAGGAAAGAGAGACAAAACAATTCAAATTGACTGAGGGAAAGCACAGGATTTAATCTAGTCTTGCTCCAGCAGAGGTGAAGCAACAAAAGGCCAATACATGAGGCATTTTAAGCACCAGAGAAGTTGACTCGTGGCAACATATCCTATTATTGGGAAAAGATTGGCTATAAACCTCACTGGCCCACATTTAGGAACCAAGTAAAGCTCTAATTTATTTTAGGGAATGAGATGCTGGCAACAGCCAACAATCCCCCATTTGGAAAATGCCACATGAATGTAAAACTACATATTTCTTCTTTTCTAAGATGCCATTGTTTGTAAGACACACACTAATTTCAGTACCAGCAACGCGGGGGGGGGGGGGGGGGGGGAGGGGGAGATATATATATATATATATATATATATATATATATATATATATATATACACACACACACACACACACACACACACACACACACACACACACGCACATACACACACACACACCTGCAATTCTAAAATGCAACCCATTTTTAGAAATGTTTATATGGGGATAAAGTATTTCTTAGAACTGAAGAAATATGGTAATAGTCCATTGTAGGAATTTTATAGTCCATTCCCTTCTTAATCATGTTTATTCTCAGAAAAGCTCTGTAGTGGTAAAGACTAAGGGCAGTTCCCTGGCTATGAACATCCAACTTACAAATTATTCATATACACAGATATGTAAACCCCACTTGCCTAGTTTCCAACAGACCTCACAACCTCTGAGGATGCCTGCCATAGATGTGGGTGAAACATCAGGAGAGAATGCTTCTGGAACATGGCCATACAGCCCGGAAAATTCACCGCAACCCAAATTATTCATAGTTAAGAACAGGGGTGAGACAACTGGAAGTGAGTTGTCTCTTTAAATCCACTTTAGGGAAGGGTTTTTAAACAGCTCAACCAGACAGGTCCTGGGCCTCACCAAACTACAAACCCCAGGATTCTGCAGGAGGCAGAAACTGGATTTAAAGTGGATTCATACTATAGTGTGATGAGGCAGTAAGAAAGGAAATTCACTTCTGAAAGAGTTATCATCAGGAAAAGTGTCTCCACTGGATCTTTATCACCAGTTCTTGTTTCCACAACAATTTTTTTTTCAAAATCCAATTATCACAAGGACAAGAAAATGTGGTGAAATCTTCTGAACAGGGTCACAAGCAGCAAAACAAACACCACAGGGGTGTTAACCCTTCCCTATGCTATTCAAAGCTAAAAAATATGAATTTTTAGCTGAAGCTACACTTTTAAAAAAGTACTCATTTTGACTTATATACAAATTCAGCTTAAGAACAAGCTTCCAGAACACCTATCTTGTTTGTAACTTAGGGACTGCCTGTATTGGGATTAGAATTCCATCATTACGAATGTATAGCTCTCTCTGTGTGTGTATGCTTTTACATTAATAAGTAGAGGTATTTGCATCATCATAATACATGGGAAACTGAGGCTGGGTAAGGGGTAGGATAGTTACCTAATAGCCCTAAAAGAATTAGAATCCAGACCTCCTAAATCCAAGTTCTAGTATTGCCTATATTTGTTATATACAAACTATATTTGTTCTTTTCTAAATAAAGAAATAATACATGCCAGCAATATGAAGGGACCATAGTGGGGTCCATATTGTTTGAAGTGCAACAAGGCTTAGCACTGAAGAATAAAAAATACCCCAACAGCGATAGGATTAGATAGTTTGAATAATGCAAAATGTCCTCTCTCCTTGTCTATCAATCCTCACACCTCTATAATGTGAATTGATACCCTTAAGGGATGTTTTCCACCTCAGGTCTTCTCACTAGTCCTCTCTCAGATCTTCCCTAGAAGGAAGGTAATTTAGATTTGTACCCTGAGTAACTTTCCTGTCTTAGAATGGAGCTTTGATAATATAGGCTTTAAGTTGTTGCTGTTATTATTTGATACGCAAGATTAGTACACAGAAAATTGCTGGCTGTTGTATTGATTGTTGTTGTTATTATTATTATGTTTATTATGTTTATTTAAATCCTACTTTTTCTCTCCACAAGGATTCTTTATTCCATCCTTAACGGATGTGGGCACTTTCTATAACATATAAACTGTTTTAATGTTGTTTTTATCAATGGAGAAGAATCTTTCTGGGAACTTTGTGGCTTTCCACCTCTTACAATATGATAATTTCCTAGTGAGTGCAATCTCATAAAGCCCTGAAAAGCAGTTAGTGAATTTGAAGTAGTGTTAGAGGAAAGGGCTGCTACACCTGAGATATTTTTTCCAATTACAATAACCTCCATTTTATTTTTTCACTTGCAAGGAAAAGGTAAAATGCACCAATATATTTCCATATATGGATGGGAAAGTAGCATAGGAAGGTTTTTTTTTCCAGAGGTTGTTACCCAATTACTTTCTTCCTAATGGCATTTCAAATTACACAAACACAGCCTCCGTATCCATGACAGATACAATCCAAGATCCCCTATGGATACCTAAAACCTATATTTTGACTAAAGTTAGGCCAGATGCATACCATAGAGTTGCAGTGGAGCAGAGGTTACCACATGTTTTTGGTCATGGATTCAGGGGACCTCTCTCTCTCTCTCTCTCTCTCTCTCTCTCTCTCTCTCTCTCTCTCTCTCTCTCAATCCCCCCAAAAAGCATGAAATGCTAACTCTGTCCTAAGCATTGTGAACCTGCAAGTTGTTCCTTTTTAATCTACTCTTATTGCCTGAGTGTTTTGTATAATGAAATAGATTTAGAAATAAAGAGAAAACATTTTAAATATATCCACAAACCTTTATTTTGGTTCAGGAAAATATTGGAATAATGCCTTAAGTGGTGTTTGAAATTGTTTCATTTTTGTTCATAAAATAGATTTGAAATTGGGCTTTATTGGTCTGACAGCTGAATACATAAATCCAGGGCAGAATCCAACTTACTCCTAAATTTGTTTTATGAAAAGCCTGATTCACATTGATAGTTGGACATGAAGAGTAGCATTGCTCAGATAGACATATAGCTGTCAGTAGCCAGAAAGGCTATCAGTCCACCCCAAAAGGTATTCATTGACACAAATTCAAGTTTTGTTTTTAAAGCAGAGAGAGGTATACTGAATTTCAATAAGATCTTCATACTCTGGCATGGACTTTTTAAACAGATTTTAAAAAAAGATTTTAAAGATTTTTCACAGAACCCCTGTGATGTTTTTGGGGAATCCTAGGGGTTTGGGAGCTGCTCCACTAGATGACCGAGAGATTCCCAAAAGCAGTTCTGGGGTGGCAGAGTTTGAGGGAAAAGAGGATAAGTGGAAATAAGAGTATCAAATCCGTGGTTAAGCGGGTTGTACTATATAGAACAATGATTCCACTGTCATCACTAAGTCCAATTAATCCTGTGATTTGCAGTTTGGTAAGAGCCATACAGTCATGCCGGCCACATGACCTTGGAGGTGTCTACTGACAACGCCGGCTCTTCGGCTTCGAAATGGAGATGAGCACCAACCCCCAGAGTTAGACATGACTAGATTTAATGTCAGGGGAAAACCTTTACGTTAACCTTTAAGAGTCATTAGAGCTCTCTACTATTATTTATTTATTTATTTATTTACTTATTTTACACATTTATATCTCGCCCTTCTCACCCGAAGGGACTCAGGGCGGCTTACAATAATGGCAACAATTTGATGCCCATACAAATCAATATAAAACAGTGCATAAAACAGTTAAAACTATTAAAATACATTATAAATTATAAAATATAAATTTATAGTGTGTCTCAAAGTGTTTCTAAATTATGATGACGCTAAGGCAAATGTATCATAGGACTTTCCATTACCTTCCTCACAGGCTAAGAAAGTGTGACTGCCCAAGGTAACCCAGTGGATTTCCATTGCTGAGAGGGGAACTGAATCCTGGTTTCCCATTGTCTTAGTCCAACACTCAAACACTACACCATGTTGACTCAGAGCTGTCAGGTTTCAAATACTCCTCCACAAACTGCAGATTCCAAGATTCACTTCTCAGCACCTGATTGAGATGCTGGGGCATATGTTCTGTTAGAACATGTGCTTTTCACACTGCTCAAGACAACCAGCTTCTCTACCATGTTTGGGTAAGTGGCAACAAATTCAATAGTAATGCATCCACCCCAGTTGTTCCTGAACAGGATATGCTTAGCAGATGTATCTTTCTCACTAGATTTCAGGGCTTCAACAACGCTTTGTCTGTCTTCCAGCCAGGTATCCCTCTGACAGTGTTCAGGCCCAGAAGGTGCATCAGAAAAGCTAAAGCCCTTGAGATCAATGGCTGCCCCCATGAATACTTTCTTTCATTCTTTCAGATGATGCCGCCACATAAACCAGTTTTGAGAAAATCAGTGCAAAAAAAAAAAAAAAAAGCATGAGCTGTGCACTTTCCTGGCCTGCGATAACATAGGACAAAACCCTGACAGTTAAAGTGGAGTATGACACTATAATTGTGTAGTGAGAAAAGGCTCCAAGTAATTTTTTGATTTACCTTTTTTTTAAGAAGCTAAAACACATCAATTATGTAATAGAGTGCCCTCCAGAGCCACAGATTCCACAACCATTGATTCAACAATCCATGACTTGAAACTATTTTTAAAGGGACATTATTTTACCATACTATTTTATTTCATGATATTTCAGAATCCACAGATTTCTGGGACCAAGTGGGCACCTTCACATGGGGCATTTTTGCTGCTTTTATTCACAGCAAGGATGTGGATGCCATGCGCCATCACACGACGCACGGCAGACCCCTCCCACATTCCTCCCAAAGTGTGTGGGGGGGAAGCACCATAAGACGCTTTCTCCACCACTACAGGGAGGAAAGTGTAGTTTTGGATAGTTTTGAAGGAGCTACCCGCATTTCCTCCCTTTTTCCATATGATAGCAGAAAGGGCAGTGGGGTAACACGCATTGCCACCCTTTCTGCCATCAGATGGGGGTGCACCCTGTCCCATCCCCATCATGTGGAGACGCACCCCATTCCATCCCCTAAGGAGGGAGGATGTGTGGAGTTCCACAAGTAGTACTACATGCCTTCCCTTTCGCAGCACAAATAGGGTCATGTGAAGAGGTCCCTAACAGAGAGCAAGGGCCCACTGTCTTTGGTTTGGTCTCATATATATATATATATATATATATATATATATATATATATATATATATACACACACACACACACACACACACACACACACACACACACACACAGACAATTATAAATTCCTACTTTAGCTTTTATACTTGCAACTCCACACTTCCTTTCTGATAGTTTAACTATTTCTTTATAAGCACAAAGCTCTAATGCTTAAAATAATTAACATAACCCATCCAACAAGCCCCCAAATCTATTCCTAGCCTTGCATATGTTGCTAGAGATACTTATAAATATAGAGACAGAGAAATATACACATACTTTGAAAAAATATGCCTCTAGACAGAACCATATTGTGCATATGCAAATAGCTAACTGTCTGCCACTGAAGTTTTGCTCTTTAGCATTTGCCTAAATATATTTCTCTTTTCTACTTCTGCACTTCCATCTGTTTATGGCCCCTCAAAAAAATTAAAACAAAAATCCTTTAAACTTAGAAATACACCACTGCTCAATACATAAATTTTTTAAAGGTGCAAGAAACACAACTGCCAGGTGTAATACATTATATTGCTTCTGGGTAAAGGAGAAAAAATAAAGACACAAAGGAGGCAATATCCACATTTCCTTACAAAGGTTACAGGAAATAGGTTTTATTCATTTCATCTGAACTATGTTCAGTTCTGGTTAGATTTCAAGTCTGGTTGCTATACTTTAAAGAAATTGTATAATCCAGGCCTTGTCATCAGCTTTCTTAATTTATTTCCCTGAAATGACAGGGCTGGCAAAGGGAGGCTCGCCTCTCAGATGTCTGGATTACACTGTAGCTATGGAAACAGGTGTTAAAGTGCTATGAATTTCAAGTTATACCAATACTCTGCACATCACGTTCTATACTGATGGCATGTTATTTTACATGCTGACCAATGCCGTGGCATCAATTTCCCTGACTTAGAGGAGAGGATCATGTATGTTATTCTTTGTGATGTGTATTCACGTGAGTAGGGTTTTAAGTTACCAGGTCAAAGTTTCTACAATATAGGTAAAAGGTAAAGGTTTCCCCTCATATTAAGTCCAGTCATGACCGACTCTGGGGGTTGGTGTTCATCTCCATTTCTAAGCCGAAGAGCCGGTGTTGTCCATAGACATCTCCAGGTCATGTGGCTAGCATGACTGCATGGAGCGCCGTTACCTTCCTGCCGGAGCAGTACCTATTGATCTACTCACATTGGCATGTTTTCGAACTGCTAGGTTGGCAGGAGCTGGGGCTAACAGCGGGCACTCATTCTGCTCCGGGGATTTGAACCTGGGACCTTTTAGTCTGCAGGTTCAGCAGCTCAGTGCTTTAACACACTGTGCCACCAGGGGCCCCTTTTACAATATGTGAAACAAGAATTTTTAGTAGAAAGAGACAACAAAGAATGCATTTCCAGGAAGGCTTCCGAAGGCATACTTTGGACTTTATCTACTTTATCTGGGTTACCTACATAATTGCCTCCTTCCATATAATCCATTCAATAGACTCAGACACTCTTGGGAACATTTATTCCAGTCAGGCAGGACTATCTGACAAATGGTTACCCAGAGAATGTTTTCTTCAGCCACCCCAACATTGTAGAATGACCTGCCAAATGAGCTTCGACAGTTGAATATGATGTCTGAATTTAAAATAGCACAAATGATCATTCTCTTTTGACAGGCCTTTCCAGATGAATTCAAGTTATGAATCTTAAATTATGAATTTTAATTATGTACATGCTTTAATATGTACTGATTGTATATGTTGTATTTTAATATGTTGTTCTCTGCTTGGTAGTATTACTACTACAGCTGGGTTTTGTGCATGAAATAAAGCTTGTGTGCAAGGAATCATCAGAAAGCAAAGGTGTCACTATCTCAGCCACGCATGTGAACAGTCTGGGGTTTCGGATCAACCTTCCAACATGAGTTGGCCATAGCATTGCAGTAGAGGACTTCGAGATCAGTAAATAATCAAATCCCCAAAAGTCAAAGCCACAAGTGTGCAGGGCCTTCTGTATATCCTATTGCAAAGACCTTATTATCGTGTTTATTATGTTTGATTAGCACATTGTTATCGCAGGTAAACGTTTTCTTAAATCCCAAACCTATATTAGGAGCAGAGGATTTTCAGGTTTTAAAGGCATCGTTTTTGAAACATAGCGCTTACAAGATGTATCCCTTCCTTCATTTAAATTTATATAGTCTCCAGATACTGACACTGAAAAATCTAACAATGGCTTCCAAAATGTCATTTGGGATATGGACACTTTTCAACAAAAGAGCAAGATTGAGACCACCAAGCAATTTGACACAGCCATTAGATGGAAAGACAGTTCTGGCACTAGTAACCTTTTGCAGATTTCATCCTCGAGGTCAAAGGCACTATACCTCATCAGTTATCCAATACCATTTAAAGGGTAAGGAGACCTAATTTCCTTTCCTAGCTTTGGAAAATATGTGCTGAGAAATCACAAGGAACAGTGGACAAAAAAATTATTATAATCCGTCACCAAGCATCAAGAGGTATGAAATTCTAGTGAAAAGCGGGTCAGGAGAAATATAATCTAATCCATCTGTCCCAGGTATGCAGCATCAGACAGGTAAAGCAGTAGTAGTGGTTGTGGAATACCAACAGCTCCTTGCATTCACAATTGCTTTTTATTGATGGAGCTGGAAACAGTTGGAGGATTCTTGTTTGTTTTACCACCATTGTTTTAAAAAAACAAAAAAAAAACAACAACAAGTGTAATCTTCCAGAGATACTAAATTGTCATGCACTTTCACATAACAGAGACCGTAATGTAAGGCTTTATTATTCGATTAGCTGGAAATGCGGTACTGTAAAATGAATTTTTGAAAAAGATTTTTTTTAAAAAAAACAAAAAAACCTTACAGCTTTATCATTAGATAAAATCTGTGAATTCCCTAGGCTAATGATACTGTTTCTTTCTGTCTCTTCAGATTAAAATGTATTACTCACATGATACAGCGGGCCCTGCTGATTCCAGCAGGAATATAGCCTGAAAAAAAATTAAAAAGCTAAGCTTGGAAAATACATTTCCAGGCTTGAAGAGCTGATGTCTCGCAATTGTTGAGTGAAGACAGAAGACCTCCGGACCACTATTTCTCTGCCAAGTGAATGCCTTTAAAAAGCAAGCATTTGCTCCAGAACTCATATGAATGGCCTATTATCTTCCCGTTGTATGTCAGGCCAGACCCTCCCCAAGGGTGAACTTGATTCAGTTAGGTCCAGTTAAAAATATCCCTAGCCACATAACACATAGTTTGCTCCACTAATTCCCCATTACTCCAGCCTGTGCTGGTTTCAGGCAAAAAGTCCCAAAGGCAAACAAATGGATCATTACATCCATGGTGCAATCAATCCCCCATGCCTGTGTCTGCTACATTACTGATTTAAGCAAGCCTGCTTAAGGGCAAAGGCAAAGATGGGAGGGACAAGTGATAGAGCACACAAATAATTTGTTCTTTTTTTGCAAGCTCTCAGTGCAGATCTTTGGAAAAGGGATAAAGGAACGGGGAAAGTGCATAATTTTAGAGTCTGCATCATTGTCAGATTATAAGGGGGGAGAGGGTGGTTACTTGAGACCCTGTAGAAAGTTGCAGCAATTCCCTCCAGGAAATTTAAGATGCCCCTCTGAACTGCCATACCCAAGGTGTTAAGTGTCACCGGCTCTTTTCGCAGAAAATGTCACCATCTCCACCTCCTGGCTGGCCTCTTTAAATAGCTTGCTTTATTTACGGTGTGCATAGTGTTAATGTCCTTTGGTTGCTCTATTTTCAAGGATGGAAAAGCAGTTGCTAAGCATTTCTAAATGACAGCCCCAGGGTTCATTAAAAATATGGCAAACATTTGCTAAGCTCATTAAGTGCAATTTTTGTGTGTGTGTATCAGATTCCTCCTCTGCATGTTCTGCATGACCAAACATCTATTAACCCTAATCCCATTGATGAAGCTGATATATTCAAACCAGCAATTAGACAAAACAAAAGACTTATTTATTGAGAGATTCATAAATGGGCTTTTCATATTGGCCTAAGCTGTTCCCTTCTGCTAATCCCTACCTACTAGAGTACTCCCTTTGTTTGATTATAGGTTGTCAGATTTAGGGATTCTGACTGAATCAAAATTTGAAGTAAACTAGAAATACACAGTAATTACCCTTGCTAGGCATTCTTTCCTACTCTATGTAAGCAAAACAAATGCTGCACAAACAGAAAATCCCCACTAGAAGGGGTTTACAGAAACAGCGACTTTGAAAAGTACTCTTGCTTAAACAAAGCATACGCCCCCCCCCCCCGCCCCCTAGCCTCTACATTTTATGAATTTGGCTCTTTTGTCATCTTTGCTCATCCTTTGCCCACAGTTGCTCCAATTTCCCAATGGAGGTGCTCAAGGTAGACTTTGTGGGATATCATACAAGACTTTGCTGCCACTCCCTTTCTCCTACTCATCTGATTCCTGTAGCGATCAACTCACTCCCTGTGGGTCCCCACATATTTTGGCCTTCAACTCCCAGAAATCCTAACAGCTGGTAAACTGCCTGGGATTTCTGGGGGTTGTAGGCCAAAACACCTGGGGACCCACAGGTTGAGAACCATTGTTATAGTGCATCTTCAGATCAATGCACAGCTGAGTTTACTTTGATACTCCCATACACACTTATTTATTACAATGTATTTATTACAACATTTATATCCCGCCTCTCTCACCCCTGAGGGGGGACTCAGGGCAGTGAGGGGGGACTCAGAATTACAATCAGATCTCCACATTCAATGGGGTTAGAGGAGCAAGATAAATTAACAAAAAATCTTTTCTAGCCTGAGGGCCCTTCTACACTGCCGTACAATCTAGTTTCTGATCCCAGTTATCTGCTTTGAACTGGATTATATGGCAGGACAAGACACATACAATCCAGCTCAAAGCAGATAATCTGAGATCAGATACTGGATTATATGGCAGTGTAGATCCAGCCTGGGACAATATCTCTGTAGGAAGATTTATGTCCTGCAGGATAACTCTATGGTCAACTTCTGGTGGAAATTTACCATAGAGCAGGCCTGTATGACATATGGCCCGTGAGATGGATGTGGTCACAAAGGGCTTCCTTGTGGCCCATGAAAGGCTTTGGGCTTCCCTTTCACTGGCTAGCCCATCCCCTACCTGCTTTCCTTGTCACATGCTGGACACAGATATGAAGGGATAGCATTCATATATCAAAGAGCCCATTCCCACTCATAAATAAAAGTGTGTGTATGTGTGGTAAACATTATAAATGCCTCATTTTAAAAGAAGATGGATTGTTATATTGCCGAATATTGAAGCAATTAGGAAATTAGAGAAGTCTCAAATAGTATCATTGCTTTGGTAATTAATGCTCCATCATACTAATCTAACTGTACTTAAAAGAAGGGCTTACATTTTCATCACAGGAAATAAAAAATACCTTACATACTCCAAAGAGCTCAATGATAAATTATCCAAATCCTTCTCTGCCAGATGGAAATTAATTCAGAAAATAATAATAATCTATAGGGGGTAACATAAGCGTTGAGTCCACGCATAGCAGATTTTGAGACTGACTTGGAAATTCTTCAGCTTCTGTCACAGGAAATTTGAAACAAGAAAGAGAATTAACAATATGCTTAGCTCCTAACAGGCACTGAGTATTTCAAACTGAATACTTCAAAACAGCTGTGTCACTTGTATGACGTCTGTTGCCCTACCTCTAACTTTAGCATCTAGGAATGTATCCTTAGCATGCACTGCTTCATTATGACTAGTGGGTTACAAATGATTGGAATCAATTATATACATGCATTAGTCACCAGAAAAGGACAATAAATTATAAATTATAAAATAATTCCTTCCCCCAGAAACCTATTTAATTAAGAAACATTTGTGGCTCATTTTCTCAGAATTAATTATTTCTTCCGTCAAACATGTAGCTATTGCATCTGTTAAGATAAATCTATAAAGCAGATCAAGTTCGCACATTAATCCTAAACTGGGAAAAACATAACGTGTTCTGTGGGTTAGAGCCAATGGTATTCAAATAGAGGAATCCTCCTCCTCTTTGTAACCAGAAATTATTCCTAGATAATGAAAAAGCCTTCCTTAAAAGTTCAGACTGTGTCATGAGGAGCTGTAATGGTGATACATGTTAAATGGCTAGAATTGCACTAAGGGCCCATCTACACAGGCTAAAAAAAACTGTAGCTGGTCTGAAGCATTGCTGCTTTGGGCCAACCCCAGCAGCCACAGTATTTATACATCTCTGCTCCCAAACCATGGCAGCAGCAGGAACAGACTCTCTGCAGTTGATCCAAACCTGGTTTGAGACCACTGGCTGTTTTATGGCCACAGCTGCATCAAGGGAGCTCCAGAGAGCTTCTGGTTGTCACTGAATGCCTTTGCCAATGTCAACAAATGTGCCCTCATGACTTGGAAAGGAGAAGGTTGTGACTCCCCTCCTTTCCCTTCTCCTCTCTTCAAGTCACATGGGTACCTTTGCTGACATTGGCAAAGTGATGGCTAGGAGTTTTCTGTAGCTCTGTTGCTGGCACTGTGGTGATAAAAATGAGAAAGATGAGTGCCATCCCTTTTCCTCATGTTGTGGAGCATGAAGAAAGTGGAAGGGCATTGGCCCATGTGAACACTGCTTCCAAATAAGAACTGGCCACTTCATTGCACACAAAGACACCTCAAAATGTGGGGAGGCTCTGAAACATTTTCTGACTTTTCCAAATGCAAGGTAGAATCACGTTAACCTGTATTAGGGACCAGATGTCCCTGGAAATTGTCTCAACATCCAAGAGTGACTTCTGGTCAAATGTCGGGTATGTTGCCACTAGTGTAGGCAAGCCCTAAGTAATCTTAATGTAATTGTCATTATGATAGGGTGGTAAAATGAGAGTTTCCAACCCTTTATGTAGAAAATCCCAGTTGCCCAGAGTGTTAAGAAAAAAAATCACCAGTAACAATTTGGGAGGCGGGGGAGAAACTATCGAGATGGGCAACCAAAAATCCTCCTAAGCGACTAGTACTAGAAAATATTGCTGGTTTTTGGGTCTTTTACATTTCTCATCAACCCTATTTAGACAACCAAAATGCAATAAAATAAATGCATGCAGAAAATAAGGTGGGTCACAGCAGGAGCACAAGCACGCTGCAGATGTTTAGCAGTTTATGAAAATGTCAGGAGTGAACTGCCAAAGTGTGGCAACCCAGATGTGGTTGGATTGCAAATTCCATCTTTTGTCACCATGCATTATGCTGGCTAGTTGCAGTCCAATAATGTCTGAAGGACTGTACTCCAGGTCCACATTTACATAGTGTATGCTTGCATGTTTTAAACAGGTTAGGGAATCATAGTAAACAGCAGTAGCAAGAGTCAATGAACTGGGGTTAAGGGTATTGTTTTTTTCTCTCTCCCTCCCTCCCTTTCATACTTGTTTGATTTTGCTTGATTTGGATCCCAATTCCAAAATTTCCTGATGAATACAAACAGCCTGAACTGTGAACTGCAATGGGAGTGTAAAGTAATAAAAACTGTTGATATTGTTATTGGTGCATTAAAAGGATTTAAGAACTCATACTGTGGAAAACACAATTTTCTGTGAATATGAAGAGACAGTTTATTGTTGGCTATGTTATCTGGGGGATTCTTGGAATTTTAGTCCAACAAAGAAAATTTTCCAAGATCTGGAGAAGATAGTCATTTTCTGCATGTTCACACAGGCAAGAACATATGGCTAGGTTTGGCACTATTGCCACTGTCACCTTTCTCATGCTCTCCTGTTTCTCTATGGATTTCCCTGGTCAAAACTTCAAATAGAGTGATTTGGGGTCAGAATAAATACCATTTCTAAAAAGTGAGGTTCTCTATCATAAGAGAAATCAGACCTAGAGAGAAGAAACCTAATTTCTTTAATAACAATGGATACTAGTAATGACACAATTTAAACTTGCTCAGATGAAAACATTTAAATAACCTAAACAATGATTATCAAGATCTGGATTATCTGAATTAACTGGAATTTATTTCTATTTTTCATTGAATTCAAGTCAATTTGTGAAATGCTGACTTAGGAATTGGGATCCATAATGGAGTGAATGAGCACAAACACAGTGAAGATCAGCCTTGGAACAAGAAAGTCACTGCTATATCAGGAGGTTGTGTTTGTCATGTTCTGCTTAGTGCTACATTTCATCTGAAAGAAAAAGAATATAGTCTAGACATTTGATCATATCAACAGCATGAAACTCTTTCACCAGCTTCAGCCTAACATGGAGAAATCTAACCTTGTTACAATTATCTAAGCAACATCTGTGCCACATTATTGCAATTTGCTATGTTTAGAGGACAGCTCAGAAACTTCCAATAATTCAAAACTAGTATATTAGAGTACTAACTAGAGGCATGTCTACACTGATTGTATAGCCTGCATTTAGTGAGAGGTTGCTTCAGGATGGTGAGGACTTCTGGTTTTTATTGCAGGATCAACCAGATTATACTGGTTTAGCCCTGTGTTAAGGAAAGTTGTGGACAGCATGACTTGATCCAATGAGGACTGCTCCACTATCAACATGGCTTTCCACTGCCATTCTCTTTTCTCTGTGCTTATCAGTACAGAGAAAAGGGAATGAATTGGGACTGTGTTGCAGTTGTCTCTGCAGGATGGCTGCAGAACCCCCCTCCTCACTAGTCACGTCCGCTCCCGGTTGTGTGTCTCTGACCATATCAGCACAGGGTGTCCACAATAGCCAGGAGCTCTTTCAGAATTCTGTTGTCATCTGACAGTGGCAAGAGAGACAGTGAGGAAAGTTGATGATCTAGACCACAGTTTCCCAAACTGTGTTCCTCCAGATGTTGTGAACTTCAGCTCCCACAATTCCTAACAGCTTGTAAACTAGGTGGGATTGCTGGGAGCTGAAGACCAAAACATCTGGAGGAGCATAGTTTGAGAAACACTGATCTAGATAGACTGAATCAATTTTGGCCGAACCAGACAGTGCCCCGTGGCCTCCAGGGCAAGTCTGAAATATTTCTGTTGTGGACTGGTCTGGCAATAACTGGCTGTTGTAGATGAGCCTTGGAACTTTGCAGGAGCATATCTCTTCAATAAGATACACTGTCACGATGTCATTTCACAATCGTACTTAAATATGTTTGTTTTATATTTAAAGCCTTACATCTTGGGACCAGAGCAATTTTAGGACTTATTGCTCCCACATAAACTTTCCTTCTTAAATATATCTCAGAAGCTCTATTGAAGATTCTCTTGACTTCAGAAGTATGGCAGGAAATGGATAGCGACAATGCCCCCTCAGTTACTTCACCCTTGGAATGTGTTCTTTTAGAAGGCTCAACTGGCAGCAATTCTGATGTCTTTTCAACTAAAGCACAGACCTTACAGTTTCCTCAGACCTTTATATTATTTATGTGGATTTCCTTGTGCTGCATTCTTATACTGTTTTATATGAATTTGTTTGGATGATGAGGATAACAACAATGTTAATTATGCTCACTCCTCAAAAAGACAGTCACTTGAATTAATGGGATATAATCCTGAAAGATGTTAGAATTTCTGCAAAAACTTCCATACATTGTATGATTAGTGACAATAGCTATCAAGAAGCATATGAAGAAACATATGCTGGTGCAGATCTGTAAGGAAGGTCTCTTGCTGACTGCTCACAAGGCAAGAAAAGAGTGTGGCAGACTCTAAAATGAGAAGCAGATTCTATGTTTGCTTTTGCCTTGCGGGTGTCCTTGCCACACAAGCCCTTACAATCTCAGCTGCCTGATCTGCCAGAGCATATGAAGCAGAACACCACTCAGGGTCACCTCAATCATTCATTCACCTTCTGGACATAATAAATACATTGGCATAAACTCACCCAGAGCTTTCTTTGGGATTAATCCAAATGAGGTGAGGCAGGGAAGGGGAAAGGAAGAAACCATACATATTTTTTTTAAACACCAATCCTTTGTCTCTTCTAAGATTCCTCTTCTTTTAACTATGGATTTTCTAAAATGTCTTCAGGTGCTTGACACACAATAATTGTTCCTGCATGTAAGAGCTAATATACATGCTACAGTGCTGCTTTCTGGTGGTGGATTTTTTGCCTACTAGCCAAGGTTGGATGTTATGAAGAAAAATGAGTCAATGGAAATGAATAATCATGCTTTTCAACTTCACAAATCAAATTTGAGGGCTCATTTCCTTTGCAGAGACTTGGATCTGAATGTATGCCATGTGGATCTGTTAATTAGTTGCTTTCAGATTTGATCATTGGGATATGTCGACTATGACAAACTCCCATAATTGCTGCTTCTGTCATCCCGTTCCTTCCAATACTCACATCAAGAGTCCTTGAACTCTGTGGCAATGGGGCATGGAATTAGCACACTGAGATTCCATCCCTAAATGTGCACATTGTCCACCCCTCACATGTACTTTCATCCAATTCAGTGGTGGAGCTAGGCAATTGTGGACCTTGGAGAATTTCAATTTTTTGCTCAGGCAGAAAGAGGGCTGGTATAGACAGCCACATGTATTATTTCAATTGTAAAATAACATTTAACATTGCTCTTTACAAACCTTCTACCACCTAGTCATGCTTTACAACTCCTTTTACATCTCTAAAATATTACGGTAAGAAAAGGGAAAGAACTAAACAGAAATAAATAGTTTCGTATTTTAACCAACAGCAGCACCACTATTTCTAAAGAAATAAAATGGAATTTGCTTCTGCTACTCTGATGTTAAACATATTTATTTGGGAATAAGCACGATTTTATGGCAGAAAGTTTTTGATATATTCTCCAAGTTTAAAATATTACTAACATGAGTATGTCTGGTTAGCTGCCTACAACTATGATATGTTACCAAAACACAATTAAAAATGGACACTGCAATAACTTTCACCCACCATAGTAGGCCGAGGTGTAACTATTAGGGTTGCATAATTTGGATAAACCGCATGACATTTGCAGTGCCCCTTGCCCCACTATTCAGTTTTTCAGGAGCTTCCCAAATTCAGGAAGGCAAAATGCCATTTTTAAATCCGGCAGCCACAAGATCCGGGAAGATCCTGCCTGTTAGCAGCAGTGGGAGAACTTCCAAGGCTCTCCTTTCCGTCATTTGTAGGACTATGATGATGAAAATAGCCACACTTGGAGGACATATTTACAACTGCCAGCCCCACAAGTTTCAAAACATCTGGGTCATCCCCTGATTTATAGGAAATTCTTAAGGTTTCTAAAAAATACCCTAAAAAGATATCGGTGGGAGGATCTTATTGACAGTCAATATTAGTACCTCTCCCTCTATATCCTTTTCCGTAATATCCTTCATATACATTTGGATTAAGACATCAGACTTAAGAAATCACTTTATCTGGGATCGTCTCCCCATATTCTGCAACTAGACCTGGGAAGGAACTAAATTCTCCTCATGGGGAAAGGGAGTTGGGCTATCCCCTCCCTTCAGTAAACCACCCCAATATTTAAACAAACAACCCCAAATGCCCTTTCACACACACACACCCCCCCAACACAAACCTATCCTCATTTACCTAGTGAAATAGTAAAAAAGAAAGAATGAAAGCTATTAAACTAAGAAAAATAAATGAAATTGCCAAAAGAAAAGATTGGAATTGAGTTCAAAAGCAAGATGCTAAGAGCAGCGAAGGCACTGATATAGAACATGTGAGTGGCTTTCTTCTTCTGATTGGCTCAGGCAGGCAGTGCGGATGGCTGCCTCCTTCTCTGCACTCCACATGTAGCAAAAAAAAAAAAAACAAAAACCAGAAAGCAGCAATTTTCAGTAGCCACATGTTCTGTTGTCGCCAAAAAAAAATGGTGGCTGTGCCTGTGCTGTTATGGCTGGCCAAAAGAGCTGAAACAGCTGGAGCCCGTTTTGAAAATGGATCCATGCACAGCCCTAGTAGCTAACTATGTGGCCTAGGGGATGTTAATGGATCTATTTTCTGCTGTTTGCACCATCTCTCATCTTCTGGGTGGCCATGTGAGAGATTCCTCGATTGAAGGGTACTTTAAGGTCCAGTCCCAGCTGCAACAATTATCACAGTAGTGGGAATGGAGAAATAAGGGAAAGAGGGAACCACAGAGAGAAAGAAATGAGAGCTTTAAAAATGATTTAAAGCATTTCTGATAAGTATTTCTGGATTCCAGCCTCCCTATAGGACTTTATCATACCAATCTGTTGTATGTTGAGTTACATTGTTTAAGTAAACTGAATTTATCATCATTGGAACAATCTCTTTCATTCCTTAGCACAATTGTACATTTCTGGTACATTCTTGGTGCAAATTCCCACTATCAGTCTTTCACATCACCTCACTTCCTACCCGTGTTTGCCCTACCCAGGGTACGTACACTGTATTTAATTTTTTTATTTTACCCCTGTGCTGCAACAGTGCAAATTTTGACATTTTTCTCAAGGCCTTCCTCTGTTTCTCAATACTGGAATTGCAGAGGAATGAAAGTATCACACAAGGAAGAGTGGTAGAACAAAAGTGATATTGGATTCATGAAAGATTTTTTTTTAGCAATGAAAAGAGATGATCCAATCACGATTCAAATTCAATGCAACTATGGAACAGCCAGGCCATCATGTAGTAAGCCGCATCAACAGGCACACTTCTCCAGCCATAGCTGAGCTTTAACAGCCTCATGTACTAAAGTCCCTAGATAGATATAGATAGATAGATGGTAGATAGATAGACACATATTACAGTGAGTAATAAAATAGAAATGTTAGAATATTATGGCAAAATATCATTTTGTCTTCAGCTCTTTTGAATAAAATTAGGGAGTGAGTGACATAGCAGATACAGAATGCAGAGGATGGAGAGGCAAAAGCAGACATTTCAGACTGATAGACATATCCTAACATTTTATGACCTCAGTATGGAGGATAATACCTAATCTCACCCATCCACTTTAGAATACTCCATTCTCTATATCCCAGAATTGTTCCTACAGGGAATTAAGAGCAGATAAAAAGATGGACTCTGAGACATACTGCAATAACATTGTTATTTCTGGATTGTTAGTCATCACATAGGGGGAGAAAAAAATCAATTTGTACATATAGTTCTTCACCTTTGCTTAATGTGAAATGGTTTTCAAGTTCTATCATCCAAATCATTTTATTAACATTGTGGCCTACTTCACAAACACGCCACATCTTTGCAACATTTGTTCTTAATACAAATCTTTTTGATTACACACTGTTTTTGAGGTGCTAGAATATATAAAGTCAATACTGACAGCTTTCAACTGTCCAAATTTGGCAGAGATAGCCCTCATTAATTCTCTGTCATCCCACAATTTCAACTGTTTTTAGAATGTCACTTCTATTTCCTTCTTTCCTCCTTTGTTTTCAGTTTACTCTCAATTGTTGCAAATTGAGTTCAAAATGAAAGTAGTTAATGCGTGTATTATATTCTAACCTTATGAAAAAGAGGCCTCCAAAAGACTATGATGATTGTGTTTTAAGCGAACAGAAATCATCGATTTTTGAACCGGTAAGGATATAAATACTGTCAGAGCTGGCCCTAGGTATTTTTCAAGTGTAGGCGAACAGAATTTTGGCGCCCCTCCCCCAAACTAATCACTGAAAAATAAAAGCATTGGATAAGTTAAAATGTTGGATAATCAGGAGGGATTAAGGAAAAGCCTATTAAACATCAAATTACACTAAGATTTTACAAATTAAGCACCCAAACATCATGTTTTACAAGAAATCAACAGAAAAAGCAGTCTCAACTGCGCCCCCATAAGTTTTGCGCCCCAAGCAACCACTTAATTCACCTCATTGTTGGACCGGCTCTGAATACTGTGTACCCCCCATGTCTATGAGACCAGTACCTGTGGTTTCATTCATCCACATCCAACAAAATACGTCCTTTCTAGATTTTTTCTAGGTTTTTCAGCTAAACTCTATGGCATTCTTAGGCCAAAAGTCCTTCATTTCAGTAGGGTTTCCCTCTATTCACACAAAGTCAAGGAACATACTCTCTGTGGATATGGGGTTTTTACTGTATGCATAATAAGTTGAGAACTGTTATAATAACTAAATTTCATAATTTGCTAAGGAACTTTTTAAAGTTTAAATTTACTTTAAGGCTTCAATAGTTTTACCTTATATACACTGTACACCTGCAATGTGCTACCTTTGTACAAAGTTCAGAAACTCCCATTTGTTCAAAATATGGCAATCAGTTTGGTCATGGGAGCATCTAGGAGTGAGCATATTACACATACTACACTGATACAAAAGTCACTTCACTGGTTAATAATAATAAAACTTTATTTATATCCCACCCTCTCTTCCCGAGAGGACCTAGGCAGAGAGGTTGCTGATTAGTTTCTAGTAAAAGTACAAAGTGTTAGTTATAACCTTTAAAATCCTACCCTGTTTGGGTCGAGGTTACCACCAGGATCACCTTCTCCAGGATAATACGCCCCTGGTGGTAAATGTCTTTGTTACATTCCGTTTGAATTATTGCAATGCATTCTACTTGGGACTGCCTTTGAAGAGTATTTGGAAACTTCAGTTGCTCTAAAGAGCTGTGGTCAGATTATTAATTAAAGCTGGCAACAGGGAGCATGCAATTTGCATGTTGCAACAGCCCCACTGGCATCATTCAAAGTGTTGGAAAGCCCCCTGTGACAAAGACAGAACGCCGCCAAATAGAGTACAACACAGTTTATTGAGGTTACAGAACTAAAAAATGCCCGTAGGAAACAAAGAACTAGGCAAACACTTGTCTTCAGTGTGAAAAGTAACAGAAACAGCTCCGTTTGAATTAAAACGGTTCGAAAGAATAAACCGGATTAAACAGGAGTTTAATCCGGATTAAATCAAAAGTGCTTACTTCAGCCTGGCAATTTAAATAAACAAAAGTTGGTAAACAGAGGTCAAAATGAACACAAAAAACTGGCAGCAGATTCCTCTCTGCTACTCAAAAGCTACAGATGAGTAACTCAGGCTGTTTACTCCTCCGTGCAACGAGCGAAATCCAGGTCCAGGCACATCAATCAGGGTAACGGCGGTCAGCAGGGTCCCAATCCAGTCCAAGGTCGAAAGCCAAGTGCAGACGTCTAAAGTTCCACAAGTTCCACCGATAGCCACAGAAGGGATAGTCCAAGGTCGTAGTCAGTCAGTCAGTCCAGCGTCAATCCAGAGTAGGTAATTAATGTCCGTCAAAAAGACGACGGAGGTCCAAGCTATCAAGATTAAACACAAGTTGCACAGAAAAACCCCACACAGTTCCTCCCGCCGTCTATGCCCAGTGTCCTTGGTAACTTACGTATCCAGCAACGAATCACACCCGTCTTCGGGAAGTTCCCCAACAAGAGCCCAAGCGTTCGTCCAAATTACCTTGCCCAACGCAATTAGCCATTGATCCTAAACCCCATTTTATCCCAGTTCATAACTCCTCATCGCTGTCAGCTGCTATCCTAATTCCAGGTGCCTCATCATCATCATCATCCTCATCAGAGCTAAAACACCTTTGACTACGCCCCACAGCATCCCCAGCTGTGGATCCCGCTCCATCCCTCCAGCCCGTCCATGGGTCTGATCCTGCAACCCGCCAATCGTCTCCCATACTATCATTGCCGGTGACGCCCAAATTCTCCCTTACACGAGTCCACTCCATGTCATCCTCCTCTGAGCTAACCATCTCTTCCTCCATTCACTCGGTAAAACCCTCAAATGAGTCTTCATCTGTTGGTTCTGCAAATAAGTCCCGGAGCCGTTTCCTTTCGCGCTCCTCAAAAGAGTCTGACTCTCGAGGAGTCTTACGACCCCGTCTCCTAGTATCGGAGCCAGAAGGCTCAACCATAACACTATCCCCTCTCACAAAGGCCTCCTCCTCCAAAGATGGGGACACAGTAGTGATCTCCTCGGCTACAGCGTTACGGCGCCCAGAAGTATCCAACTTCAATAAAGAGCGATGAAAGACAGGGTGGATCTTAAAAGAAGGTGGCAAGCGCAATCTAAATGCCACAGAAGAAATCTTCTTAACAATAGGGAAAGGTCCCAAATACCGTGGTGCAAACTTTCCCCCAGTATGTTTAATATATTTAGAGGATAACCAAACCAGATCCCCTTCATCTAACTCCTCCCCTGCTTGTCTATGGCGGTCTGCTTGAGTCTTCTGAGCTGCCTTAGCTTCTAATAACAACCGATGAGCGACATCATGAAAAGCAGCCATTTCAGAGGAGTGGTACACCGGATCAGGGGAAACCACATTGGTCGATGGCGCCACCCCTCCCCGCGGATGGAAGCCATAAGTTAACTCAAATGGTGTGTGTTGACTAGATGTATGCACAGCGTTATTATAAGCAAACTCAGCCACCGACAACCATTTTACCCAAGCACTCGGTTGTTCTAGACAAAAACAACGCAAATACTGCTCCAACAGCCCATTAACTCTTTCAGATTGTCCATCTGTCTGTGGATGAAAAGCAGAGGAGACATTCAACTTGGTTCCCAAACACTCATGGAAATGCCTCCAAAAACGAGATACAAATTGAGGAGCTCTGTCAGAGATAATAACCTCAGGAGCCCCATGCAAATGGAAAATATGCTTGGTAAAAAGTAAAGCCAATGTAGGAGCCGCTGGAATCATTTAACAAGGTATAAAATGAGCCATTTTAGAAAATAGATCCACCACCACCCAAATACATGTATAACCCCCTGACCTAGGCAAGTCAGAAATGAAATCCATAGAAATAATTTGCCAGGGTCTTTCAGGAACAGGCAATGAAGATAATAATCCCCTAGGGCGCCCGACAGGCGTCTTGCTCTGCTGACATACTGCACAGCTATCACAAAAACGGAGAATGTCCTGTCGCATTTTAGGCCACCAATAATTTCTGGTAATAAGTTGTACAGTCTTAAACCTACCAAAATGCCCAGCCATCGGTTCATCATGATGTGCCCTAATGACTTCCAACCTGAGTGCACCCGCCGGTACATAAACTTGTCCATTACGTACCAATACCCCCTCCTGGTCCTGTAAATGAGGCAGCACAGTACGAGTCCCTACCGAAAGCAATATGAGTTGCTCTTGAGTCCAGTTGTCGTTCTTTTGAGCCTCTAGAATTTGAGTGTGTAAACCAGCCTCGTTTTCTACCACGCATAAAGAAGCAGTAGGCAATATTGTCTGACGCACTGTTTGCTCGCAAGTTTTAAACTCAGGTTTACGAGATAATGCATCCGCCCGTAGATTTACCTTCCCTTCCACAAACTGAACCTTAAAGTTGAACCTAGAGAAAAACAAGGCCCATCGAATCTGGCGTTGATTCAATTTCTTGGCAGTTTGTAAATGTTCTAAGTTCTTGTGGTCAGATCTGACCACAATTTGATGACGTGCGCCCTCTAACCAGTGCCGCCACACCTCAAAAGCCACCTTTATAGCCAACAATTCCTTTTCCCAGATGGTGTAATTTTGTTCAAAAGGTGTTAGTTGTCTGGAGTAGAATCCACAGGGACGCAAGGTCCCTGATGAATCCCTTTGAGATAATACAGCCCCCAACGCATAACTAGAAGCGTCTGCTTCTACTATGAATGGTTTATCAATGTCTGGATGTATTAGTATATTATCAGCTTGGAAACTAGATTTCAACTGTATAAACGCATCGTGAGCCTCCCGTCCCCACACAAAGGGTTGCTTCTTACGTAAGAGTTGCGTTAAAGGTACAGTAAGTTTAGCAAAGTTTGGAATGAACTCCTGATAGTAATTAGCAAACCCCAAGAATCGCTGTACATCTTTTTTAGACTTGAGTTCTTGCCAAGAGTTGACTGCGTCAACTTTGTGCGGGTCCATTTTTAGTTCCTTTTCCGAAACTACATGTCCCAGGAACTCAACCTCAGACACGTGAAATACACATTTGGAGGCCTTAGCAAAAAGCCCATTATCCCGTAAACGTTGTAACACCTGCCTCACATGCTGCTGATGTTCCTTTTCATCCTTAGAGAAAATTAATATATCGTCCAAATAAATCACTACAAATTGATCAATTAAATCTCTAAATACATCATTTATGAATCTTTGGAATACAGCAGGTGCATTGCATAATCCGAAAGGCATCACACGGAACTCGTGACATCCGAAGCACGTGTTAAATGCCGTCTTCCATTCGTCACCTTCCCGTATTCTAATCAAGTTATACGCCCCCCGTAGATCAAGTTTAGTAAAGATCTTAGCCCCTTGCACTCTCGATAGTAATTCCGAAATCAAAGGTAGCGGATATCTATCACGAATGGTGTGCTTGTTAAGAACCCGATAGTCGCATACTAGTCTAAGCTCCCCTGTCTTTTTAGCCACAAAGAACACAGGTGCAGCAGTTGGAGAGCTAGATGGGTTAATAAACCCTTTGGCTAGGTTCTCGTCAAGAAATTCTCTCAAGGCTTGTCTTTCTGGTACCGTTAGAGCGTACAACCTTCCTGCTGGTAACTTAGCGCCTTCTACCAATCTAATCGCACAATCGTATGGTCTATGAGGCGGCAACTTATCCGCTTCCCTCTTACAAAACACATCTTGAAATTCCCTATATTCAGTCGGTACACCCTCCATGTCAATTTGAGAAGAATTTAAAGCAAAACATCCTTGCCTTTTAAAAGCTATAGTACGCTTCACCCAATCCACTTGAGGATTTACTAAAGTTAACCAATCCATTCCCAGGATTACATTGTATCTTGGTAACCGTGTAATGTCCCATACAAATTCTCCAGTTACTCCTTGTACCTCCCACGTTATTTCTGAGGTTTCGCGATTAACCACCCCAGACTCCAGTAGTTTCCCGTCCGCTCCTTCCACCCATATATCGCATGCTTTACGTACTGTAGGAAGCCTATGTTTCCTTGCAAACCCAACATCCACATACGAGACCGTAGCCCCTGAGTCCAGCAGTGCCAGAGTAGAAGCAAGTTCTTTTCCCCCAACAGATAAAGAAATGGGTACAAAAACATGTTTCTTCCCCTCAAGTGACTGCTTTATAAGCCCTAATGCGTTGGACTCACGTCGCACTAGGGCTGACCTTTTTCCCGAAAGCTGAGAAGGCTTAACGTTACAATTCCTAGCAAAACGCCCAGCAGTCCCGCAATATAAACATAATCCCAATTGCCTTCTACGGTCTTTTTCCGCCGTTGACAACTTTCTAAACACCCCAAGTTCCATAGGCTCCTCCCCCTTTGCCACAGGTGCCCTAGGCGCAGATACAGATGGCGCATACTTAGCCCTAGACTGTTTACGAGATTCAAACCGGGCGTCCAAACGCAAAACCTTAGCCGCCAAAGCGTCCCAGTTTTCTGCC
The DNA here is from genome assembly GCF_035594765.1 of Anolis carolinensis. Taxonomy (NCBI): domain Eukaryota; kingdom Metazoa; phylum Chordata; class Lepidosauria; order Squamata; family Anolidae; genus Anolis; species Anolis carolinensis. The sequence continues at coordinate 249,095,367 of NC_085842.1, read as the reverse complement.
GGCTCTAATCGCGCCAGTTCATCTTGGAGATAATCATTCAAACCAGCAATAAACAAAAGCATAAACACGTTCTCTCCCCAGTCTAATTGATGACGAAAAGAGTTAAACTTATTTAAATAGTCCAAAACAGACCCTTTTCCCTGTTTTAACCGATAAAGAGCCCAGCTAGCATTTTCCATACGGAGGGGATCCCCAAAAGTGTCTGATAATAATTTCTTGAAATCATCTAAATTGTCCTTGACTGGGTCATTTCCCAGAATCAAATTAGTTGCCCATTGTCCCGCAGGACCGGTCAATAGACTCAAAATAAATGCCACCTTGCTGGTGTCCGTAGGAAAAGCTTGTGCGCTAATCTGAGAAAAATAAAGTTCAATTTGTGCCAAAAAAGTGGGCAATTTGTTTCGAGACCCATCAAAACGTTCAGGAGTCATTACATGTCCTTTAGCTGGCTGTGCTGCTTGTGCAGCGTAAAATGCAGCCTGCAGCTGGTCAAAACGGGCCTTAAGTTCCTCCATCGTCTTCTTGACGTGGAAAACTCACTAGAAAAACTTTCTTTTCGGGCGTTGGGCAATCTGTCAAAGACAGAATGCCGCCAAATAGAGTACAACACAGTTTATTGAGGTTACAGAACTAAAAAATGCCCGTAGGAAACAAAGAACTAGGCAAACACTTGTCTTCAGTGTGAAAAGTAACAGAAACAGCTCCGTTTGAATTAAAACGGTTCGAAAGAATAAACCGGATTAAACAGGAGTTTAATCCGGATTAAATCAAAAGTGCTTACTTCAGCCTGGCAATTTAAATAAACAAAAGTTGGTAAACAGAGGTCAAAATGAACACAAAAAACTGGCAGCAGATTCCTCTCTGCTACTCAAAAGCTACAGATGAGTAACTCAGGCTGTTTACTCCTCCGTGCAACGAGCGAAATCCAGGTCCAGGCACATCAATCAGGGTAACGGCGGTCAGCAGGGTCCCAATCCAGTCCAAGGTCGAAAGCCAAGTGCAGACGTCTAAAGTTCCACAAGTTCCACCGATAGCCACAGAAGGGATAGTCCAAGGTCGTAGTCAGTCAGTCAGTCCAGCGTCAATCCAGAGTAGGTAATTAATGTCCGTCAAAAAGACGACGGAGGTCCAAGCTATCAAGATTAAACACAAGTTGCACAGAAAAACCCCACACAGTTCCTCCCGCCGTCTATGCCCAGTGTCCTTGGTAACTTACGTATCCAGCAACGAATCACACCCGTCTTCAGGAAGTTCCCCAACAAGAGCCCAAGCGTTCGTCCAAATTACCTTGCCCAACGCAATTAGCCATTGATCCTAAACCCCATTTTATCCCAGTTCATAACTCCTCATCGCTGTCAGCTGCTATCCTAATTCCAGGTGCTTCATCATCATCATCCTCATCAGAGCTAAAACACCTTTGACTATGCCCCACAGCATCCCCAGCTGTGGATCCCGCTCCATCCCTCCAGCCCGTCCATGGGTCTGATCCTGCAACCCGCCAATCGTCTCCCATACTATCATTGCCGGTGACACCCAAATCCTCCCTTACACGAGTCCACTCCATGTCATCCTCCTCTGAGCTAACCATCTCTTCCTCCATTCACTCGGTAAAACCCTCAAATGAGTCTTCATCTGTTGGTTCTGCAAATAAGTCCCGGAGCCGTTTCCTTTCGCGCTCCTCAAAAGAGTCTGACTCTCGAGGAGTCTTACGACCCCGTCTCCTAGTATCGGAGCCAGAACGCTCAACCATAACACTCTGTATGTATTGTTTTTCTTAATGTTGTGAGCTTCTTTGGGTCTTTTTTCAAGAGATAAAAATGGGATATAAATAAATATAATAACTATAATTATAATTATAATAAGAGGGACTGGCTGCTATTTGCCCAATACAGTAGGGTTTAGGGAGAGCTTTTTCAGCAAAGACCTTACTGTTGCAGTTAATATAGAAGCTTGTCAAAAACACAGTAGCAACACACAGAAAGGAAATGTAAATTTACTCTTGTTCAGCAGAGTTCAAAACAGCAAAATAAACTTGTGGCATTGCATCAAAATAATGGTCCTTCAGAGTAACAGAACTCACATAGTCTTTGTATGCAACCATACCAATAAAGATGGCATGGCTTTTCCAACTTTCATCCCCAGAGAACGAGCGAGGGAGAGTCTCATGTATCCCAATAGGCACCCAGTTATACCCCACCAGGAGTGGCCCAAACTTACTGGCCTTAATGAGCACATTCATGTAACCTAACAACCAGAATGAGTCCTTTTTCTCTTAACACATCTGGTGCAGAGAAGGTAGTAACCCCACACCAAACTTACTGACAATTTTACAGAAACTTTAACACTTACTACTGCTTATTTCAGACCTTGCTGCAAAGAGACAATTCCCACTAACTTTACCCACTTGGCCAATTTCCCTTATTTTCTTTTGACAATCAGGAGGGGCAAGAATAAAACATGTACAAGGTGGCTCTCACTTTTCCAAGAAACCTGTCCACACCCTCAAGCTGCTCAAATTGCAATCTACCCAGTAACACTGGCCAAAGTTACATTCATTGGAAACATGTCAACTTCAGATTCCAAGTCACAATGGATCTTGGCAATTTTGTCTGCAAAGTGTCATATAAATTCTTCACAGTGGGCTTTTGTTACCTTTGTTATGTTTGTGTCTTTTCATGCAACATTATTCAAAATGGTTCAATAATTCAGATCAGAAATGTTTTATTGCCAATGCTATATTGCACTTTGTCCATTTTAACTGTGAAATTACCTTCCCCATTTCGGCCCATTTCGGCACATGTTGCACGTTGCCTGGGTTCTATGAATTAGTCTCCAGTGTTAATATTGTATGTTTTATGTTGATTTTAACGATTGTTTTTACTGTAATTGATGTTTTTATTGGATAACTGTTTTATTGCTGTGTTTTGATATTTGATTGTTTTATCGGGCAAGGCCCCATGTAAGCCGCCCCGAGTCCCTTCGGGGAGATGGGGCGGGGTATAAAAATAAAGTTATTATTATTATTATTATTATTATTATTATTATTATTATTATTATTATTTAGTGTGGTGGTTATTGTGTGTTTATCTCATCAGCCATCCTTTCCAAATATATTTTTTTTGCCTGTTTTTATTCCGGCCAAAGAGGTTACGGCTGAGAAGCAATGAAAATGAGATCTACTGTTTTTATTGTTGTTGTTTATTATGCAATGCTTTTGACACAAAATAAATTGTTGTTGAAAAATATCCTTGAGAAATCTCCTTCACAAAAACCTAATCTTGGCTGTACTTTTGGAATACCTTCCATCATGTGCCAAATCCAAGGCATTTAATAGTTTACTTACCAATCTGAAACATCTTCAAATCGTTTCAAACTTTATCTAACCTGTTGTTGTTGTTGTTGTTGTTGTTGCAGTCATTTCATTTTTTCTTTTGTATTTTTTGTAAAGATTTTTGATACAGGGGTTTATATTCTCCACATGAACATACATATAGCTAAAGAGAATAGTCTGAAACAGATAACTAAAAGAGAGGAAAAGTGATTTTAAAAACAGAAACACAAGAATCAAACACCAAGAGCACAATCCAGCCAAAATTAAGTACCTTTCCATCCTTTTCATTTCCACAGGATAGATTTAACCCTTTGCTTAATTTCCCACCTCACCCCTTGAATCAGTGTAGAACATTAGCTGGTTCAAACCTCACGTACTATCTTCCTAAAAATCTGTATTTTAGATACAATTAAAGGTTATATATGCAGCCAAAGGAGAAAAAAAATATATCCCTGAACACAACATTAAGACAGATGTCACTGAAGCTTAAGCCCTAAGTTTGGAAATAACATCTTTGTTTGATCATATGTCTGGAAATAACATGCTAGACAAGCAAACGAAAAATAACAGGATTTATGTGTAATGTTTCACTCCCTAAAACATACCGTTCTTTGCCAGATAGATATCTAGCTTGTGTACATCATGCATTTCAACCCCAACAAGTTAAGGAAGAGACTTGGCAGATTTCCCCCTCTGGCGCAAGGAACTTTATGCAAATACCAAAATCCTTTGATTTGCTCCTTCTTCTCATTTAAATGCATATCCTTTATAGCACAAGTTTCTCCATCTCTATCCTGTTGGCATTTGCTCCTCAGAAAGACAGAACAAAATGGCCCACAAAGGTCTCATTCATGTGAAATCAGGCTCTTCTGAAATCACGAGTGACCTGTTAGGGGGCTGAATACGCAGCAGGAGTGTTTCCAGTCAACCGGTTTTGCTTCTATCGGTTTTGTGTCTGAATTCTGCATAAGGGTTTCTGCTGGTGCTCTGAATTTCTTGATAACATGCCCAGCTGTAAATAATCTGAGACATTACAAAATAAATGGAAGGGGAAACCTTAACAGAATTCAGAATCCATAACAGTTACACCCTGAAAAATTGGGAGAGGGGGGATGTCATAATGGCATTATGGTTAAGGTTCTTCTCTCTCTTCCTGCCCCCTTCAAAGGAACTTCATGGGGAGTTATACATTAAAACCTAGCCCCTGTTGTTGCTAATGGGATTTGTGCACCCTGCTTTGAATATGTAGTCCTTTAGGCTGTGATACAGTTAGCATACCAAACAGAGGCTTCCAAGAGCCAGAGGGGGTGGGATGGTTAGGGGAGGGACAGGAGGGGAAGAAGGAGAGTGAATACACAATTAAAATGCCATGTCTCCTGGATCAATAAAATTGATTCAAAAATAAACACCCAGGCTTAATCTATTAAGGTCAGGGGAAAACCAACCCTTTTTGTTAAAGAGCACTGAGAAAACCATCCTGACCCTTTTAATGTTTTTTGTTTTGTTTTCTGTCATACATAGAGACATTTTTTACAAAGCCACTGCCTGCAAAATCTCTCCAAATGTACCACAATGCCTTTCTTTTTAAAAGGCCATCAATTGTCACAGAGTCTCCAATTGGTTATTGGATTGTCTGTGGATAAACTCGCTGAACAGTAGTTTGCTAATTAATTTCAATGAACAAGATGTGTACTTTCCTCCCCATATAGTCTCAAGTTGGAAAAGCCAATACAGGCATCCCCTGTTTATTTGACAGATTAGTAATACTAGAGCACTGTCAAAATATTGAAATGGTCAAAATTTGAAACACAGTGGAATTTCTTTAGATTAAAAATGCATTTTGACTACAAAAAGAATTTTACATATCCCACCGTTCTATCAAAATGGAAGCAATTCTCAATGTAAGGGTTACAGTTATACTTTTTTTAAAAGAACTGTCTCATAAAGCATTTCAAAGGAAAGACCAGAGAAAATGGTTAAATTTTGAGAATTTTCACTCCTGCCCCATAGAATGCAAATGATGATGATGATGATGATGATGATGATGATGATGATGATGATAATAATAATAATAATAATAATAATAATTCTGAATTCAGACAGACAGTGTTGGAGCACAATACTCCTGACCTCACGATCGTGTTAAAAAACAAAGTATGGATTGTCGATGTTGCAATCCCAGGTGACAGCAGGATTGAGGAGAAACAACTAGAAAAGCTAACACGATATGAGGATTTATAGATCAAATTGCAAAGACTGTGGCACAAGCCAGTCTAGGTGGTCCCAGTGGTGGACGGCACACTGGGTCAGTGCCTAAAGACCTTGGCCTGCACTTGAACACAATCGGCGCTGACAAAAGTACCACCTGCCAGCTGTAGAAGGCCACCTTACTGGGATCTGCACGCATTATTCGTTGATACACCACACAGTCCTAGACATTTGGGAAGTGTCCGGCGTGTGATCCAGTACAACAGCCAGCAGAGTGTCTACTGTGGACCCATCTTGTTGTGTTTCAAATAATAATAATAATAATAATAATAATAATAATAATAATAATAATAATAATAGCAACAACAAGAAGGAGAAGACCTGGCTATGCCTCACGAATGGGACACTGAAGAAGGAGACAGAAGGCCTGATCCTTGCAGCCCAGGAGCAAGCCATCAGGACAAAGACAATTCAGGCCAAGATCGAAAAATCAGCTGATGACCCAAAATACAGACTGTGCAAGGAAGCTGACAAAACCATTGATCATATCCTCAGCTGCTGTAAGAAAATCACACAGACAGACTACAAACAGAGGCATAACTATGTGGCCCAAATGATTCATTGGAACTTATGCCTCAAGTACCACCTCCCAGCAGTAAAAATTGGTGGGATCACAAACCAGCAAATATAATGGAAAATGAACACGCAAAGATACTGTGGAACTTTCGAATCCAGACTGACAAAGTTCTGGAACACAACACACCAGACATCACAGTTGTGGAAAAGAAAAAGCTTTGGATTATTGATGTCGCCATACCAGGTGACAGTCAAACTGATGAAAAACAACAGGAAAAACTCAGCCGCTATCAGGACCTCAAGATTGAACTTCAAAGACTCTGGCAGAAACCAGTACAGATGATCCCGGTGGTGATCGGCACATTGGGTGCCATGCCAAAAGATCTCAGTCGGCATTTGGAAACAATAGACATTGACAAAATTACGATCTGCCAACTGCAAAAGGCCACCCTACTGGGATCTGCGCGCATCATTTGAAAATATATCACACAGTCCTAAATGCTTGGGAAGTGTTTGACTTGTGATTTTGTGATACGAAATCCAACATATCTTTCTTGTTTGCTGTGTCATACTATGTCGTTGTGTCAATAATAATAATAATAATAATAATAATAATAATAATAATAATAATAATGGTCCTGACAACTTCCAATTGACAATTCATTGAAGAGATGTGGGGCTGTTGTAGAAAAGACCAACTTATGTTCATACATGTTTAGTTTCCCTGGAAGAAAAGCAAATGAGAAGGGCCTCTGTAGCCTCATCTTTATTTCAGGAGGTATATAATTCCCATCTGAGAAACAACTGGGAAACTTTACCCAAATTAGTATATTTTCCTCAATGACCACAAAACCGCTTTCATAAACTGGGGTGCGTGGAGGGAACCAAGAGGTCAAACTCTGTGGCATTGACACACTGATCATGTTTTAGCTAAAGGGTCAATATTATTTCCTTAATGTTCTTTCATAACAGGGGTCCTCAAACTTTTTAAGTGGAGGGCCGGTTCATGGTCCCTCAGAATGTTGAGGGGCCGAATTATCATTTGGAAAAAAAAATGAACAAATTCCTATGCATTCCTATGTAAATGCCCCCCCCCCCCCAAACAACAACAGTTTATTTATTTATTTGCTACATTTATACCCCATCCTCTCTCACCCCGAAGGGGACTCAGAGCGGTTTACAAGTTGTATGTACATACAATATATTACATTATTAGCATAGTACAATATTAGCATTATATATTAATATATTGTACTATACCACTATACCGTAATATTATTAGTAATATTACATTTAATATATAATATATAATTTATATTATTATATTATACAATATTATTATATTGTATTATTATTATTAGCCACCCTGAGTCCCCTATTGGGTGACAAGGGCGGGGGTGGAAATACTGTAATAAATAAATAAATAAGTTATTATCAATATTATATGTATACACAATATATTATATTATTACCATAGCACAATATTAGTAAATGAAAGAACAATACAATATTTAAAAATAAAAACAGTTTTAACCAACATACTGTAAATCTTTCAGGATTTCAATGGGAAGTGTGGGCCTGCTTCTGGCCAATGAGATAGTCAAGTTAAGTAGGATTTTTGTTGTTGTGTGCCTTCAAGTCATTTCAGACTTTGGGCGAGCCTCAGCCTAAGTCTAAAACTGAGGGCGGGGGCCAGGTAAATGACCTTGGAGGGCCGCATCTGGCCCCCGGGCCTTAGTTTGGGGACCCCTGTTTCATAACATTAAAAAACAAGATACTGGGAAAATTGAACTCTGTTCTATACTAATAGACACATGGTGAAACATAAGGCCATCCAGCACTTCAGAATCATACTCCAAGATCTCTTTTTTCAGAAAGGAGCAGAAGTACCATGGCATGGTTTCCTAAACCTAGTCAAGATACGTAATCTAGCAGGACACAATGGTCAATAGCATAATAGGCTACTGGCAAACCCAGAAGAATGAATAGGGTTGTGCTCCCTTACTCTGTTTTCTGAAGTAAATTATTAAAGATTCTTTCATCTTATAACCAGCTCTGGAGTCTAACTGAAATAAATATTTTTCCTTGTTCTTTGAGGACCGTAATACTTGAGACAAATGGATTACATGATAAGGCTTCTCAATACAATAGTTTGTATTTCTCATTTTAATTCATCAGCACTGGTGATTCCACACTGCAGATGCACTCTAAATAGCCAATATAAGATATAGGTGAACAATTTCAGATGGTTCAGATGGTCCATGAACGTAATTTTGGGGAAAAATTTTTGTGACTACCAAATCCTAAAATCCAAAGGCTTTATCTGAATCATTATCCTGGGTGAGGAGTGTAAAGAAGATTCACATTATTTCTTTGAAAAATGAATTTCTCAATATTCAGGAGAGCTGGCTAAGAAAAATTATAGGGTGGTGTGAATTTTGTATATTTTTCTCCTGGTATTCACGTATCCTGGAGTGTTTGGGAAAATTATGTTGTATATAAATGTGCATTTTTGTGTGAGATTTTTGGGATTTTGCACAAAACATACTGTTTTCTTACAGCAATCAGGCAAGAACTGCACAGATTTTTTTCCATAAAAGAAAAAAAACTGTGAAAATTATTTATTTTCAAATATTAACTGGTAATGGCGCTCCATGCAGTCATGACGGCCTCGTACCTTGGAGGTGTCTACAGAAATGGAGATGAGAACCACCCCACCCCCCAATTGTCTTGGACTGGATCTATACTGCCTATAATGCAGTTTGAATAGTATTTATTTATTTATTTACGACACTTCTATCCCATCTCTCTCAGCCCTGGAGGGGACTTAAGGCGGCTTTATATAAAACAATATACAATTAAAATAAACATTTAAGATAGAATAATAAAATACATTAAAACAATTAGAAACATTTAAAACAATACTCCACAAGCCTAATCCGGGCCATTCCTATAGTCATTGCACATAATTCCATATCTATCTATTACACAAGTTCTCCAAAGGCTTGGCCACAAAGCCATGTTTTCCTCTCCTATGGAAAGTCAGGAGGGAGGGGGCTGATCTAATATCCCTGAAGAGGGAATTCCACAGCCGAGGGGACACCACTGAGCGGGGTACTGGTTCATAGAGGGAGATATGTTCAGACAGGTAAGTTGGGTAAGAACCGTTTAGGGCTTTATAGGCTAAAGCCAGCACTTTGAATTGTGCTTGGTAGCAGACTGGCAGCCAGTGGAGCTGAATGTAAAACTGCTCTGGTGAGCAATCTGGATGCCACCCATAAGACCATTTGGACCTTCCCAACAGTCTTTAAAGGCAACCCTGTGTAGAGTGCGTTGCAGTAATCTGTTTGGGATGTAACCAGAGTGTGGACCACCGTGGCCAAGTCTGACTTCTCAAGGCATGGGCACAACTGGCACACAAGATTTAATTGTGCTAATGCTCCCCTCGCCACCATCGAAACCTGAGGTTCCAGGCTCAGCAATGAGTCCAGGAGTACTCGCAAACTGCAAACCTGCAACCTCAGGGGGAGTATAACCCCATCCAACTCAGACTGTAACCCTATACCCTATTTGGCCTTGCGACTGACCAGGAGTACCTCTGTCTTGTCTGGATTAAATTTCAATTTGTTCACCCTTATCCAGACCATCACAGCTGCCTAGTACCAGTTCAGGACCTGAACAGCCTCCTTAGTAGCAGGTGGAAAGGAGTGATAGAGTTGAGTGTCATCTATGTACAAATGACATCAAACTCCAAAACTCCAGATGATCTCTCCCAACGGCTTCATGTAGATGTTAAACATCATGGGAGACAGTATTGAGCCCCGCGAGACCCCACAAGACAAAGGCTATGGGGCCAAGCAGGTGTCCCCCATTATATAGTTAGTGTAGACTCACATAATGCATTTGAACTGCATTAAATTACATTGTATGAGTTCATACTGACCACATAATTCAGTTAAACTCCATTATATGACAGTGTAGATCAGTGGTGTCAACCTTTGGGTCCCCAGATGTTTTGGCCTTCAACTCCCACAAAACAGCTGGTAAACTGGCTGGGATTTCTGGGAGCTGTAAGCCAAAACATCTGCAGACCCACAGGTTGAGAAACACTGGTATAGATCCAACCTTTTCCAGGGACAGGAAAACTTATGCCTTTCAGATGTTTTGGCCTACAGCTTCAGTTATTCCAACCCTACATAGTTCCTGGTAAGACACTGTGAGAGCTATAAGCCAAAACATCTAAGAGAACCAGAGGTTTCTATTTCTGAACATATCTATATGAGATGGGATGCAGACTCTATCTGGAATAAAGTTCTGTGACACAACTGGGACTGTATCTGCAAAATGGGATACACCAAGTCAACGTCCACAGACTTAAAACAGAATCCTCTTCTAGCATTCTCAACTGTGTCATGTATGCCACTACCTGATTTCTGTTGTGAACTTTTCCTAATAGCATTATGGCTACAAAGAAAGCAGTGACTATTAAGAAAGAAATTGAATGTACCCAAGCTCTTTCCAACCCCAAGCTCTTTGAGTCTTTCATATCAGTACCTTTAATAAACACAACTGCAATCTTTCCTTGTGTCTTGAGCTTTTGGGGCAGTAAACAATACACACATGAGGCAGCCAATGAGTTTCATTTCTCCCACATTTGACTTTGAAAATAAATCTTTTGCTCTATTTATGAAGGGAACGTGTTTTGGATTCTTTTAAAATCCAAAATGAATCACATGTTTTGTTTTGTTTTTTTAAAAAAATTAATCTACACTGGCTAAATTCCAAAGATACAACTAGTCCTAACAGAAAGAAGAACATTTTATACAGCTGCACAGCATGTTAAAAATGAGAAAAGAGGTGATGACCCTAAGGCAACATCACAAGCATGTCTGGATAAGGAATTTAACCCCAAATGTTTAAGAACTAATTAATCAAAGCCTTCTGATGGGGTGACCAAATATGGCAAGTTGTTTTCTTACATATTCAATTATATTTAATTTGTAGATGATTTTCATTTTTTTAAAATGTGTTAATTTGATATAATCCTATTTTTTCAATTAAAAACACACAACACAGAGAATGAAATTCTTACTCTTTTTTAATAGCCAGTAGAGGGCATTTATTTCACCATCTCATTTATTTCACAACTTCATCCATCACCTTTGTGATAAAATGGAAACACAAATCCAGTCTCTGCTTATTGGCAGTTGAAGAGGTTTTCACTATGGCTGTTTATTGTTAAGACTGGAAAAGAGACCTCAAGCCAAACAAAAAACTAATGGTCTTTTGAAAGTACTGTAATTTTGATATTGTTGAGCTGGTAGCTCAAGATGGCTCCTTCAGCTACTTTACATCTCAAAACCGTATGAACAAAAGGACCTTTTAAAAACCACCATGAAAGGATTTTAACAAGAATATGGATTTATTATGAAACGATAATAGCAAATAAAAGAACAAAAAAATAATATGTAGTAAAAGGACAACTATACATGAAGACCTGCTGCTTTCCAAGAATTGTTACAAGGTGTTCATTTATTCCTGTTAATTACATGCAGACCTAGATCATATTTTAGCCTTATAACCAGCAAGTTTTAACATTTAATAAGCAAGCTATTTTTTTGACATTTTCAAGGAGTAAAAGTGCACCTGTACACTCAAATCAATCAAGGTTCATTTATATAGTATCATGCTGGAATTACAGTGCTATGTTGGTTTTTTGAAACAAAACAAAACAAAAAATAAATGCCATGCCCTATGAATAGCAGATAAATGTATGAAAACAGACCTTACTGAAGTAATTTGCTAAAAGCTTCAGCATGTTAAACCAATGAGACCCAACACAGTTTCTTTACCCTTGTACAAAGAAATTGCAAATTGGTCTCAGTTCATTCAATAGTTATAAACTTGTGTAAAGTTTAAACAGCTCAAGCTCTGTTATGTTCTCCATGTGCAAGATGTCACCATATGGAGCAATGTTTAGCAGATGGTCAGCACATTGTACTGGACAGATGATGTGTAAGGTTGCTACTACAATTGAACAAGAAGAATATAATCTAGTTGACACTTATATAAAATTTGTGAAGCAGATTGATGACTCAAGGAGATGGAGATGACTAGGAAACTCATGATTAAAAAAATCCATAAGGTGGAAATCATTTATGCTATACTATATTCTGAAATTAAATATGTAAAAACACAAGAAAAAGTACAAATTCACCACAGAAGTGCAGAGACTCCATTCAGCCCAGCATTTTGTGGTGGAGATAATTTGGAATACTGTTCCTGTCCTCTGGTATATTAGCTAGCTACCCCTCCCAATTTCATGTCATCTGTGTTTCCTTCATTTAGGAAGGTGATGGGTATAATTTGCTGCTCTCACACAGCAAAATGTCATTGGCCTGCAGGAATATCATTCACAAGATCCAGATCTTCAAAATTGCTACTCTTATTTATTTTTGATCCCATGGAAGGGATCCATGAAATCAACCAGATTGTTCATACTAGAAACAGGGAAGTGTGGATACATTCGTTCAAGATCTGTTATAACTCCATATTTTTGATTTGCTTTGCACAACCATCATCATCATTACAATTATTTATTTATTTATTTATTTATTATTTACGTCATTTCTATCCTGCCTTTCTCACCCGAGGGGACTCAAGGCGGCTTACAAATCTGGCAAAATTCAATGCCAATAAACAACAATACAATAAAATAAAACATTGAGCAATTAAAACAATTAGGCATTAAACAATTAAAAATAATATACAAAATTTAAAACATGTAAAGTGCTTATACACACAAACATGTACACATATATACATATATACAGATTACACACAAGGCCAACTAGCAGGACTCCCCATTCCTCATTACCTCTAGGTCTTTCCTGTACGCCAGGAACTTTCCTACAAGCCGAAGCAGTCTGTCGTTGTAGCTGGTAAAGTCCAAGTACATTATTGGACTTTATTATTATTATATTTATATCCCACTTTTTCTCTCCATACTCACATGCACACAGCTAAAAGCATATCAATACAACTTAAATACAAATATACAAATATCAAAATAGTATTAAATTACATTAATATTTAAAAACCGGTGGCACTTCCTCTCTGCTCACAGTAAAAAAAAAAAAAAAGCACCCTGATTGATTCAGAATATTCTGCACAACCTAAGATCAGGTGACCACTATCACAATGCAGATGTGATGGTCCCAAAGATGTAGAGAGAAGGAAGGACATTCTTTCTAAAATTATTATTTATTTATTTTTGCATCAATATCAAGTGCAACTTAATTTACACACACACACACGCACATTACTTATTTGGTCTACAACTCCTGGAATTCCCCTGCCAGTGTTGCTCAGTGACTGAGCCAGTTGAGGACTGCATGTTGATTAAATGGGAAATTAACTTAAATTCCCCATTACTCTGAAAGTAGTTTCAAAACTGATACATTTAATGAAACTCAAATTGTACAGTACATAGTCTCTTTAAGCCTCATACTGTCATTATGATGAGGGATGTGACACTTTAATCAAACTTAGCAGAGGAAACAGGATACACGGTGGTTAATCGGGCTCCATTTCTAGGCTATTGAGATTTCCTCTTTTATTTTAGGCACAAGCCAGGAATTAATTTGGCTTGTTTATCTCCACAGTAAATAGGCAAACATATGTATTTAAAAATAATGAACATATGTGTTTCGAATGAAAGGAGAGTGGGAGGATAAAGCAAGAGTATATAAAGTAGCAGTTACAGTGAGAGATCTACCTCATTATGTTTGCCAACCTTTGAAGTCTGGGAGAGTTTCCCATTCCTACACCCACTGGAGAGCCTCCAAAATACTCTATTGCAACTCAGACTTACCCAGGAAAGACAACACATTCTAACCAGGATGGAGATGGTGGCTGTTGGAGGAACACATGTGACAACTGACTACAAGCAACTTTGCAGCACACCAATCATAAATCAAGTCTGAAATGGGGCTACTTCTACCTTGCTTGCTTTGCAAAGGATATTTGATTAGGCACATTTAGCTGGATTTTAGAGATATTATGTGTAAATATGACATGTAATTATTGAGACAAGTCATAGTATCACTTTGTTCTGCTTTGATCAGATCACACCTAGAATACTGTGTCTAGTTCTGGGACCAGGCTGTGGCGCAGGCTGGAAAGCAAGCCAGCTGCAACAAATCAACAAATCACTCTGACCAAGAGGTCATGAGTTCGAGGCCAGCCCAGTGCCTGCGTCTTGTCTCTGTCTCTGTTCTATGTCATGGCATTGAATGTTTGCCTTTATGTGTGCAATGTGATCCGCCCGGAGTCTCCTTCGGGGTGAGAAGGGCGGAATATAAATGCTGTAAATAAATAAATAAATAAATAAATTACAATTCAAGAGGGATGTTGACAAGTCAGAATGTGTCCAGTGGAAGGTAAACAAAATTATCAAAGGTTTGGAAGTCAAGCCCTATGAGGGATAGCTGAAGGCGCTGGATATGTTTAGCCTGGAGAAGAGATGGTTAAGCAGAGACATGGTAGACATGTTTAAATATATGAAAGGATGTCATATTAAAAAGGGAACACACTTATCTTCTGTTGTTCAAGATCAAGGCTCCTTTCATGGCTTCTACATGCTTCCCTCTGATGCAGGGCAAATCCATGGGTCTTTATGATAAGGTCATAAGGCACTTAGCAATGGATTTAAATTCTAGGAAAAGTTTATTCCACTGTCGAACAGCTCTGACCACTAGGAGGACCTAATGGTCAGAGCTGTTCGACAGTGGAATATGCTGCTTCAGGGTGTGATGAAGTCTCCATTTCTGGAAGCTTTTAAACAAGGCTGGACCTGGGTGACTGTTTGATAGGTGCTTTGATTCCATGGCAGAGAGTTGGACTGAATGGACGTATGGTCTCTTCCAGTTCTATGATTCTATTGTGTTCTTTTTTATCCCCTCACCCACGTCACACATACTCTGCAATATCTATTGTCAGGTGCATTTTCATTTCAAAGTAAGAATGAAGATAGAAGAAAGTCAGGTGGGGACAAATTCAAAGTCACCTTTTCCTTGCAGATCATTAAAATGTGCTTGTTATTGAACCATGAAGTATATGATTAAACAGATTAACTTGCAGATGATTGTAGTATTGCAGTTACAGATGCATAATCTACAATTAGATATTTGTAATTATTCTGTATTCACTAATCTTATGTAGTTATTTTCCACCATAACAGCCAGTAGTCCCCAGACTATCTTAATACCTTGCAGCCACATTGAATAAAGGAGATTTGTTCTGTTCCTGATGGGGACACTAAGAGAATGATGTTTCCAACCCTTGCTGCCAGTGAATGAGGGCAATCAGAAGCAGAATCCTTGTTGTAAGTCCTTGTCTCTGACTCTTCTATTGGTGGAAAAGGATGGAAACATTCTCCTTTTTTGCACTCCAAAGACCAACTGAATGGGCCTTGTTTGCTTGATCCAGCAGCTCGTTGTTAAAGTGGATAGAGAGGGTCAGGCCAGGAGACATTATTTAGATACATCTCCTTAACTGATTGGCCAGTCTAGGATTTCAGTGATTCCTCCTCCTCTGAAAACAAAAGATGCCCATTAGGTTCTCTGCCACTGTGTGTAGTGATTGCATGCTTAATTATGTATATCTAACATGTCGAAATAGTGTATTCTGCTGATTTGTGATTCTTTACGCTTGCTGGTGGTGTGCAGCGTAGTGTATATTAACAACATGGCCCACTGAGTACGTACTGAAAGCTCAGCTCTGGAAATACCTGAAGGACACATTGAGCTCTTCAGAAATCTGTGTCATGATACTTCATGTGTTAACGGAATGTGTGGGCACATGGAGGCAAAGCAAAGGATCAGCCCAGGGTGGGCATCTAAAGTGTTCTGCTTCACCGCTGAATGCCAGAGTGAAGCGCTGTAATTTTATTCCAATTATACTCTTAGTGCCATGATGTCACAGCATAAATTTGTACTTGTGCATGCAGCTCATGCTGGTGTGATGACAGCTCTTAAAATATTGAGTGATTGTGGGCCCGTCAGCATAAAATTATTCTAACATAGTGCCTTTATTAGTGCTTCAATAAATGCCATTCATTTTGTGTTCCAAGGTGGCATTTGCAAATGAGCTAATTTCTCCACAGTAAAATAATTATGTTGCACTTATTTTGCAGGAACGAGGAAGGGAAGTGGAGTGGGGGGAGGAGGGGAAAGTGCTATTACATAAAAGAGGCTATTTTGCCATCAAAACTACATTCACTGTAGTTAGGCACGTTGGGGGGAAAAGAGTACACTAGCTAAATGACTGTACAATTATTCAAATGAGTTTACTGCTTTATAAAGCCAGGGAAGGAAATCAACACTTTTTCCCCTCTGAAAGGTACAGGAGAGCAATCCAAATAAAGGTGACAGACTTTTCACAGAAAAACATTTCTGAAAGTCAAACACAAACTGTTTGCTGATTGACAACAGATATTTTGATGTTCACAATTCATCTCTTTAAGCACTGTGCTAAATGCTAACCTGATGCACAGATACCTAGGAGAAAATTAGACCAAGGGTGTAAACATTTATTTCAAATTTGCACACTCCATTAATTTTTCATTTTGTGCACTACAACAAACTAATGTCATTCTTAAATATATATTTAAAGAGCAGCAAAAGTGTAAGTTTCTATTGCTTATCACATTACCTGTCATATATGTGTGAGCAATGCAAATCACACAAATTTAGAATTTGAAGGACCCTAAGGGTCATCTATGTAATTCAATGCAGGAAATGGACTGAACCAAAGCATGCCTGACACAGAGCCATTCAGCATGTTGAAATTGTCCACAAGCATGTGGACAAATTCAACAGAAAGGAGGAAACCATGAAAATGAACAAAATTTGGCTACCAGTATTAAAAAACTCTAAAATCAAAATAGTAGATGGGAACCAACATTCTGAGGGCAGAGGAGCCCCAAGGACGGCTAATGACTGAACAAAGGATGCCCTCCAGGCAAGAGACAAACCTTTCCAATGCTAATTAGGGTGATTAACTGAAACATTAATTCTGGCTTCCAACTGACAAAGGACTCTTGTCACACCCTGGACTCTCCACAGATATATTTTTTTCCTTTCCTTGCCTAGTTTATCCATGCCTCACACCTTTGAGGATTCCTGCCATAGATGTGGGCAAAACGTCAGGAGAGAATACTTCTGGAACATGGCCACACAGCCTGAAAGACATACAACAACCCTGTGATGCCGGCCATGAAAGCCTTCGACAACACATTCAGCATCTATTTAAGCATCTCCAACCTAGGAAAGTCTCCTCCCTGTTAATTCCTTAATTCTACCTACTTGATGAAGTTCTCACTGTTCAATCCTTAGGATAATTTTGGTGGTTCAGAGCTGCAGTGGTTTCTATCCTAGCAACTATGCTGCAAGTGGGAGCCAATTCCATTCACTAATTTTACTTTACCCTCACTTTTGTCATTACTTACTTTGTTTTTTATCCTGTTTTCAGATGGCTTTCAGGATATAAATCCAAGTTGCCACTTTTTTTCCTCAATTTTTGGACCTCCCTGGTTGAATTGGGAGTGATTGTTCTACTCACACAGAGAGATATTTTAAAACTGGGCTGTGTGAGGGCTAGACCCACAAGTGGCTCATGTTCTGCCCTTTGCTATGAAATTCAGTACTAAAACCCATCATTCCGAAGAAACAAATTCCAAGCCTCATTTCAGTTCTCAATGAAATTAACAGGGCCTACATTAAATGCTATTGATTCCTAAATGAATCCAAGTATGGCTAACAAGGACATACATTCAAGGATTTAAGTATTTTAGAGGAAGAATTTGTCTCCTGGCAGGAGAGGTCTCTAACCTTATGTTGTTGCACTAAACCACAGGGAAGTTTAAATGCTCTCTCCCAATTTCCCACCTGGTCCTCTTGTATTTCTCTTCCTGTTAGCACTGGGAAAGGGCTTATACAAAATTACAATGTGTCAGTAAAGAAGAACAGAAATAGTCAAGGAAAAGCAAACTCTCCAACTATTCCAATTTGATAGGGACAGCTTCTGCTGTTCCACATCCCTGGCCACTTTTAACATGCCCCAGTTTCTTTCTTCTCCTGTACTTTTCGTTTTTATTCTTCAGTAACTGCAAACTGGGTTCAAAATGCAAACATAGTTTGTACTCAATTATGTCAGCAAGAGGGAGGGGAAAGGAAGAAGCAGAGTAGCCTTGCAATCCCTCAGTTTAGTACAGTACATAAAATATGGTCTTCTTCATGAATAACATTTGCCTCTGTTGCCTGGTCAAACCCTTTTGACCATACTCTGATGTATCTCAGTTGACATAAGTGAAATGTTACAATGTATAGACCCTATGAAAATTCATGGGGTCTCCAAAACTCCAAAGGTAACCTGTACACCAATTCATTCTTTATCTATTGCTTCCTGATCAACAGAATGATTGACTCAGGTCTCCCTTCACTGTCTCTTATTATTTAATACATTCATTTAAGAACTCATTTTTCTTCCTGTACAGGAGCCAGGCCAGCATGCAACATCAATTAAAACAAGATATAGCGAATGCCTACCAGTTATATACATAGGAACATTTAAAAAGAAATATATTGTATCATATTAAAACTTACTTTCAAGGTTTGTTGCCAGTTTAACCAACTCACACTAACAATGGCCAAAATAGTGAGAGGCTGTTGACTTCAATGTCAGAGTGGTGGTGAATCCACCTTTGGTTTTAGTTTAACTTTCATAAAACTATCCACTTTTTTTGAGGATAAAATTAGGTACTTTTTCTTGGGAAAACTGTATTCAATCAAAGTCTAACTTACATCTGGGTGTTCAAGGATGTCAGAAATGGTGTTTATGAGATTTCAAGGCCATTTTAAGTTTATTTATTGTATTTTATTTCTATTTTACCACACTGTTACTATTGAATTGTTTTTAACTTTTGTACTGCAGTTTTTAAACTCGTCTAGTGTGGGATTGTTAGCTGGCTTGAGTCCCCACAGGAAGAAAGGTGTAGTATAAATAATGATAAAGATAATGATAATGATAATAATATGTGGCAACCCACCCAGAAAAAAAGAAAGAAGTTAGCAAACTGAAAATACAGGAGCAGGAGATGTGAGATAGCTTTGTTCTCAAAGGCAGAATGGGGAAAAGATGCATAATTGTGGGAAATTTCACACTGGGGCAAGAAGGAACGAAAGAGATTTTCTGATCTTTTTTCTCCACACACAGTCATCAGCGGATGGCTTAAAATAGAAAAGAGGAGACAAAGATGATGAAAACTTTAGTCAGTGACTTATTACAAAAAGGTGAGAGCATAAAAGAATGAAGAAAAATGTGTAATGTTCTTGCTTGTCAAAGCAAAAGAATTTCAGTATTCAGATGAACCTAAATGGAAAGTCATGGGCTGAATAAAAGATATTGCATAATCCATTCAAAGAGGGAGATAGACACACCAACTATATTGGTTTGGTTCAAACGGGGTTTCATTTGAGTCTCATGCCATAATACTGGGGAAGTCCAAATGTACTATGATATAATTATATGTTCTGCCAAGTTCCAAACAATCTGCTTCTGTGCTCCTTGTTTTCTGGAAGACGTGCAAGCATTTCCTTTATCATATTTTTTTCTGGGGATGATTCTTGTAACGTTCTGAATACATTTCAATAGCTATTTGTTTCTGTAAAACACCTTCTAAAATCACCTGGCACAAAGGACCTGTGTACCTTTATTGACTCCAAAAGGTAACCAAGCGAAAGGGGTAAGGGTAGAAGAATTGTCACTTAGGCCATAATCCATCTGAAAATACCCAGCAGCTCTTGAGCTGAGCAAGGCGTGGAAAGCCACACATACTACTCTGCAGCTGGCTGAACCATGGAAAGGACAGAATGATCTGTCATAGCAGCCAAAATGAAACCGAGATGATCCACTCATGGCAGCTATGAAGTGTGAGGGTGCCAGAAGAGCAAAGGAAGGAGAGGTCACATAGAAAGGTTCTTGCATTTGCTACTTCTGAAAGAGAGTCTTGACATCTACATTTAGACTGGTTATCCAAGGTAAGTCTTATGGGGGTCTCTCAAAAAGTCAGTCTCATCCATGGATAAATTATTATTTCATTGTGTAGCCCCTGCAAAAAAAAAAAAAAAAGGTCTCACCAAATCCCATCATAAGTGACTTCCGTGTTTTAATACACCATTGTGCACCATCCTAAATATGGGTTGTATTATGATGGGGTTGTCAAAGGCTAAACCAGGACTGAATTCAGCCCATGTAGACTGATGCTGAAGCAGCATAGGGTAGCTCCTTTCTCAGTTTTGTTTCCATCATTGAAATTAGTTGAGCAAATGGGGTCTTTTTCCTGAGTCTTTGTGCATGTAAAGGGCTGAACATGTGGACTGTGGTAACAGAACTAAATGAGCAGTGGGTGAGCAACCCCCTGGCCAACAATGTCATGTGCATTCCAGTAACTTGTAAGAGCATGATATATAAAGGGCCCTACATTGTAACCACAAATAGTGTTAAAAGACCTCTTAATCCTTCCAGTCCCATGAACAGTGTATCATTTAATTAGATGGACTGAAACAAGAGAGAATTTATGAAGCCCTTCCCAAGCCAAGATGCTTGGAGTTGCATTTTATACATAGGCATCTGTTACTGTCACAGAAATACATTCTATGTACAAAAATATGCCTGTTCAACCACTTTTGCCAATATGAATTATGTCTGCATATTTCATGGATGGGGAGGGACTGCTCCCATTTTTGTTATAGTTAATTCACATTTTAGATGGATAATGCTTTAGAACAAAACATAAGGAAGTCGGGAGCACCTGCCCTATTTCAGCCTGAAACACAAATACATACAGTTTTTTGTGTCACTGGATATTACTGCGACTTAATTAAACATGCAAACTAAAGTGCAGTTTCTACTTGAATAAACAGTTATGTGTGTTCAACATGGCCAGCTCATTAGGTGAAGCACATTCCTGTGTAGTTCCTGACATTTCTTACCAATCATTGCAAGAGATTTACAGGTTGAGTCTAGATAGCTCTAGGATTCCCCTTTAATTCCCACAGCAACATCCTATGGAATCCTGGAATTTGCAGTTTAGGGGAATGTATTTCAAATTCTCGCTCAGAGAGCTCTCAGCAAATTAAAACCATGTCATAGAATAATGGAAGAGACTACATAGGCCATCTAGTCCCTGCCATACAGGAAAAGCACAAAGTACCCCTAACAGATGATCATCCAGCCTCTGTTTAAAAGCTTCCAAGGAAGGAGCTTCCACCACACTCTGAGGTAGAGAGTTCCACTGCTGAACGGCTCTTACAGTCAGGAATTTCTTCCTAATGTTCAGGTGGAATCTACTTTCTTGTAATTTGAATCCATTGCTTCAAGTCCTAGTCTCCAAGGCAGCAAAAAACAACCTGCTCCTTCTTCCTAATGACATCCTTTCACATATTTATAAATGGCTATCTTGTCTCCTTTCACCCTTCTCTTCTGTGGACTAAACAGAAGCTGTTCCTCATAGGGCATAGTCTCCAGCTAAAGTGGAAGCAAAATGCTATAACTGTTAGTCTTAAAAGGCCTCAGAAGTCCCTTGGAGCTCTATGCATTACTAACTTTCCACATTTCCCACCGGCTATCATTTCCATGGCCAAATCACTGTAATCTTTGGATTTAAAGAGCACCAGATTGTTAATGCTATCACATGCATCTCTTAAAACAGCTTCTGCCATGGTAAATCCATCATACCTTGAAATAGGAGCATACCAGCCTAACTCCTTTTTGTCCTGCACAAAGCATTTTGAACACACTTTGAGAAAGCTTTACCACACATGCAGGGATGTGACTCTTTCCAGTGTGTACTGCACTGTTTTCATACATGTCCTCTTTTTGCTTTTGTTTTTGTTTTTTGTGTGACTTCAAGGGTTCAGAGGTTCAAAACTCTTGTCAACAATATCTTTTTTTGAAATTGTTGAAAAGCATGTTTTTCAAATGTAGGATTCCCTGACAAGAAGAAACCTGGACGGATGGGCATTTTTCACAGTTCAGTTCTTATTCTGCATAGAATTTCCACATGGGTTTTTGCACAGACAACTGCATTCTCTGCAAAGAAAATAATTGCATTATTTTAACATAATTAAAATACTGGGCAAATACTGGGACTAAATCCCAAATTGCCAATAATCTTTAAAAACTGCAGTTTTCAAAGACTTCCTTGGAGTTGAAAGAAAATTGCTCAAATTAGTCATTGCTTCCTTCAAGAATGGAATTAGTGAAGAACTACATCCCTAAAAGGAATGGGGGTAGGAGAGATAAAAACTTTTATGGAAACAGAATTCCTACTTATACTAATCACAGTATTACAGTTTTGTTTTATTTCTAATCCACCTTCTTATGAGAGAGAAATGTACCTGTCACATAGAAAGCCATGTCTTTGACCTTAATCACAGCTGTTTTCTTTTTATTCCTTCTAACTCTCCTAATAGCCTGCCCTTCGAAGTAATCAAGCAACAGCCAATTGAGCTCTTTGCATTACACAGGCTATAAGCTCAGAGGAACTGTAAGATCACTAAGGCTTTGCCTCTGAAACATATTACCAAAAAATCAAGTAATTTTATTCACAACTGGGTTATATTTTGCTAATTTTGGCAAGAATGGTGACTCCAATGTATAATCAGTTCTATATCAGGAAGTATGGCAAAGGCAGGACAGAGAAAGAGGGAGGATTTAGTTTATTATTCCAATAAAGACTAGTGCTTTATACACAAAAACCTATAAAGTCTAACAGAAATCTCGATAGGAACAACACAGCTGGTGAGGAGGGTTGCAAACTACTAAGAGTATTTCTCAACCTGGGGATCGGGATCCCTAGGGGAGTTGCGAGGGGGGTATTAGAAGACTCATCGAAGACCAGTATTTTCTGTTGATCATGGGGGGGGGGGGCTCTGTGTGGGAAGTTTGGCCCAATTCTATCATTGGTGGGGTTCAAGGGGCTCTTTGATTATAGATGAACTATAAATCTCAGCAACTACAACTCCCAAATGACAAGGTCTATTTTCCCCAAACTTCACCAGTGTTCACATTTGGCCATATTAAGTATTCATGCCAAGTTTGGTCCAGATCCATCATTGTTTGAATCCATAGTGCTCTGTGGATATAGGTGAACTACAACTCCAAAACTCAAGGTAAATGCCCACCAATCCCTTCCAGTATTTTTTGCTGGTCATGGGAGTTCTGTGTGCCAAGTTTGGTTCAATTCCATCATTGCTGTTCAGAATGCGCTTTGATTGAAGGTCAACTATAAATCCCAGCAACTACAACTCCCAAATGACAAAATCATTTCCCTTCCCCAACCCCACCACTGTACAAATTTGGGCATATTGGGCATTTATGCCAAATTTGGTCCAGTGAATGAAAATACATCCTGAATAGCAGATATTTACATTATGATTCATATCAGTAGCAAAATGACTGCTATGAAGTAGAAACAAAAATAATTTTATGGTTGGGGGTCACCATAACATGAGGAACTGTAATAAGGGGTCATGGCATTAGGAAGGTTGAGAACAACTGCACTAAGACAAAACAAAACAAAAAGCCAAAGATTAATCGTATCTCATATAGTGGATACAAAAGGGATGTACATATGTTTCAAATAAAGTCTAAATTCTGAGTTGAATTGGGTTCCTTCAGATTGGCTGTCCTCTACTAAAGGTGAAGCTGAATTTCTTCTGATGGGAGTAGAACTGAAGTTGGACTCCATATGCTATCAGACCTTGAAAGAAAGTAGGATTCTTTAGTTGGGGGGGGGGGGGAATGAGGTATACCAACTGACTTGCTCACCTAATGTGATGACTCATGGGCATTGTAGTCCCATTCCTAGTGCTGTTGTGACTGACGAAGAGGAGAACTTGGGTTTTCCTCCATTTCAGCCAGAAAGGGAACCATTTCAGCCAGAAATTGAGCCTTTGCACCTGCAGGAGGTTTGTCTTCCAGAAATCTCCCAAACAAGCCCGGAGTCGAGTTCTCCCCCTTTTTCGCGCCGTAATTACATTCTCCAGCAGAAAGGAGTGCAACAGGCTAATCGCAGGAGTTTGAGAATAGCAGCAAAGCATTCAGATGATTAAGCCTGTTCCCATGAGAAATTTTAGGGAGTCATACATCTGGACACAGAGATTGACTTTCGTTTCTGGTTCCCCAGAGAAGTGTTCTCTGGTGGGGAAAACAAGGCCTATTTAGGTTCCTTGCTCCCGGAGGGATCTTGCGGAGTCAATTTCGTCAGCAACTGGAGTAGTGTGTGTGGACAGCTACTCCGCTTCCAAGCCTTTGTTCCTGATTCAAGCCTTCGTTTTCCAGCCTTGTTCTTCCACGGATTTTGCCTTGCTTTCCAAGACCCAGCCTTGCCTTGTTTCCCGGATTTTGCCAAGTAAACACCACGGATCTTGTTCTTGTTTCTCGTTCCTTGCTGTCTTGTATTCAAGCCTTGTTTTTCCGAGAGTCAAGTTATTTCCTAGCCTCGTTCAAGTTCTTGGACTAAAGGACCTTGTCATCTCCCCTCACTTTGCCTGGCAAAGTGAGTGTTTCGGTTATTGGATTATAACTTTGGACCTTAATATTTCATATTGGACATTGTTTCTTTGGACTAATTTTGACCTTTCCTGAAAGGTCTAATTCTGGACTATTTTCTACACTTGTTTTTATTAACTTTATATACTCCTTCAATAAAGATATTAGATAGATTCTGGCCTCTGTGTATGGTTATTGGTGCCCTGCAGCCGGGTCGTGACACCTAACATGGGGCACATTTTACAAGTGGTCTCCAATAACAAATACCTCTATTCCAAAATATATAAGTTTCCTAAATATATAGGTACTCCCTACTCCCACTCAGTTACCACGTATATTTTATAAGAGCAAATGTTTCAGTTTATTTTGTTGTGACTCAAACACTCAATATGCCTTCCTGGCTCAAATATTCAAATCAACTCTTCCTAACATGGGTCAAGCAGTTAAATATGGTTTTGTGGAACTATCCAAGTATGTCTTCATGGCTCCTGTTACTAAGCATTCAAAAACTCAAATTGTATTGCCATAGTTGATGCTCTTTAAAGACATCCTTTAGCAGCCAAAGAGTCCTAGGAGGCACTTTGGCCTCCTATTATCCAATTATAAAGTAAACTATCAAAGTACTCAATCACAGCTTTCCTGACATTTTTTTTATCCAAAGTATATGAGTGCTAAGTTTGTGAGCATAGACTGTGTTGCTCATTTATCCAGAAAAAGGGTTTGTTTTTGTTTTGTTTGTTCGCTTTTTAAAATAAATAAATAAATAAATAAATAAATAAATAAATAAATAAAGGTGATGGCAAAGAACTTGCTTTAAAAACGAAAATTGATTTTGAATAGGATACAGCACAAAATTCCCTGCACATATTTTCTGTAATTTAACAGATGTCATCCATTCCTAAAGGGGCTCCGGTGCCTGCCAAAGTGAAAGTTATAGTCATTGCTAATTCCGATAAAAGTCAATAGGAGGCATAAACCATTAGATTTCCAAATCTTGACGCACTCTTCCTCTAAATAACTCTAAGAAGATGGCCATTTTCCAAAGCACTGAATTGGAGTCCAAACCAAATCTGGTGTTTGGTGCTCATTCCTCAGAAACACATGTATTTCTGTATTTCTAAAGTTAACAACACAATCTTATCTAACTTTGCTTTAAATAAATCCTAGTAAATTCAATGGGAATCAGTCCAGAAGATTAAAACAAGATATTAAGAGTGAGCCAGTTTTACTCAATGGAATTTACTTCTGAGAAAAGAATGGACATATGCTGAAGGTTTTACATGTTATAGAATTTTGGTTGGCCAGGGCTCTATCAAACTTCTGCATGTTTCCACATTTAAGAATATGTATTTTAAGATAATCCTTTTAACAGGCAGAACAGTATTACTGAGCATTTAAAAATAATCTTAACCTTTTATTTTTGCTTTCAGGCCAATTTCTAGAAAAGCAGTTTATCATATCCCCCCCCCCCCCCCCCAGCATAAGGACTTTCATCTTTTGCCCTCCAAATACAATTTAAAATGGGGCATTTTTAAGACAACAGTTACACCCGACAGCCAATCAGAGTGAAGACTCTCTGGTCAGTTGTTCCCCAGAAATGACACTGCTATCTTAGTATTGCAGCCTGCAAATTTGAACATTGGGTTTTAGCCTGGCTGTAATTTTGGATCTTAAGAACATCATAATAATGGATAAAGATGGCCAAGGTACCAGTTTAGCTGAATCCAATCTGTACCCAGCTTGGGTATATTGGGTAACTCTTAGAACTATTCTGATCCTAGGACCCTTCTTCACTGACCGTTCAAGTTACCTTGGAACTGGTTTGGGAGAAACTGGTTTCACTGTTTCAGTGATTAGATTACCATGCCTGGATCCAGTCTGAGGCCAGGAAAGTGATTACATTAAACATGAAATGTGGCTGCAAACCACTTTGTCATTTTTTTTACCTGTGAGAGATATGTATCACCACTAAAGGCATAAGAAAAAAGGGAAAGTGGCAGGAATGGAGGCAATCAATTAGCCCCATGCTAGCCAGCCATGTCCTTGGGGTGTCTGTCATCAGCCCCCATTCTGGATTCTAGAATGTGCTTCTGTGGGGGTGGGCATCTACAAGGCATTTTGCATTCTCTGGAGCCAATTTCACTTTGGGATGAGGTTTATATTTTAGTCTCACTGATGTGCATTAAGGGGCTTAACTCAGACTTTCCCATGACTTTGCTTAATGTGGATTACTAACCTTAATTTTCAGAGCCTCCGGTGGCTCAGTGTGTTAAAGCGCTGAGCTGCTGAACTTGCAGACCGAAAGGTCCCAGGTTCAAATCTGGGGAGTGGAGTGAGTGCCCACTGTTAGCTCCAGCTTCTGCCAACCTAGCAGTTCGAAAACATGCCAATGTGAGTAGATCAATAGGTACCGCTCCGGCGGGAAGGTAACAGCGTTCCATGTAGTCATGCCGGCCACATGACCTTGGAGGTGTCTATGGACAACGCTGGCTCTTCGGCTTAGAAATGGAGATGAGCACCAACCCCCAGAGTCGGACACGACTGGACTTAACATCAGGGGAAACTTTTACCTTTACCTAACCTTAATTTGCACTACAGCATGCATTGGCAGGGCACTTCCAGACAGCACAAACATGTGGGTTTTAAATGGGAGTTAAAAATCCCAGGACCTAACTGAAGATTTCCACACATAATAATAATAATAATAATAATAATAATAATAATAATAATAATAATAATAATAAACTTTATTTATACCCCACTCCATCTCCCGAAGGAGTGGGGGCAGCTTACACTGGGACAAATCCCAAAACAGTATTATATCAATAAAAACAGTAACACAATAAAATCACAATATAATAACACTTCTCACAAAAGTTGAAGTAACGTAAAACATAAACAGTAATCCCAATCCGTGGTCAAGCACCATAGGCTATGGGCCATTTTAAGGGGAATGGAAATCTGAAAATGCATATTCTTCGGTGACTAGGGATGGGAACGACTAAAGGTAGTAAAGTGCATGGAATGGCCAAGGCACATGGACAATCAATTATCAGTTATGAGAAGGCACCTGTGAACATCCAAGTTTTCAGATTCTTCCGGAAGAAATCCAGGGTGGGAGCAGCCCTGTCAGTCCTGTGGTTGGGTCCCCTGACATCCTCATAGGCTTCCTCTGTA
This sequence comes from Anolis carolinensis, assembly GCF_035594765.1. NCBI lineage: Eukaryota > Metazoa > Chordata > Lepidosauria > Squamata > Anolidae > Anolis > Anolis carolinensis. The sequence continues at coordinate 249,067,460 of NC_085842.1, read as the reverse complement.
TCAGAACAACATGGAGGACAGATGGGGGACATCCATCAGAAGGTTTTTTTAAAAGGATAAATCACTCTGTTCTGCGCTGGACTGTATATATGCGCATGCGAATATATTAAAATAAATATAAACAGATTTGTATGTGTGCATATGAGGTTCAGCACATAATGGAGTGAACTTTAAAAAAAACTTCTGCCAGATTTCTCTCTTCCCCCAATTGTTTATTCAAACTCTGATTAATATTACAAAGTTTAAAATAAAGAGTTTCAGAGATTTCTAATTGCTCTCCATTCATTCTTCCTTTAAAGCACTTGTGTGTCTGTTTCACAGCCCAGTCAACTGATAGGCTGCTTCAGGCTTTTAAAAAGCGGACGTGTCCTGAAGCAGTCTCCGCAGGGGAGGGAAGAAAGTCACATGTTTTCCTTGAGTGCAGGGGTGCGAATATGCACATTTTCTGGCCAGAAATGGAATAAAAAGAGACCTTTTTAACACAGATTTTTTATCCTTTTCAGCAAATCAGCATGGATGGACCACTAGCATCATGTAGCCGCCCCAGTTTTAACACAGTAATTTCCCGTTTTAGGGGCTGTGTAGGAGGGCCCACAGTATGCAACAATTTCAGGTCTGCTTGAAGTTTCATTAACTGGTCAGTGTAGATGGGGCCCAAAACTACATTTCTGCCAATATTGTGAATCTTTTGGCACCTGAACATGTTTATCCTTTTCCTCTATTACTCCAGTCCCTATAACCCCTTCTTTTTGGAACACCAGAACAGTAAATTTCTTGTGAGAGCAAAAGTATGAGACTGCAGCTGGTACATCTTTGAATTAGGCTCACAATATTATTCAATTTCATCAATACCCAATAGATGCATCACTATTCAATTGATTATTGATTTTGAATTGATTTGATTCAAACTACTAGGGCAAGACACACTTTGCCTCAGGGGAAGGAAAAGACAAACCCTCTCCAAATCTTGACAAGAAAACCCCCCAACAGGGTCTTCTTAGGGCCACTTTGGAAATGATTTGAAAGCAAACAACAACAACAAAACATCAATTTTCAAAGCTAGTCAGACCAACTAAATTTCAACTAGGTATCCCAACCATGCAAGCTTCATGGGTCAGTTTCATCATGAAACACACTATTTTCTGACAACCCACAATATATGTGAACAGGGAAAACAGCCTTCAGGAAAGCTAATATTAATTTAATTAAAGAGCACTACCATTTATTTTGTCCCCTCACCATTTCTTCCATTGGTTTGGAAGCAGCTAACAAGTAATACAAAAGGTTTCTCGTCTGTGAGGCAGTAAGTTACAATAGGGGGAAGAGGTCAATCTAGGGAAATAATGTAATGTGGGCAATCTTTGTTTAAAATGCAATCTATGGAGAAAAATCACTTACTTATTTCCTTTTTTATAAATAAAGTAATAAAGTCAATAACTTAATATCATTTATTTAATTGTGTAAGATTATACAATTATATCACGTTATCATTTTCCATCTATTTATGCAGCTAAATACATGTAATTAAATAATTAACAATTGCACAATCCATTATGTATTCTGAGGACAGGGTAAGAAAAAGCAACTAGGCAATTATTTGTAGAAAACAATATCCTTACCTTTACCCTTTTGAAAAATTGTTCAATTTTGACACTTCTCTGTTAAGAATTAGATTTGAAATGGTTGTCTATAGAACATATAAAAAATCTGTCCACATAAGTGGAAAAGCATTTTTGGGATTCTGGGTAAGGAAGGAACCACACAATTTCTGTTAACATCGATGGTTAACAAATGTTGCCAGTTTTTATCTCATATTCTGTTTCCATATGTTCAGGAGACCACAAAATAAGCTAGTTCCTTTTAAACCATACACAGCTGGGAGCACCGATCACTTTTCTAACCTTTTTCATGTGGGAAACCTCTCGTGTTAAGTTTTTAAAAGGTGAAGTTTTCTTTGGTTTGCACTTCTTTCCTCGGCTGGAATGAACTAAATAAGTTTAACCTCACATGGCCTAGAAACCACAGTTTGAAAACTTGACTTCTCAACGTTAATCCATCTCTGAGCAGGTTCAGCAACAGAACATCCTCTTAACCACAGAAATGTAAGATTAGCTAATCTGATGTTTTCTAAAAAGTGAATTACACTCATGTTGACACATATACAATGGCAAAATGTAGGCCTTGGTTCTGATGACTGATGAAAATCCTCTGCCGTTCCATTCATATATTATAGCTTGCCCACATTCAGCAAATTTTGTCTCCTGAAGTGACTTACGGTGTTATAAGAAGTTCAAAACTAGATCTAAAGTATCCAGAGGTGATGTGGGAAATCAAACCAGGGCCAGATCAGCTACATCCAAGAGTATTGAAGGAATTAGCGGAAGTTATTTCAGAACCACTAGCAATTATCTTCGAGAGTTCTTGGAGAACGGGAGAAGTCCCAGCAGATTGGAGGAGGGCAAATGTGGTCCCCATCTTCAAGAAGGGAAAAAAGAACGACCCAAACAATTACTGTCCGGTCAGCCTCACATCGATACCAGGCAAGATTCTGGAAAAGATCATCAAGGAAGTGGTCTGCGAACACTTAGAAACAAATGCGGTCATTGCTAATAGTCAACACGGATTTACCAAAAACAAGTCATGCCAGACTAATCTGATCTCTTTTTTCGATAGAGTTACGAGTTGGGTCGATACAGGGAATGCCGTGGATGTAGCCTACCTGGATTTCAGTAAGGCCTTTGACAAAGTCCCCCATGACCTTCTGGCAAATAAACTAGTAAAATGTGGGCTAGACAAAACTACAGTTAGGTGGATCTGCAATTGGCTAAGCGAACGAACCCAAAGGGTGCTCACCAATGCGTCATCTTCATCATGGAAAGAAGTGACAAGTGGAGTGCCGCAGGGCTCCGTCCTGGGCCCGGTTCTGTTCAACATCTTTATTAACGACTTAGACGAAGGGTTAGAAGGCACAATCATCAAGTTTGCAGACGACACAAAACTGGGAGGGATAGCTAACACTCCAGAAGACAGGAGCAGAATTCAAAACGATCTTGACAGACTAGAGAGATGGGCCAAAACTAACAAAATGAAGTTCAACAGGGACAAATGCAAGATACTTCATTTCGGCAGAAAAAATGGAAATCAAAGATACAGAATGGGGGACGCCTGGCTTGACAGCAGTGTGTGCGAAAAAGACCTTGGAGTCCTCATGGACAACAAGTTAAACATGAGCCAACAATGTGATGCAGCAGCTAAAAAAGCCAATGGGATTCTGGCCTGCATCAATAGGGGAATAGCGTCTAGATCCAGGGAAGTCATGCTCCCCCTCTATTCTGCCTTGGTCAGACCACACCTGGAATACTGCGTCCAATTCTGGGCACCACAGTTGAAGGGAGATGTTGACAAGCTGGAAAGCGTCCAGAGGAGGGCGACTAAAATGATTAAGGGTCTGGAGAACAAGCCCTATGAGGAGCGGCTTAAAGAGCTGGGCATGTTTAGCCTGCAGAAGAGAAGGCTGAGAGGAGACATGATAGCTATGTACAAATACGTGAAGGGAAGTCATAGGGAGGAGGGAGCAAGCTTGTTTTCTGCTGCCCTGCAGACTAGGACACGGAACAATGGCTTCAAACTACAGGAAAGGAGATTCCACCTGAACATCAGGAAGAACTTCCTCACTGTGAGGGCTGTTCGACAGTGGAACTCTCTCCCCCGGGCTGTGGTGGAGGCTCCTTCCTTGGAGGCTTTTAAGCAGAGGCTGGATGGCCATCTGTCGGGGGTGCTTTGAATGCGATTTCCTGCTTCTTGGCAGGGGGTTGGACTGGATGGCCCATGAGGTCTCTTCCAACTCTACTATTCTATGATTCTATGATTCTATGACTCACAAGGTATCCAGGTGTTCATTTCAAAAAGGGTGGGCAAGCACAAGGGTCTGCAAACACTGTGCAAATGGTCGCTAGAGTGAAAACTGGAGAGAGCTTCTGTAGTTCCAATGGTTACGTCAAGGAGGAAAATTCAGTAGATAACCTGGTTGTGTGACAAGCAGTGCCTGTTGAACTTTCCACTTCTACGCAAGTACTGTACATAAAGGTGAACTTTCCAGTTTTCACTCTTGCAACCCTCAATGACCTTTGTTCTATCTATGTCACATTGATAGGGTTGCCTGAGTAGAAATTGGAAGGGGCACTTGTGCCCAACATGGTTGTGTAGAAAAGTCAATTTTGGCAGGTGTTGCTTGTCAAGAAACCAGGTACCAAGCAGCACCCACTGAAATCCCTTCTTCTACTACACATCCATTAAAAACACAGGACCCTCTCCAGTTTACACATTGTTAACCAACCTTATTCACATCATTCAGAGTTTATCATGTTGAACAAAAAGAGATTTCTTTTGGGGTCTGAATATGATACATGAGCCCCCGGTGGTGCAATGGGTTAAGCACTTGTGCTGATAGGACTGATGATCAAAAGGTGGGCGGTTCAAATCCAGGGAGCGGAGTGAGCTCCCATCTGTCAGCTCTAGCTCCCCATGTGAGGACATGAGAGAAGTCTCCCACAGGATGATAAAATATCAAACATCCAAGAGTTCCCTGTGTAACTTCTTGCAGACGGCCAATTCTCTCACACCAGAAGTGACTTGCCGTTTCTCAAGTCGCTCCTGACACACACACACAAAAGATACATGAGGACTTTTGCTAGGCCTACACTTCTTTTGGTGTTTATAGAAGACTCACTGCAATTTCATACATTTCCCCCCCTCAAAGAACTGTACTGCTGCCACCAGGTGCCTCTGTGACACAAATCTAGGAAAACCACCTAATCTCATTTCAGAGATGAAAATCAGGACACAAGTAGCCAAGCAGTATCTCAGTGTGATCAAGATGGCAAAAGTTATTAATGAGAAGAACACACAAGCAAAAAAAGCTGCAGCAGGTTGTTTTTGCCTGAGCCCTCCTCTTTTCCTTTCCCTGCTAACATAAATGAGTGCAAACTACTTTTGCACTTTAAATTCAGTTTGCAATAGCTGAAGTGTGGTGAGGCCTCTGTATCCACTGCAGTTTGGTTCCAGGACCCCCAGCAGATACAAAATATGTGGATGCTCAAATCCCGTTATATACAATAGCATAGCAAAATTGTGTCCTTTATATAAAATGGCAAAATCAAGATTTACCTTTTGTTTTATAAAAACTGTTTCGAAACTGTAGCTGGTTGAATCTGTGAGTATAAAGTGCCAACTGTAAGCTGAAGCCAAAAGAGGAAGAATGAGAGAGAGAGACGGGCACATTTTTAAAGCAGCTGAAAAAGTGGGATGACACAGGATTAATTCGGACTATCCCAACTGACCCAATTGGGACAATTGGAAAGTATAGAGCTGTCAGGCCCCAGACAAGGATAAATTACATTGATTGGGTCTCTGTGCACCATGGTTGAGATAATTTAGAGCTTTATGTAGAACAAAAACTTTGAATAAAAGAACAAGAGAGGAGATTTGGGAAGAGAATGGAGAAGGGGAAGTAAGCAATATCTATCCTCTCCTCAGCCCAGGGTTCTTGGCCAGAGCAGGGGATGAAGCGTATTAATTGAACCATGGTTAATTCGTCCCTGGAGAGACAGTAGGCAGGCACCCCTCATGCTGTGTTTGCCCACTCCTGTTGTAATACAGTTCTTCATGAAAATTGTAGCCTTTATTTTTCACACATGTGGCACATCTTCACTTTCATGAATTGGTGTTGTAGTTCCTGAACTTTGAACTTCTTCAGCACTACACTTCCATTAAAACCTTTCAAGCCTCTTAAACACTTTAGTTTAGAAGCACACTCTGGACACATTCTGATCTATTTAGAATATTAATTGAACACAATATTTTAGAAATCCCTCCCAAGCCAGCAAGATATGGTGTAGCAAATATACAAATGCAACTAAATAAATACATTGAAATGCATGATGCCAGATGTTCTCTTGATCTACTTGGTATTTATCCTGCTTGTTTATAACATTTTGAAGCAGTGCTGTTATTTAGAGAATGGTGTTTAAACAAGAATGGGACTGAGAAAAGTCTGCATGGCAGAAGCTGTAGTCATAACTTCATAGAATCATAGAAACATAATAGTGTTGGAAGAGACTGCAAGGGCCATCCTGTCCAACCCACCACCATGCAGGAAAATGCAATTAAAGCACTCCTGACTGATGTTGGCCATGACCCAACAACTCTTAGCATCAAAACATTCTGCTTAATAAACATAAAGGTTTCCTCTGACATTGTCCGACTCTGGGCATTGGCGCTCATCTCCATTTCTAAGCCGAAGAGCCGGAGTAGTCTGTAGACACCTTCTAGGTCATGTGGCCAGCATGACTGCATGGAGCACCGTTACCTTCCCACCTGAGCTATAGATCTACGCACATTTGCATGTTTTCAAACTGCTAGGTTGGCAGAAGCTGGGGCTAATAGCGGGAGCTCACTCCACTCCCCAGATTCAAACCAGCAACCTTTCAGTCAGCAAGTTCAGTGCCTCACCAGGGGCTCCTTCTGCTTAATATTTAGGTGGAATCTCTCAGCGGTTTAACCTGCTGCGCCACCGGAGGCTCCTTCTGCTTAATATTTAGGTGGAATCTCTTTTCCTATTATTTGAATCCATTGCTTTATCTCCTAGGACACATCTACACTGACCACTTAGTGCGGTGTCAGGGCAGCTTATCATAAATGCACACAGCAATGTACATTAAGGACTTTGAACCAGGATAAGCAAAGTCCAAGGATACTCCAAAATAGAGCCCAAAATGTGCATCAGCATGCCTAAAAGTAAACCACATTACAGATGCTCCAGCAATTCTCCACATGCACATTGCAGCAGGAGTTGGGAAAAACTTATTCTTCCATGGCTATGAAGTTGCAGGAACTGTGGATTTATTTATTTGTTTGTTTGCCCCATTTATACCCCGCCTTTCTCACCCCGAAGGGGACTCAAGACAGCTTACACATGGCACAATTCGATGCCCCAAAATACATATAAAATTAAAGCTTAAAGTATTAAATATTTAAAATTTAAAACATAAAAATGTAAACGTTACAACAGTTAAAAACCACGCCATCCAAATAATTAATTCAAGGCCAGCCTCTGTAGTGCTTATAAGCACTACCCAGGCACAAAACCTGTTCCAGGACTTCACATATAATGATGAAATCACTGTGAAATCACTTCCTTCTGTACTGGTTTAATTCCGACCTAGATGGTCAGTGCCCCCCCCCTCCCCCCAGTATCTGGAGCAGCAGAAAGCAAGCTTGCTTTATCTTTGATTTGGCCACTATTCATAAACATGGCTGTCATGTCACCTCTTAAATTTCTCTTCAGACATAACCGGCCCCTTAAGCCACTCCTCACAGAGTATTTCTACAACTTGCCATATGAATTATTAGCATCCAGTATCTATCAGGTAATACGTTAAAAGATATAAGAAAGATAGCATGGGAAACTCAAAAAGTACTTATGGTATATATTTAAGAGGTTAAAGTCTTCAATTAAACTTAGTTCCAACGTAGAAACTGTGGATATAAGTATTTGAGGGGGAGTGGGTCAGAAGTGCCCATGTTAAACGTTTAAGATAATCGTAAGATGAAACATACATCACTCTAGTTTTGGAAACTCACAGGCTATTTCAGGGAAGGGTAGTAAAGTCATACTTTATGTTTTTGCTTTCAAATGTGGTATAAGAAATGCTTATGCAGGTTAAAAGTTAGGCTACACGTATCCCATAGCCATGTGGAGTATAAAGTACAAGTTGAGTATACCTTATCCAAAATGCTCAAGCAATATCACACGACCTCTAGCAAAGTCTACTGGGATGAACAGAAAATGCTGGTACCTTTATCCCTGAAAATATAAGAAAGGCAGCAACTCTGCTATTTTCCGCGAGCAGGATTTTCTCCAAATCCAATTAAGCAAGCCTTTTGCAGGTAAAGCAACACTTCAATATACTGCAATTAGCATATAAGCAATGAATCTTGAGTATGGCTTCCATAACTAAGACTTACTCAAATAGAAATAGAGATGTATCTGTTGAGTGACAAAAGTGGCAAATTATATTAAATGAACTGCACTTTTGGAAAGCACACAGTAAATGTGATGCTTTAGTTGCAATATAACAATATTTGTTTTAAATAAAATTTGGTCCTTTAATCAGGGTTTACAGTTACAGTAGCCAAGAGTATAGTGTTCCCTCACTTATCGCTGGGGTTAGGTTCCAGGACCACCACAATAAGTGAAAATCCGCGAAGTAGGGACACTATATTTATTTTAATATTTATACATTATTTTAATAGTTATACACTATAAGTCTTTATCAACCAATCATGTGTTGATAAATCGCCTCCTTCTCCTCCTGTTGCCGCTTGGGCTCCTTTTCTAGCCCTTTGGGTTCTCCTTCCTCCTTCCTTAGGCTGTAAACTGTAATTTTTTATGATTTATAATAGTCTTTTAGAGTTTATTGAAAAACCGCAAAGCAGCAAATCCGCAAAAAGTGTACCGTGAAGTAGTGAGGGAACACTGTACAACTAAACTTCATTCAACTCAAGGTAATCAGAACTGACTTTGAGTACATGTGAGTATGCGTGCTCCAGAAAATGGCACCCCACAAGTAGAACTGAACAGTTCTTTAGAAGTACAGTGGTGCCTTTTAATAATAAAACACCCAGAGCATCTCGAGCATCAGCTTTTTATAGCTCAGCCAGGAGCCACACCAGTTCTTAGGCCAGAGTGTCTGATGTATTATTTGCAAGGATATCCTCTCTTGTCAGTTTTACATGGTTTAAACCTATGGTTTTGATTCTCACTTTTTCCTGTGTGAATCAGCAACAAGGAATTTTCTTTTACAAATTGACCCTGAGAGGGAGTGGGGCAGTGAGAGTTATAGCCCTATAGAACAATGGTTCTCAACCTGGAGGTCCCCAGATGTTTTGGCCTAGATCTGGTCATTTTGTATTTGAATTTGTCAAGGCTGAATTCCTTAAGCATCCATCATATCTTTTAGGCTCCATTGATCTAAGGCACTCATGTCAAATGCAAGGCCCACAGGTCAAAATTGGTCCACCATGTCATTTATGTGGCCCACAAGGCTTTCAATGCCAGGGCAGCATAGTTACATTTATACAGTCTTAGAATTACAAATGGCCCCTTTAAGGCAGCCATAAGGCTGATGTGGCCCTTGGTGAAAATGAGTTTTGCACACCTGATCTAGGGAATTACCAACTTCACAATATGGAGCTGCCTTTCCCAAGTGAGGCCTTCCAAGTATATTGGAATACAAGCTCATTGGGTTCTTTGGGACTTTTCGGTGTGCATCCCAAATAAAGCAGACCCATCTGAATCAATTTTTAAGTGGTGAGTCAATGCATAGATAAATTACAACCATTTCAAAAGTCTATTCCATCCTCCTTAAATCCTATATCAGATAAAATTAAAGAGTGAGAGACAGAGAGGTTATAGCTAAGGACTAACAATAGGAGTCTGACATCATTTAATACAAATGACAGTCATCGCGGATTTAGAGCAATGGTCTTCGACCATGGTCTTTGCTATGTATTGACGTCAGCTTTTAGAACAATGGTTCTCAACCTGTGGGTCCCCAGGTGTTTTGGCCTACAACTCCAAGAAATCCCAGCCAGTTTACCAGTTGTTAGGATTTCTGGGAGTTGAAGGTCAAAACATCTGGGCACCCACAGGTTGAGAACCACTGTTTTTGAATCTCTGATTATTGGTCATGCTGCCTGAGACAGAAGTCCAAAGCATCTTGAAAACCAATAATTAAGAACCACTGATTTAAATAATTCTTTGACTCTCTCAACTTTCGTTTATTCACTTTTTTAATTGGGAGGTGGTGGTAGTGCTACCGAAGTCCATGTTTGGTTGCCTCTATTTACCTAGTTCTACCCACTTTTTCTAAGTAAGCCATCACAACAGTGAGGGGATATGGTGAGTATTAGATTCTGTGATTCTAATACGAAATGGAGGTGAGAGCTAGATTTCCAAGTGCAGTATATGCTATAGGTATGGCTTAGGTAACATTCTGAAATCTTGAGTCTGAACGTCATTTCCCCATGCCACATCTGTTTCCAGGAAATACCTCTGGGTGTGCTAGATCTTAGTTCCTTGGTATTTTGTTTTTAAAACAAAGAAAGAAATATACCTTTAAAAACAAACAAAATACTTCTTATGTAAAATAGTCCTTCTCCTGAAAATTGATTTGCCCCTTTCCACCAACAGAAAGTTGACCTTTTATCACCCATTACAACACCATTCCCTTTTGTTCCAAAAGTATTTCCGCTGATGCTGGAACAAAAGCTTGGTTAATAATTCATAAGATCAGACATCCTGATTCTTGTAATTTCTTCTGACTCATCATGCTAAAAGAACTCATGCATATACATCTGGTGCGACACAACAAACCTATTGATATCAGACAGAGTATAAAAGTTATGCCTCAGAGATTCACAGCTATAGGCTTTCACAGTTGTTTGCCCTCATTGGCTTTTAACAAGCATGAAAAGCAAGTTAATGCAAGTGTCAAATAGGAGACCTGAATCTGTTGCAATTAAGCTTGGTGTAAATCTTTTTAAAGGTACAAGGTAGAAGAAAATAGGGGCTGGTTGCTCCTTCCTATTCATACTTCTTGCAGCCCATTTAGCATTTCTATAGGACGATGAATGCAAAGAGAAGCTGGGAGAAAGCACAAACTCTTTGAAAGCCTTTAAATAATGGGTCTATAATTCTGTAATTTTAATTCTTACTTAGGGTCTGTTGACATTTCCTCTAACACAGATTTAAATTTCTCCACCCAGACTTTCACAAAATCACATAATTACAAACTTGGCAAGGCTGTTGCATAAACCATATCTTCTTCAGCTATTCTGAAGCACCATTTGAATTATTTTCTCTGACTATACCTTTTTCAGAATCCAAGAAATCCACCAGCCAGGATTTATTTATTTATCTGCCTATTTGTTTATCTGTTTAGCTATTTCTTTAAAAAGCCTGATATGAAAAGTAGCTATGGGAAAACACTTCCTAAAAATGGTTTATAGAGAATAGCAGCAAGGAACTTTCCAGATATTTTTGAACTACAGCTCTCATATTTCCTATCCCAGCAGCCCTGCTGATGGGAACTGAAGTCCAATCACATCTAGAGATTATTTGTCAATATGAATCACTGTAACTGCCTATACATAGCTATGGAGATTGCTGTGATGAATGTTTGCTCTTTAAAATTTACCACTACATCACTATTTAAAATCTGCAATATCAGTCTAAGGAGTTTTCACATGAGTCAGACAAATGACAATGGCTTCAGGACAACAGTATTTTTTCCTGCACTTATGACCAAATCTTCTAACAAGCAAATCCATCCATACATGATGTTTAAAACAAGCTACTCCTTCTGTTATCTTGCAACCTCTGTCAGCAAGGGCATGTCTCCTTCATATTGATGGCCAACAGTTACTTCTCCCACAGTTGCCTTGATGGAATCTCCATAGACCTCTACCCTGCAAAGTTTGCTCTATAAACATGGCTTTCATGCCTGACATTCTTTCTCCAAACTATTCCATCAAGAGAAGTATGAACAGGAATGGGCAAGTAATGTTCTCTCATGTTTTTAAATAGTGAATCTTACCTGACTCACCTCTGCTGGACTGATTGCAGAAACTGATTCCTTGTGATTGACATTCTGTGCAATTCCCACTTTTCTATGCATCCAGCAAAGGAAGCATATGTTTTGATAGAACACTTGGCAAATACACATGTTAAAACCACTATTGACATTTCCAACATGGCCACAACCATAATTTAGACCAGTGGTTCTCAACTTGTGAGTCCCCAAGGGTTTTGGCCTACAACTCACAGAAATCTCAGCCAGTTTACCAACTGTTTGGATTTCTGAGAGTTGAAGGCCAAAACATCAGGGGACCCACAGGTTGAAAACCACTGCTTTAGACCACTGGGGCCGGGGCTGTGGTGCAGGCTGTTGAGCAACCAGCTGCAGCCAGCTGCAATGAATCACTCTGACCAGGAGGTCATGAGTTCGAGGCCAGCTCGGAGCCCCATGTTTGTCTTGTCTTTGTTCTATGTTAAGGCATTGAATGTTTGCCTTATATGTGTAATGTGATCCACCCTGAGTCCCCTTCATGGTGAGAAGGGCGGAATATAAATACTGTAAATAAATAAATAAAATAAAATAAATAAAACACAACTTCTCCAGGTGTTTTGGACTTCAGCTCCCAGAAATCCCATCCAGTTTACCAGCTATTAGGAATTGTCCAGCGGACAACGGAAACATTCATCTATTAATGTATAAACTTGCAAAGTAGGCATGGAATACAGATAGATTTTGTTTTCTGTGGAAAAAAAACTTGCAGGTAGAACAGCCAAAGAGGAAATTAATAGAAATGAGCTTGACAGAAGGTCTAATCATATTTATGAAAGATGACTCGAAAGATTGCAATGACACTCATGTATCGCAAAACTACAGAGCTCAGGTGGTGTTTATGTAGCTTTGGTGTTTACATAGTTGTGTCATTCCCTGATCAGTGACAGTGTGGGTTATTTCTTATCCCCTCCTCACACTTGATTGATATACGTACACCTAACACAGCTGATCTGGGGTACTCTGGATTACAACAAAAGGAGTAGAAAATGACAACCCATAGGGACAACTCCAGCATGTTTGCAAATGAGGCAATGGAGAAAGGTTGCTTTGAAGCTACAGAGTGAATGGGTTAGCCCTACACTGTCATTTCCTCAAGTGGTGTGTGCTCTGCTGGAGTACTTCTCTAAACCTTCTTAATTACTAAAAGCTTGCATTTTGATCCTTCATAAATACGGCCTAAAATCAATTCGTTGTCAGGCAACAGCTGCAGCATTTATCAAAGCTCGTTCCCTGGAAAAATGGCTAATTCTAAAATATGTTAATAACCTCTGATTTTCAATGGAAAGATTTAATAATCAACATTTTAATTTTCTATATATATATATATATATATATATATCTTACATTTAAGACAGGTTAGTCTGACAAGAGCGTCACTTTTCATCCAGCTGAAAGGAGGCAAGTAGATTGTATATCCTCGTTAATTCCATAATTGGCATCTGGAATCTGTTCAAAAATTCAGATTTACTTTGTAACAGAGGATTAGGGTTGCATTTGGCGTTCTTTATGGTCTGCAGAAGCTTGTGAAATTCAAATGTAAAAACTGTCAGCGAAACATTTTCATAAAAAGTCCTACCTTATGCTAATCCGCAGAAACATGAGCGAGTGCTAGAGGGGATGAAAATCCACAATATGTTTTGGTAGCTAACCACTTATGGGAACATTAACATTCTCGGGCAGGGGCGATTGGTGAGCTTCTGAAGTAACTTCAGAGCTATCAGGATTCCATTTTGAAAAGATTTCCAATACATTTTTTTAAAAAAAAATAGAAGCCTCTAGTATTTATGAATTATTAATGCTGCCTTACTGCGTTTTCTCTTTTTCTTTCTTTTTTATTTTGGCTTTTGTGTGTGTGCTGAGCTGAGTAATTCAGCAGAATGATAGAGACATGAATAGATATGCTAACTAGCATGAGGGCTAACCTTTAAAGTTCCTTAGAGCTGCCAGAGAGCTTTCTCTGAGATATTTGTAATCTCTTTTTTTTAACTGTGTTCAAATATATAAATATTTTTATACACTTGGCTCTCAGGGGAAACCCGCAAGGAATCATATTGTAAAATTTAACATGGAAGAGGAAGAGGAAGAAGAGGAGGAGGAGAAAGAAGAAGTATTACTGTTGTTGTAGTTGTTGTTGCATGAGGGCATGTGCAAGGATTAGGTTTAGGAAGGATGTCATTTCTTCAGTCTTGCACTTACAGGTCTTGTCACCACAATATATTCATTTTATGCCAGTTACAACTCCTGATTCTCATTACAGTCATTGTAATCCAAACATGGTGAAGAAATTTGAATATTTCCAGTGTGTTCTCCGTGCAATTTAGCCCACTCTGAAGCTAATAAATAAGTAGGAGCAAGAAAAAGAAGTGTTGCGTCAGTGTGTGGGCTTCTGAAAGGACAAGAGTTATCTCAAATTCAGACTAAAGATAGAAATCAAAGACAGCAAATGCATTTTTGACCTATTGCAAAAGGGAAAGTACAAGTAGTCACTTGATGATGCTAGCCGCATCCTTCTGCTTAGTCATAAGGTTCTTTTATTTAACAGTGGATAAAATTATGCTGTCTCTTAGAAAGTCATACATTTTCATCTTCCAAATCTGGAGAATAGCATAGACCCACAAGCCCTGCAATCAGCTGTAGCCTGGAGTGCTGTTATTCAGGATTCCAGCCACCCCACCCCACTCCATTCCTCAACCACCCCAGTTTCACTATTTCCATTCCCAGTAGTGCCTGTTGTCTGTTATGGTGCAACTGATTCAGCCATTGTCAGTGTTTTTCAGGATCTGTTTTTTTTTATTTTCCTTACTATTTTCTGTTTAACTATTTTGTTATGTCTTGTTTATTTGCCTATGTGACAGAATCACATGGCCCAAACACTGCAAAATAGCAAAGTATTCCTCTGTACCATTGATTACTAAAGTTAAGATTGCCATGCCATTGTACTTCTCATTTCTAGGTATGGTTGTGAAAGTTTATAGGGAGAAAACCAACTCATTTGAAATGTGTTGCTGGAGAAAGATTCTATGGATATTGTGCCAAAAGAAAACCACCCCTCAAATAAATAGGTTCTAGAGCAAATAAAACCTGAACTCTTCTTAAAAGCTAAGATAACCAAGCTGAGACTGTCATACTTTGGCCATATCACAAGAAGATGTGACTCACTAAAGAAAACAATAATGCTTGGTAAACTAGAAGCCAATAGGAAAAGAGAAAGACTGCATTACAAATGGATGGACTCCACCAAGGTCCTGCATCTGAAATGACTGAGCCAAGCTGCTAACAAGAAGGTATTCATAGGTTGAGGTCTACCATAGGTTGAAGTCAACTTGATGGCTTTTAACAACAATGCATTTTTGTAATTTATTTTCTTTATCTGTAAGTCAGCATTAGTATCACAGAGGCCTACACATGAACTCTAATATATACACATGACACCTATCATTGTCATTTTGGCAGAAGGGACAAGTATGTATAAACAAATAAACATGTTAGGAACATACACAGGATTCATTTCATATTAGCCTGAAAATTAGAAAGGATATTTAAAAATTAGTACCAACCTTTTCTATACTATCTTTTTCAGAAGCATAGCACATTTATCAACAGACAGGTGCTTCCATACCAGCAAATTCTGACAAAAAAAGGAACCCCATTAGAAGAAAGCATTTCAAAAACATATATACTCTCCAATTTCAAAGTTAGTATTTTCACACTCAATTTGCAAAAGGCAAGAAGAAACTGAAAGTGGAGAGATTAATTTAGGTAACAATTACCACAATTCACAATTGCATTAGCATCTATTAAGTGTCATTGTTCTGTGGAAATTTTAATGATATATTCCTGAGTGAATAAAAGCAGAAGATGATTAGAAGTAAAATTGTTTCTGTGTATTCTGACAGTACTGCTGAGCATAATAATACATTTCTGAGACGACCTGTTTGGAGTTTAGTCCATAATTTCATGTAAATTCCAAATAACTCAAATTTTCCCCAGGTTAAATGCAAATGTGTTATTTTAAAACAGGCAGGGGCTCTAATGGACACATATTGCCATTGATGGAGCTAGTGTCAGACAACAGTCTTGAACATTTCTAAAGAGGGGATCTTTTACTTTTTTGCTGGGTTTTCACTTTGCACCATGTTTCAGTCTTAAACAAGCTGTAACAATACTGACATTTTAATATCTTCCAGAATACCCTAAAAGCAACTGATAGTATCTGATCTTGGAAGCTGGCAGGGTTACTATGTGGATCGCCAGCAAATACCAGGAATTGTAGGATATATTTCAGAAGAAGGGATTAGCAAATCCACATCTGGTTACTCCTTGTCTAAGAAAATCCTATGCAATTCATGGAGTTACCATAAGTCAACAAGCAACTTGAAGGCACAAACACACACAAACATGAAGCCAGACACAGTTTAGAGAAAAGTATACTGAAATATTTTTCTCTTCCTCCTCCCAAGAAATAATAAAAATATAAATTTTTCCATAATTTCATAGTGATTTATATCACATTGATGTATATATTAATTAATTACTGTTTTACCTCACAGGGTGAGCTAACTGGATTGCTTTCTCCAGTTCATCTCTATTTAATTTTCAGAAAAACCTTGTTAATTCAATCAGAAATAGAAATTGGCTTAGGTTCACACAATTGCATTGGAAAATAATGGCTGTTTCTAAATTTGCAGAAGTTCTCATCCTCAAAATATTAAGAAACCCATTTGAAGAAATTGTTAACTGTCATTGGATTTCCTCCATTTCAGGACCTTTTTCTACCCCCCCCCCCAAAAAAAAAGCATCCGAAAAGGCGGGATTTTGTGGAAAAAACCACGATTTGGGTAGAATGTTTTTGTGCATAAAAATCTTTAATTTTGTCCAAAAAAATTGATGTGCAAAAATATCATTCAAAAATGCAAAAAAGAATTAGCCTAGCTGTGATAAACATTTTGAAATTATTCATTTTTGCATGGAAGATGGGAATAAGTGAAGATACATCCTTATTGTGAGACACAAAGCTCTCTCCTTGGTCCTGGTGTGGTACTCCAGTTTAATACACTTGGCCCTTGGTCAAAAAAAATTCAAAAAGACAATGTCTGGGCAAAGTACACATATACACATAAGAAGGAAATGTGAGATGAACCAGAAGAGCATCACTGCAAATATGGATGATGGACGTCTTGTAAATATGGCAAATGCAAGCCTGGCATTCTGCTGCATTCATAATGTGAGAATCACAGTAAAAACTTTATATTACAACCATAGTTATAGATGCTTAATAAGTTATTGATATGTGTGTGTGTGTGTGTGTGTGTGTGTATCCCACAAAAATAATGCATTTCCAAAAATGTAAATATGGGCAATGGGCATTACAGGGAGAGTGACAAAGGAATAAATCTCAAAGAGGATAGCTGTTGAAGTTACTTGTTAGATATTTTTTATTCCAACTCCAGTAGTCTGGGCACTATAGTAATAAAAGAAAGCTCTGATTAAGTATAGACTACTGTGGGCTAAAGGCTCACACATACTAAAAGGCTTATGCAGTTAGAGATAGATCTCTTCCTCATCTAAAACTATTTTGTAAAATGTATTCAAAATCATCCCCCCCCCCCCCCTTATTTCCACCAGCTCTGAACTTGCTGAAACAGAAAGACAGCTCTGTGGGGAAAATCATTATGAAAGACTTGTAGTACATGTTTTAAACAAATTTATAAATCTCCTCCAACATTTCTCATTTGCGGATTGAAAATAATGCATAACAAAACATAATATTCTGATGATTTCAGCTACCTTCTTTCCCTCTCCCTAGAGAACAGGCCAAAAAAGATTATAATGACAAGCATTTCACAGGCAGTTGGCTCTTCTAATATGAGGTGAATACATCCCCAGATTTTGATATTTATTTTAAAAATAAATGTTCTGAAACTGGTTACAAGTCTTGTGCAAATCAGAAAAAAACGAGATGTGTGTGAAAAACATATTAACCTCCTTGTTTCCAGAAATGAACAACACAAGCTAGATCTAAAATTGGGAAATAAAGGGTAGACTTATCCAAAGAGCTAAATTTCATGCTATGCTTAATATGGGGTGTGCAATTTTAGATATCGTCATTATATGTGGTGAGTGGGAGTCTCTTATTTTGCATACCAGTGTCACCTATATCCTTAGTTTGAGTCAGGCTGTTGTTTCTAAGGATGTATCTATGCATCTAAATTGTAGAATTAATGAAGTTTCAAACTACATTAACTGCCATGGCTCAATATTGTGGAATCATGGGAATTTTACAATGTTTTAGCCTTCTCTGGTGTGTCACAAACTACAGGCCCCAAGATTCTATAGCATTGAGCCATGGTAATCAAAGTGTTGTCAAATTTCATTAATTCTACACAATAGCTTCATCCTCAGTCAGAAAATACTGGGAGGCAGCAAGACATTTTTATAAAAGGTAGTCCTTCCACAAGATGTGTCTTGCGCCCCTTAAGCTGACCAGATAGCTTAAAGTGAGGTGGAAGATAAAAGTATATCTTCTAGTAGTGAAGACTCAACTGTTGGCTGCATCAAGTCTTCAACAGGAAATAGCGCAATGTATATTCCTTCAGGCAGCAAAATGTCTTGGAGTGACCCTGCTAGCATGACCAGTAACCAGGAGAACTTTATTTTTACCGCCCACTTCCTCCCCCCCCCCCCCAAGTCAGAGTCCAACAAGATTTTGCTCCCGTTCCCCACGTGGCTTGGAAAAATGACCTCCATATCCATTTCACGGTAGTATTCCATTACCTGGGCGGAGGCCACAAGGGGGTGGCCAATAGAGAAGGATAGTCCATTTTATGGGGGGGGGGGGGGAGTTAAACCATTTCCCCCTGTGTTCCTGTTATCCTCCCCCCATCCATGTCACTGTTGTCAAAACAACCATAGTTTATGATATAGGAAGTGGGGAAATAACTAACAAAACTGTTTTCCTACTTCAACTCCCCCCCCCCCCCAAATAAAATGGACTATCCTTCTCTGTCTAGACCATCTTTTGGAGTCTGCCTGAATAATGGAACAACACCCATGTCACTTATCCATGGTTTCACTTGTTCATTTAGGACTCCTGTAGAAGCTACATCCTGTTATCCATGCCTCTGTCATTAATCCCATTGAAAATAATGTTCTCTATTGTTTGTGGTTTCATGAGTCCATATGAAGTCTAGGACTGTAACTCCTGGGCATATGAGAGTTATACTGTATTTCCATTGACACATCTCTCCCAATGTTTGAAAGAGACACTGGTCAGTTTATTTTTGGTTGGAGGTGAACAGCATCCTTCATAAATTTATAGGTGGTTAGCAATTTTAACAGGTTCTCCAATGCATGGGGAGTGGCAGTTTGGTGATGGTTGAATTTAAAAATATATCTAGAAAGAATAGACACTGAGTTTTGGTCCCCGAAAAGCACCATTATCAAATTGCTTTCTACACCTTGGTTCAGACACATATGAGAAGCCCAAAATGAAAGTTACACTTTGAATAATCATGCTGTGCTACACTGTTTGTCTTGACATAGCTGCGGGTTCACATACAGCCTAGAGGGATAGTTGTACTGTAAACCTATAGCAGTTTAAATGAGCTTAGTTTTCATGGCTCCTGCTAAAGCCATGGAATTATAGCATGGTGGTGGCACTAATTCTCTCTCAGAGATCACAAGCCAAAATAGGATTCTCAAGAGAGAGGGGATAATGGTTAAGTCTGCTTAGGACAATAGTGTCAGATGTGTCTACTGAAAGAAACAATGTTTGTCACCATTACATACAGTACCTTTAAAAAAGAAAAGAAAAGAAAAGAAATTAAGAATGCAGCTCTGTGGTGTATTAGACATCATCCCAAGATTGGATCTCCCTCTTCTAGGTGAGAGGTAGACTTCTGACCTTAGGGGAAATGTGATTTTCATTCTGTTCATTTCGGAGTTCCAACATCAGGAAGAGTAGAGAGAGGACAGCTTAGAAACGTGAGAACATACTGAATCAGACCAAAAATCCATTTCTAGTCCAATATTGAGGTTTCACAGTGGTTAATCAGTTGCTTCTGGGAAGGCTTTCAGAAGGATGGCATCCCACATTTCCCAGTAATTAATCATTTGGACAGATTACAAGGGTATTTGGATAGACTGTATCCAAAATCTGTGGTACCAGTTTAAATGTTTCTTTCCCATTCCTAGCAATGAAAGGATTTTTAATGGAAAGAAAAGAATTAGACTTTATTTTCTATTCTATGCAGTTGGCAAGACCAATCTGACCTCAAAGCTTTCTAGCTTAGTAGTAACATTGTCATGTAATGCACTTGCTACCTCCTCCTATATCTGTACATGAAGACTAGTCAGCAGTAACGTGCATACTTTATATGTAAAAAGCTGATGATTTGCAATGTAAGTTAGCAAACCTGAACAAGAGTCTGGAAAGCAGTTTGCCAGCCACTGCACTTCAGATAGTAGTCTCTAATCCTCCAGCCACTAGCCAAGCTGACTGAAGGTTCTGTATTCAAAGGGGAGAAATGGAAGCTCTTGTTTAAATTAACAACAGGCAACTTTTGTTCATCCAGATATTATTAAACCATATCTCTCCAAATTCTTTACCTTTGACTTTGCTAACTAGAACTCAAGGGATTGCAGACCTACCAGATCCAGAGATTCACAAGTTATTGATCCATAGTTAGAGGGACCAAATTGAGGTTCATCCATACCTTATCTGTTGCTGATCAGTTGTGTTAGGCTAAAACTTCCAACATTCCCAATGAGCTTATATTACACAACATTGACGATGTATATTATGGATAAGAAAGTGGTGTTCAGAAGGTAGAGTGATTCCCTGCTCGGCATTAATAAAGAGCCATGCCCTTGTGTTGTTAGCTATCTCTTAATATTCAGCTGTGGATTTCTGATGGCTCTATGAAAGGACTTAAAATGTTAAAATGAATTAAGCAAAAGGATCCAAGATGTTGAAGGAAGTAGCTAAATGAAAACAAAAGAGAAGAAAGACAAGCACTTTGCTGCAGGCATCCTTTCTGCGCGCAGAGTGCAAACCACAGTGAGAATATAAACAAAGGCTCTCTCAGGTTGCTCTGTCTGTACGTGATGACAGATGAGCTTTGAGGAAGGCAGTTCAATGACTATGTGAAAAGAGAGGCTCTTTTTTAAAAAAGATCCACCCTTCTCAAATGGTGCTATCTACTGTCTGCTGAAGGATTATGTTACTTTTATCTTAACCTCATGCAGATGAAAAGTAACAAATGCATCATCTTCACACAGGGCTGGCAGACGTGTGCATGTTGTAGATGAGATCAGCTTCGCCCGTCTCAGACTTGAAATGCACCTGCAAAATATATAAACCCTCTGAATAAATAAAACAGGCCTTGTGGGCTGAGTCAGTTTCTTTTGAGGCTGGTGATAAAAACTAGCAGGAGCTGTGACTTTCCCCACCCACTCAGGCTTACATCTTAATTAAATGATTTCCCAAGATTTTGCTTTTAAAAAAGAAAAACAAAACATGCACACACAATGCCAGGCACTCTGAGAGATTTTTCCAATAAAAAAATAAAGATTCAAAGCCTAGGGGAACTTAGACCCAAGTCTTTTCTTATAGTCAGCACCTTTCAAAGCAGTAGTTGCTTGCGGCTTTCATGTTAATGAGATAATATAGCTGCTCTGGGTTTTAGTTTGAACTTTAAAAGAGATGTCTAAGGTGGTGAGTCTGTTTGGAAGATAAAATTCATCATCTTAGATATCTCCTTGAAAATGTGAACTAAAACCTGGAGTCAATTCACCTCTCCACAGACATGGAATTTCCATCATGCCTAGGCTCAGAAGCAGATAAAAGGTACCCCAACCATCCCAACTGCCACTGTCCTGGACTCAGTGGGAAAGAAAAAGAGGTGGACACAGCTCCATCATGGCTTGCACCAGAAGCAGATGAAGGTTCTTCCTCCATTCCAACTGCCACTGTACTAGATATGGAAGGAGAGAAGAGGCAGCATCTTCTCCACCTAATCCCCTTCACATTACCACCCACATTTCTTTTTTGTGTCATGTTTTAAGTAGATGTAAGGACCTCTTCACATGTGCCACCAGAATCAGCATCGATCATGGAGATTCTGACGGTGCTCCTCTGGGACCCTGGGGAACCTGTCACCCCACACCTCACATCTCCTGACTCATCCATGTCCCCATCTCATGGGGGGAAGTGTCTGCAGTCCGACTTCCCCTTGTTGATCCAAGGCAGTGCCTGCCGGAATTTGCATTACGTCGTGGGATGAGAGTCAGTAGGCTCCGTTGTAAAGGAGAAAGTGAACCAGTGCATCCTACTGATTTTGCCCTTGTCTGATGAGGTCACAAATCTGATGACAATCATTTTTTTCTTGTATAGTGATGTCGCCATATAAAATTAATGGAGGAGGAGGATGAAAAGAATGATGGTGATGGAAGCTACAAGCTGAAATTGTTTGAAAAGAAAGGCCACCTGACAATAGGAGATTTGCAGTACTCATCTGTATAAATTCACATAGGAATGCTCATAAGTTCTCTTTGCTGTCTGTATGTATTCATTGAAATAGGAGGCATATGACCATACATAATGGCACTCCATGCAGTCATGCCAGCCACACAACCTTGAAAGTGTCTATGGACAACGCTGGCTCTTTGGCTTAAAAAAGGATATCAGTGGTGGTGACTACATATACACTGTTGAAAACAGTTGAAAACAGTAGAGATGAACAGCTTTAAAAGACATGAACAATCCAGGGAGAAAGCAGGCAAGAAGTGAGTATAAGCAAGTACATTTTTTGCCAGAATTTGAGAATAGTACATATACTTTTTTTCTTTTTCCTCTTTTTCAAAACGGTCATAGATATATACGTCCATTTTGGAAGTATTGTAAAATGAAATAAAACTGATTTGACTGTTATTAAATTACATTATTTTTGTGGTGATTTAGGAGGTTCAGGTTCAATGTTAATCATTCAAAATATAGATCGCCTACTCTGTCCACAGACAAAAATATTATAGACGTTTTTTCAATATCCTGTTTTCAACATAATCCTAATTAAACTAAAGTGGAGTGTTGAGGTTTGTTTTGTGCAAACATTTTGTAGTAACACTTTCCTAATATTCTAGGGTGAGTTAAACCAGAGCCAAGAGTAAGCCAGGTTGCCCCGTTTTTATTCTCTCTGTCTGTCATACCCATTTCCTCTACCTCTCTTTCTGGCATCCCTTTCTGTATGGCTTTTGAAAGAGGCCCGAACTGATTGCTTACAGGGGAATTTGGAGATTAGACAGAGGGACAGAAGTAGTCCATTCCTCATGCAGATAAAAGTTTGGAAAGAACCCTTATCAAAATCTGGGAATGAATCAAAACAGAAAGGAATAGCTAATGCTATTAGACAGGAATATAACTGAAACTGACATCTGTTGAGCTGAAACTAGTAAAATAGAACTCAACAGAAATGAACGTAAAGTTCTATATATAAGAAATAATGCAGCAATAACAATAATAATATACCCTGTTTCCCCGAAAATAAGACATCCCCGAAAAATAAGACCTAGTAGAAGTTTTGCTGAATTGCTAAATATAAGGCCTCCCCCGAATGTAAGACCTAGCAAAGATTTTGTTTGGACGCATGCCCTCCAAACAGAACACCAGAGCATGCAGGATTGGTAAATGTACATACCAGTTGTACATGGAAATAAAGGTAGTAACAAGAAATTCTTGAAGGATTCAGTTTGTCTGGTTATGTTGGTTTGTGATGACAACTACTGTACAGTATATAATAAATGTTCAATTTTTTAAACAATAAATGTGAATTCTTCTTCATGGAATAATAAGACATCCCCTGAAAATAAGACCTAGCACATCTTTGGGAGCAAAAATTAATATAAGACACTGTCTTATTTTTGGGGAAACACGGTAGGACTAAGGATACCTAGCTTGACAGTAGTACATTTCAAAGGATCTCAGTATTACATTCAATCCCAGAGTCAGCAGTGTGAAATATCTTCAGAAAAGATTAGTGATGTTTTAGGCTGTGTTAGCAGACTCATCATTTTCAGGTTAGAAGTAATCTTTCTGTGTTATATGTACTACTAAGATCTCATCTGTTTACTCTGTGTCCACATTTTCAGAAGCATGTAGGCAATCTGGAAGAGGATCAAAGTAGAGTAACGACAATGGTCAGGGATATGGAATACAAGACCTGTGGGAAAAAAAAGATTAAAGGAACTGGATATGCTTATCCTTTAGAAGAGAAGAACGATACCTGAAGGGCTGTCAACTGAAGAAGGGAACATGCTATCTGCTTCTCCAGAAAGCAGGACTGGTTCCAATATCCTATTGTAACTAGTAGTAGGCTTCAGTTGAAAATAAGAAAAAACATCTTGATAAGAACAGTTTTTCAGCAGCCCTGTTACCTAAAGGGAAGGAAACCAATAGCCTAAAGGAGGAGCAGAAAGCTTTAAGGAGGCTTCAGCGCCATTTCTTATATTGTCTGTCTTTTGCCGTCAATAATATCTATTAGGCTTGCTCAAATAATTCGTTTTCCCCGTTAACCGTTATTAATTCGTTATTTTCGTTTGTTTTGAAGCAATTTTGAAGCATTGGTTGTCCACACGTCTGGATATCGCGGTTTCGAATCGCAAGAGGCCGTTTTTCGTTATGTCGTCGTTTTTTTCGTTAGGAAAAAAAAGCTTTTGCAAATCACCCAAACTCCCACCATTCAGGCCCTTTCCTTTTGCCCCTCAGCAAAAGGGGCGTCATGGGCTCAGCCAATGGGAGGGGGCGAGGGGGAAGGAGGCCGAGGAGGAGGAGGAGGACGGAGGGGGGAAATGGCCGCCGCCACCTCGCCTCAGCTCAGGCCTGATACTCAGAGGTTTTGACGTCTGTGCGAAGCTATGCAAGTGGGGTTTATATATCTGTGGAAGGTCCAGGGTGGGAGAAAGAACTCTTGTCTGTGGGAGGCAAGTGTGAATGTTGCAATTGGTCACCTTGATTAGCATTGAATAGCCTTGCAGCTTCAAAGCCTGGCTGCTTCCTACCTGGGGGAATCCTTTGTTGGGAGGTATTAGCTGGCCCTGATTGTTTCCTGTCTGGAATTCCCATTTTCTGGGTGTTGTTCTTTTACTGTCCTGATTTTAGCTTTTCTGTAGCTAAAAATGCATATAAAATTGATTCTATAGGGAGGATAAATGATTGGATTTCAACTCCTACAGCTTAGCTTTCTCTGCCAATAATGGTACCATATCAAACTAAACCTCCCAAGATTCTGTAGCAGTGAGCCATCTTGGATATTGTAAGGGATTTTATTATTATTATTATTATTATTATTATTATTATTATTATTATTATTATTATTATTATTATTAGACCTTGCTCCCAGGAAGGTGCCTTCGCTGTGGCTCCCAACTTATCTATCTACCTTTCCACATATTCTCCACATTGTGTGTATGTGTATGTATATTATATATACATGAGCCCCGATGGCGAAGTGTGTTAAAGCACTGAGCTGCTGAACTTGCAGACCGAAAGGTCCCAGGTTCAAATCCCGGGAGCAGAGTGAGTGCCCGCTGTTAGCTCCAGCTTCTGCCAACCTAGCAGCTTGAAAACATGCCAATGTGAGTAGATCAATAGGTACCGCTGTGGCGGGAAGGTAATGGCACTCCATGTAGTCATTCCGGCCACATGACATTGGAGGTGTCTATGGACAACACTGGCTCTTGGGCTTAGAAATGGAGATGAGCACCAACCCCCAGAGTCAGACATGACTGAACTTAACGTCAAGGGATACCTTTACCTTTACCTATACACACACACACACACACACACACACACACACACACACACACATTATGCAGGGACTATATATATATTATATATACACAGTATATATCACACACACACCAATTTAACAAAGTTTCAGCCACAAAAACAAAGTTTCTGAAGTAGAACAATGACTTTCACAGTAAAGACAACCCAATTTAACAGGAAATAAGACTTTCAAACCAGGAACAGATTTCTGCAATTATTAAAAATTGGTTTATTATAAAAGCTATGAAAATTCGCCAAAAATCAGAGGATAAGGGAAACGTTCCAAATTTTGGTGAGCTATCAGTGTTAAATGTGTTCTACCACTGTACCAAGTTGGAAGAAGATCACTCAAAAAATGAGGGTGGGAGAGTCCTGCAAAGTCCTCTCCCTCTGTGCTGTTTTTGGGAATTGCGCATGCGCGTCCGCCATTAACGAATTAATTTTGAAAATAACGAATTTTCGTTAATTTCGAATTTTTTTGGGGGCCAAATTCGGAAATACCATCAGAAACGAAAAGCTGCCCCCCTCTAGTTTTGAAACGAGTTTAGAATCAAATTTTTCGTGGATCGATCAAGCCTAATATCTATTGTGAGGATGGAATCATGCACCTCTACATTTTGTTGATCAGTTTCTGAAATGTGTCACTCTTGGTTATCATATGGAGAACCATATGATTCCCACCTACAGGGAAAACCTCCCCCTACTTTGTATAACAGAAAATCAATGACAACAATTTCCAAATTTTGGGATTTAAACCCCAATTGTCAGAAAAAGCTGGAGGAATCTCAGGGCAAATTATCAACACTGAAACACCTTCCTCAGTTCATTAGAAAATGCTGTTCTGCCCTCAAATACTTGGACCTTGAAAAATATTTGTGTGTGTATACATTCTCATTATTCAGGTTGAATGTTTTTATTTGGATAGTATATTCTCTGCAGTTGCAGTTGATGTTTGATATATCATGGTTAATAACATCACTAACGTCATTCTTGTAACATCACCAGGGCCCACTGTCTGTGACATTACAACATCTCAGATTTTGGCTCTGAAATCTCAGAACATGGCCTAACAATGATTGCAAGCAGTATATTATGCTGTCAGGATGCATTTTTTCCCATCACAACATCAATCACAGTGAGAGGAAAAAGAGTCTGGTCTTCGTCTCTCTGCTGATAAGAATGTTGCAAGAGTTGTAGAAAACTGAGAAGAAGAATATGATTGATGAGACTGAGTAACAACATGACTTTGGACCCACATTCCAGAAGGAACATCTTCTCACACATCAACCTGCCCACACACTAAGTAATCTAAGATCTTCCCTAGAGTCTCTCCTTAAGGTATAGTGAGATCTAAAGTGAGGCAGATGAGAACCAGGGATATCTGTTTTGTCTGTTTTTTATTGTGGTGCCCTAGTGCTTATCTCTAATGTCCTTTTGAGTACTGAACAAAGATCTTTTTATTTCCCTAGGCTTCTCATCTCTAATGTGTTTTTATTTCTCCTGAAATTGGTCTTAGTAGTGGCCATCTGCTGTTGCCAATTATTTCATTGATTTCTGTTGGTTCACTCTGTAGTCATCTAAACAGTCCTGGAAACTTGTAACTGAATGGCTTTTTAAAAAATTAAACTTTTTAATTCAAAGACATAACTGATTAGTTTAGGATTTTTCTTACTCTGTCCTTAGCAAACAGTTTGGTGCTGCCCCTGACTGTAAATTAACAGGCTGCTACTGCATTAACACCCTGACAATTTACCCTAATTCATTGCTGCCTTACAGTGAAGGCAGGTAGCAGTTCTGGGATCAGTTCCCAACTCAGGGTCATACCAGGAAATTATCTGTCTTTTCTTTGATTTCTCAGGTTGCCTATCTCCAGTTTCAGAGGTTGTTTTTTATCATGGTGAAATAGAGTTGCCAGTTAACATAGAGGAGTAGTTGTGTAGATTAGAGCGACTAGTGTCAAAGAAGAAGCACCTGCTGAAATTCCCTCTTCTATGCAACTATCAAGGAGTAGGGATATAATTAAATAGCAATTTCATTCTCCATAAAAGCAACAACTACTTTTAGCAATATTCTTCCTGCTGCAAGAAAGTCTTTAAAAATATCACTCCCAACTATTATTTGTAGTTCAGAGCCTTATGCAAACTGGTATTTTAAAATTGAAAACACATTTTCCTGTCTTCTTCACTTTGCAAGTTAATCCATTCATTAAGGCCCGTCAAGCATTCTCAGGAAATAGCATTTTCTGTTCAATTTTTTCTGTTTCCTGTTTTCTGCATACAAAAATGTGAATTTTGTCCAGAATGAGTCCCAAACTATGGCAATTCTCTTCATTCCTTCATTCTTCTCACTAGGGTTTCTTGACTGTTGAGAAGCACATTTTTGGCCACATGCTCAATATCCTTTTTACACCTGTCCTTATCAAAGTGATAGAAACACTATACTTTATTTCATCTGAGACTCTATGCCCAAACAACCACCTGAAAGTGGAGGTAAGGTTCCTAACACCAGCACCCAGAGCTCCTTAAGGTTTTACTGGGGTTTAGGCAAGCTTGCTTGAAGGTGAAGGCACCTCATTTTTTTCTCCATGGAGTATTTTGTGATTAATTGAGTTAACAATAATAATTGTTAAACGTGCATAGTAAATTATACAATGAGGAAATTTAATGGAAACTTAATTTAATGGTTTGCTTGACCGTTATGAATGAAATGGGCAATAAAACAATAGAGTGTGTTTGACTTACAATATGAATTTATGTGAAATTGAATAATAATACATGTGATTTGGGAATAAAATAAATATGCTTGTCATTATACCAGAAGAATGCACTGTTTTGCATGTGTGCATGTATGAACACAGAGAGTTCTGCAAATAACTAGAGGTTTTTTAATGAATTGTTGATAAAGAAAACTAGACACCTAACAACAATTAGTACCAAGGTGTATGAGGGTGTAGACTTTCCTGTCTGAAACACAGAGGGATTCACACATAACAGATGACTACTCAAATTAACAAATTATCAAGTAAGACAAAGAGAGGCTTAGGACAGGCTGGTCAAACTGATGAAACATAAAGGGGGGGGGGGGGGGGAATCACACAAAGACAATCTACTCCATATCCTCATCATGTATCTATTAATAGCTAAGTCTAGCAAATAAATAAAGAGCTAAATGAAATATATAACTCTAGTGAACATACACTTCCTGCACGACTTTTGCCATAGATTTCCCAGTAAAACTGTCTCTAAACAAAGGTGGTAGGCCTATTCGGACTACAGAGCTTTTATGCTATTGTTCTATTTTAGTCACAGTTCTGTGCCTTGGAATCTGGGAAGGGCTGTTTAGGAAGGGATATTTAAAATTCTCAATAGTGCATCTACTTACAAAATCCAGGATCACTGTAAATGAAACCCATGTCAGTTAATGTGGAATAAAAGAAGCATTGTGTAGTGTGACTCTTCATCACCTTTGCTTCATATTATATTGGAATCTGTCTTATAGATCATGTTGGAGAAATACTGTTTAGGGCCCCTACTGCCACTAAAGTCTTCATCTCCAGATTCAAATCTTTGGCCTTTTGATCCAGAATCTAATTTAGCCCATTTGGTTTCTTTTGGATCTAGCCATGAAAAAGAATCGAATTAATACAATAGCATGCTAGCTTTGACATTGGATATATAACATCCTTAATAACTATTGATAACCCAACCGCCATGAATTTATCTAATGTGCTATTAAAGCCACTCAAGTTGGCAGTCATCACAATAGCTTGTGATAGTCTAACTGCACATGTTTTGAAGGAACACTTCCTTTTCTCTGCTCTAAATCTTCCAGTGTTCAGCTTCAGGGAGCTATAATATCTCAAAGACCTTTCACTATCATGAAAAATTGTACTCACTTTTATTACATTTTCCTTTGCTTCTATTCTTTTTCTTAAGTTAAGCAACCTCAACTGGGACAACCCTCACTTTGGTCATGCTTTCTGATACCTTTTGCAGTTCCGCAATATCTGCACAGGTATGTGTGGATATGTGTGTGATAACCAAAATTGATGAGGTGAGGGAAGGTAGTTTTGTTGGGATACAGGTGAGTTGGGGATGACTAGTGTTTTATCATATGTAAACACACAGCATAATTTGGGGGGGGGGGAAACCCTGTAAGCAATATGTCACCTGAGACTGCACTATGTATTTATTCAAAGGCACTACCATAGTAACAATAGTATCTTCAATTCCTTTCTTAATTATGTCCTACATGCCTTTTTCAATACATTGGGTCAGGACTGGCATTAAATTGCCTGCCACAACTCCAGCTCCAAGATCCTGTCGTGGGTCAATTCCTACTACCTAACATCCCATCAGCAAACTCACTTGTGTGCGCGCGTGCATGTTTTTATATATTCATTGTAAATATGCTTTAGAAAGGACTCTGTTAGTGGCATTACAACTCAAATAAATATGTGCAAGGAAAAATTATCCTTCATATGCTGAGTTCCAAAATCTTGAATTTCATTTTATTTTTAAATGGTGGGATGTCCTCATTAAAAAAACAATAGACATCAAAACCAAAATAGTTTAATTCTGAAGTTTATATTATATACTGGAATACACACAAACGTGTATATAGTAAGTGTGAACAGATCTGATACCTGCTGTTAGAAAATTCACCCATTTCTTTGTAGAATTATAAGAGAATTTGTCCAAGTGAGAAACCCAAGGACAATGCCATCCTGAATTAAAATCAATCTGATTTTTTTTTTCATTTTGCTAAATTAGTCAGATCATGAGATGTTATCACCAAAGTATCTGGTACTACACAGTATTATAAAAAGCATCTAGAGTAATGAGGTTTGTTCTAATTACTGACTAGACTGCCTTAAGAGAAATGAAGAGAGAGAGAGAGTGAAAGGGAAAGAGATTGAATGAAGTATGAAAATATCAAGGTGAGGCCACAGGGTTTCTGTTGGGAGGCTGAAAAACAAATCCTGGGTTTTCTGTCTTTCAGTTATATTGTTCTGCAAGGTAAGAGGAATATTTGCTGTGCCTGGAGGTGTTTCTCTACCTTAGCTCTTCACTATCCTAAATAAAATAAAATAAAAAATATCAGCCTGCTCTGATCCCTTTTCCCTTGTAAAGGCAAAAAAGAGCAAAGAAAAAATGTGTATCTTTAACAAGTCAATCCAATGTCTGCACCAACTGGGATGGGGTAGTTTGCTCTAGACAGATTGAGAGTGCTGGAACCATCATCAGCCATATTTTATTTTTTTAAGTACCAAAGATAGATATAGAGAGAGAGAGAGAGAGAGAGAGATATCTCTCTCTCTCTCTCTCTCTCTCTCTCTATATATATATATATCTATCTTTGGTACTTAAAAAAATAAAATATGGCTGATGATGGTTCCAGCACTCTCAATCTGTCAGAGGCTGGAGAGCATGAAATTCATCACCCAGATAGTTTGAAATATGATAATAAAGAAATAAGCAGAAAAGGGATAAATTCATCAAAGTGCAAGAAATATTCGAGGGGAGAAAAAAGGAATTTCCTGAGGTAACTGTCCTTGACCTGGCTCTTTAATCGAGTGAAATTTCATCACTTTATCTAATATCATGCTTCATGCTTCGGGCTCCTGGCAATTCTATTTTAGTGTGGTCTAATGGGCAGCTGACACATCCACTCAGCACCAGACTGCATAATATGTGCTGACACACTCTGTGGTGAGCACCCTATTGAGAGCTGTTTATTTGCGCCTGGCAAGGGGGGAAAATTCATCCAGTAAAAGTCTCTTCATAACAATTTCAGTCTTGGCTTTCATGGCCTCCCAAGGCGTCACATTTCGAGTGTTTCTGAAAAGGCTGGGCATGGGCGAAGGGAAGGGAAAAGGAGGGTGCGGAGGACGTGGTGGGGAGGCAGTGGCTGATTTGGGTGGCTGTTCCATTATCTGACTTCAGGTGAGAGGTTGTGAAAGCACTGGTTATGGTTGTCTGAAACCTGTATCTAGATAGGGTAATGAAGAATGTCATCCTAACTGCTTTGCAGGCAGCTCTCCGCAAAACCTCTGATTCAATTTGATATTCTGAGGTGCGCGTATTGCATTGGGACTGAAAATAGGAATGCACATGAAACACTTTTATATTTATTCAGTTCAGTAAGCATGGCAAACTCATCAACAGCTATTTGTACACCGTAGGCATGGGGGGGACTTTGATGTACTGATTTATGCTTGCTATTTTCCTCTTGCGGTATTAGTTTATAGTAGAAATGCCCTATTTTTTTAAGTTTTAAAAAAAGCCCTGCACACATCAGTGTTTGGAAGAGAGAGAGAGAGAGAGAGGCAAGGATAGAGAAAACATGGCTCTCAGCCTAATAGAGGACATTATCATAAACAAGGCAACCCAAGAACATAAAGGCATGAGACAATAAATGATAAATGATTCTGTCCTCCCAGCTTTAGGCAACAATCAATGTTTTCCCTAAAGGGAAATGAATTATTTCATGCATATGTTCGCCCATGGTGCTCTACTAGCTTATTTACAAACACATTCAAATAGAATAAATGTGCATATGATTAATATACACAATAAGCGTTAAAAACCTAATCTCTTCCAAATTTTGTAAACCCCACACATGCAGTGTCTACAAAGAAATCTGTCCCTCTTAGTTCTCTTTTTTGCCTACAATGCTTTTTCCTAAATTTCCAGAATAGCCTAGAATAATAAGTATTAGGCTTGCTCAAATAATTCGATTTCCCCGTTACCCGTTATTAATTCGTTACTTTCGTTACTTTTGAAGCAATATACGGCCTTGATTGTCCACACGTCTGGATATCGCGGTTTCGAACCGCGAGAGGCCGTTTTTTGTTATGTCGTCGTTTTTTTCGTTAGGAAAAAAAGCTTTTGCAAATCACCCAAACTCCCACCATTCCTAACAGCCTCAGGCCCTTTCTTTTTCCCCTCAGCAAAAGGGGCCTCACGGGCTCAGCCAATGGGAGGGGGCGAGGGGGAAGGAGGCCGAGGAGGAGGAGGAAGACGGAGGGGGGAAATGGCCGCCGCCGCCGCCTCGCCTCAGCTCAGGCCTGGTGTCTCTCTGTGAGGCGGGAAGGTGGCGGATGGAGCCGGGAATGGAGAGACCGAGAGAGACAGAGACACGCAGAGATGGAGGCTGGCGCGGGGCCCGGCGGTGAGGAGGAAGAGGCCCGGGATGTGAGGGGGTGTTGGCCAGGCCCGTCCTCGGCTGCTCCCGGGGAGGGAGGGAGGGAGGACTACGACTCCCAGGGGCCCAGATTCGCACCCTCCCTCCCCCCAATACAGGTCTCCATATGACGCTACATGAACTTGAATGGATACTGTGGTTGTGTTGTCGAAAGCTTTCATGGCCAGGATCACACTGTTGTGGTATGTATTCCGGGCTCTATGGCCATGTGCCAGAAGCATTCTCTCCTGACGTTTCACCCACATCTGTGGCAGACATACTCAGAGGTTTTGACGTCTGTGCGAAGCTAGGCAAGTGGGGTTTATATATCTGTGGAAGGTCCAGGGTGGGAGAAAGAACTCTTGTCTGTGGGAGGCAAGTGTGAATGTTGCAATTGGTCACCTTGATTAGCATTGAATAGCCTTGCAGCTTCAAAGCCTGGCTGCTTCCTACCTGGGGGAATCCTTTGTTGGGAGGTATTAGCTGGCCCTGATTGTTTCCTGTCTGGAATTCCCATTTTCTGGGTGTTGTTCTTTTACTGTCCTGATTTTAGCTTTTCTGTAGCTAAAAATGAATATAAAATTGATTCTATAGGGAGGATAAATGATTGGATTTCAACTCCTACAGCTTAGCTTTCTCTGCCAATAATGGTACCATACCAAACTAAAGCTCCCAAGATTCTGTAGCAGTGAGCCATCTTGGATATTGTAAGGGATTTTTATTATTATTATTATTATTATTATTATTATTATTATTATTATTAGACCTTGCTCCCAGGAAGGTGCCTTCGCTGTGGCTCCCAACTTATCTATCTATCTACCTTTCCACATATTCTCCACATTGTGTGTATGTGTATGTATATTATATATACATGAGCCCCGATGGCGAAGTGTGTTATAGCACTGAGCTGCTGAACTTGCAGACCGAAAGGTCCCAGGTTCAAATCCCGGGAGCAGAGTGAGTGCCCGCTGTTAGCTCCAGCTTCTGCCAACCTAGCAGCTTGAAAACATGCCAATGTGAGTAGATCAATAGGTACCGCTGTGGCGGGAAGGTAATGGCACTCCATGTAGTCATGCCGGCCACATGACCTTGGAGGTGTCTATGGACAACACTGGCTCTTGGGCTTAGAAATGGAGATGAGCACC
This sequence comes from Anolis carolinensis, assembly GCF_035594765.1. Classification (NCBI taxonomy): domain Eukaryota; kingdom Metazoa; phylum Chordata; class Lepidosauria; order Squamata; family Anolidae; genus Anolis; species Anolis carolinensis. The sequence goes on along the minus strand of NC_085842.1, from coordinate 249,033,618 downwards.
AACCCCCAGAGTCAGACATGACTGAACTTAACGTCAAGGGATACCTTTACCTTTACCTATGCACACACACACACACACACACAAACACAAACACACATATGCAGGGACTATATATATATATATATATATATATATATATATATATACACAGTATATATCACACACACACCAATTTAACAAAGTTTCAGCCACAAAAACAAAGTTTCTGAAGTAGAACAATGACTTTCACAGTAAAGACAACCCAATTTAACAGGAAATAAGACTTTCAAACCAGGAACAGATTTCTGCAATTATTAAAAAATGGTTTATTATAAAAGCTATGAAAATTCGCCAAAAATCAGAGGATAAGGGAAACGTTCCAAATTTTGGTGAGCTATCAGTGTTAAATGTGTTCTACCACTGTACCAAGTTGGAAGAAGATCTCTCAAAAAATGAGGGCAGGAGAGTCCTGTAAAATCTCCCCTCGTGCTGTTTTATTTTTGCCACTGCGCATGCGCGTCCGCCATTAACGAATTAATTTAGAAAATAACGAATTTTCATTAATTTCTAATTTTTTGGGGGGCAAAATTCGGAAATGACATCAGAAACGAAACTCTGGCGCCCCCTACTTTTGAAACGAGTTTAGAATCAATTTTTTCATGGATCGCTCAAGCCTAATAAGTATCTCAGAAATGAACCTAAAATTGATATGTTGTTAAACTGTATTACTTGGGCCCTATTATTTTATTGTTAAAGACAATGTTTTGAGATGGAGATTAACTTATTTCTCCAAATAATACTAACATTTTATTCTGCCTTAATAATACATTCTATAGGATAAATGGTCTGGAGGCTTCAATAATCTCAGGGGGATAACTATTTCTATAAAGATTATGCATCTTCATTGGGATCTGTCTGCATAAAATTCCTCTTCCACATGCAGAGGCAGCAAGACAGGCAGAGTGGTGCCGTCTAAAAGAATGACTTTGATGGTGCCAGGTTGTTGGATAATATTTGAGACAAGAGGCATTTTTAGAGAATCAATCTGCTCAGCTGTTGACCTTTCGAATAAGGCATTGGGAAGAATCTTGTTAGATCAAACCAAAAGCCTACTTATTCCTACATCTTATTTATACCCAAATCTCACTAGGAAATGAGCACAATAGCATCTTATAACTCATCTTCCCCAACGATGGACATACAGAGCCCTATTGCTTGAAATACTGGAGTTATTATTTAATAAACAGGACTATTAATTATCAATAGTTAATTTCCCAGTCCATGTGGTGTACTGGTTCAAGTATATAGGAATAGTCCAGATCATTATGTGTTGAACTGGCCACAGATTGACCTATACACACTGGGGCAAACCATTTGGAGCAGAGCTTAGCTATTCAGACAGTCAAGCCAGACTCTATTGGCCTCCGTGGGCCATCTCCTTGTTCCTATGTCACTACCTCCAATCCTTGCCAGCCATGGAGCTCCCAGTGAGCACCTGGCTGTCGTCTGTCATGTCTACTGAGATCATTAATAGCCATCTGTGTGATCAGCAAGGAAAGGAAAAAAGCGATCCGCTCCTTCATGCGTGGCACAGCGGGTTAAACCCTTGTGCCACAGGTTTGATGACTTGAAGGTTGGGTTGCTGACCTGAAGGTTGCCGGTTCGAATCAAACCCGGGGAGCGCAAATGAGCTCCCTCTATCAGCTCCAGCTCCATGCGGGGATGTAAAAGAAGCCTCCCACAAGGATGGTAAAAACATCAAAAATATCCAGGCATCGCCTGGCCAACATCCTTGCAGATGGCCAATTCTCTCACACCAGAAGTGACTTGTTGTTTTTCAAGTAGCTCCTGACATGAAAAAAAATGTAAGTCAGATGGGACCATGATGACCAGAAATTCACAGGAATCTCCATGGCTGATGATTGGTGGTACCAGTGATCTTGGGATAACCCATCCCTTTTCCTCCACTGATCAATGCTAGGAAAGGGTGATGGTGTGCATGTGGACAGTAGGTCAGGCTGAAATGGACCAGTTGTCCAAATGGTCGCAAAGTCTTAGGATACTCTTGAATTTTCTGCCACCTTTGGAGTATACTCTAACTTTTCTCATTGTGAAGAAAAGTCAGTCTAAAGGCAAAAAACTCTGCATACTTACTGGGAGTCATTGTATATAATGAAGACTGCCAGTCCTGGATTCAGAATGTTATCCAGAATATTTGCCAGGATCATACATACAGTTTGAGATGAAGCTTTAATTTCCATAACCACCAACAATATTTTCATGTTGCCTAGAGCTATGTCTACACCTACCATATAAATCTGAGTTAATGGACTCCAGAGCTGCTCCCGTGCAGCCTGAGAGTACCCCCAGAGTCCTTTGGCCATATAGCCAGGCTGGCCAAGGGAACATTGGGGCAGCCTCCACCTCTGTGTTGCCACTAGCAAGCCACCCCCTCCAAGAGGCTTACTTGAGATGTCACATTTCTGGTCACATGTCCTGTTCCCTGACATTGCCAAGAAGCCTTTGCGAGAGGCTGCTTGTAATGAATCATTGGGAGGTGTGGATAATAGGTTGCTCTGGATCCAGCTGCCCACATCTCTAAAATGCCAGAATCACTTCAGAGCTTCCTGAAAGCCATGGAATAAATCCTGTATTTCGTTGACCTGCATTAATGGCTGGATGCAGCAGTTCCCTGCAGCTGAATGATGAATCCATTTTATTTTGGCAATGGAGACACAGACTAAAGGAATATATTTACGGATAATGTAATATGGGACAAAACCAACAGGGGTGGAAGTGATGTGAACATGTGCCTGATCAAACATCAAGTGCAGAGACTGGGTTGAGGCCTGGGCGATGCTTATACACAATTGGAATGTTCAGCTCCAATCCAGTTCCAAGATCTGCAGTATCTGTGGCTTCACAGCTTCTTTCCTTCCTTTAATAGGTTTTGCCATGTAATGTGGTTTATATCTACATGCAGTGAAGTACATTAGGTGGCCTAATTCAGAGTATCCTGCAATTTTTGCCTATTCTAGTGTAAGAACCAAAGTGTGTTCCTGCATGCATTTATGCTGTGCATGCTTTCAAGCTGCCTTCAATCCACATTAAGGGGTCAGTGTAGATGTGCCCCAGGACTTATTCAAACTGTCACAAAGTCCAAAGATTAATTCCCAAAGTTTGGCAATTAGTATTTGTAAATGATGATGATGATGATAATGATGATGATGATGATGATGATGATGAAATAACACTACACATCTTTACTATTAATCAGCTACAGACAATGTTAGATTTTTTTTAGTAATATCCCCTTTAAATAACAATTGTGATAGCTCACAGACACAATGCATTTTGCTTTTGGATCCAATCCATACATTGTTGAACTGTGCATTACTAGAGGATAATGCACCCAAGGACTTCAGTATAGAATTAATGACTATCTTTTTGTGTCAAGTTCTAAGAGTAAGGTCTCTGATTAAATAATTAATTTAGATTTTCAAAAAGGATTTGTTGACTTAATAAATACCAAGTGAACATTAAATACTTGTATGGTATAAGAGATTAACTGTGGTGCATGCAACATCTGTTTGACAGTTTTTAATTCTCTGTGTCTAATTAGTGTTATTGAATATCACATGCAGTAGTTGTTGCTGCCCTAACTATTATGATTTTGCATCATGTTATGGATTAGCTTTTATTTTTAAGATCTTTCCAGCCATCTGGTATGTGTTCTAAAAGACAATCAGATTTAAATAGACCTCCCAAGATCACATAGTAATGTTCAATTTTGTATCTTATTTTCAGTGTGCCACTCTGGGATTGCCCTCCATCTGGCCATTTTAATTCTTGGAAATATTAATTGGGATGGCTGGCTGCAGAACATAGAATTCTTTAGGCCTGTACTACTCATAGTAGAGGTTCCATGGACCAGTTCCAGGAACGATAGAAACAATAGTGGCCAGTAGCCACAAGCATGGTACCAGTCTTTGCTATATTTGGTGGAAAAATTGTGAGTCCCCTTATCAGATAGCTTGAGATGCATGAAACTTACACTAATCTTGTCCTACTCTAAGCTCATCCAATCCTTCAAAACTATAAAACAAGGGTCCTCAAATTCCTCTAATTCCTTATGAAAATTTCTCCTGGTGCTCCTTCATACCACATCGTCCCCAGCATTAATGTCAATTCCCAGTTTTGAGGGTTTCTGTTTATGTGGCAACTGACATGCCACATGGTGTTATGAAGTCCTGGGAACAGGATTCAGATCACACATCATAATACCCCCCCCCCCTTGCACACAAACGCACAAAGATCTAAACATTCCTTATCAAATGTGGAAAAAGCATTGCACCTATGTTTCAAAAGTTTTGCAAGAGTCTTCACTAGGAATGCCTCTATGATGTGGTCATTTTCATAACAATATATATAGTGATAACAATAGTGATACCAAACGCACAAATAGGGAGATGTCCAGCTATTTTCACTGTTTACCAGCTTTCATTTCATTGTATATGAAGCAAACAAATTAGGACATTTTAGAATTTCTGTTTGTCAAAATTTCATCAAATGTTGATTAGTGGGGGGGGGGGCTGTTTGATGATATTTAGTTAAGATTTGGATGAGAAGTTACCAGGATATACTAGGGATCTCCACTACGCAAATGGATTTTGTGGAACCTTTGAGGCTTACTCCAAGGTGTTCCAAGATCATTCTGCATAGGGATTTCGAAGAGCTGAGAAAGACTCCTGCCTGAAGGACTAGCAAGCTACTGCCAATCTGAATAGGCCTAGATGGATCAATGATCTAACCCCAGTCTAAAAAAACCCTTCATATGCAGTTATAAGAATGGAGCTGAGAATTCTTGAGAAGAGTCATTCTGGTAAGTGACAAACTGAAATACAATATTTCCATTTCTTTAGATTCTGTGCATATATCTGATGTTATTGTCCATGAAAGTGAATATGATTGTCAAAAATCAATATGCAGTGGGATGCGCATACACACCAGTGGCAACTATCAGATTTGTAGTTCAAGAGAGCATTCTTTCTTTTAGAAGATCTGTCTCCCTATTTGCAAGGACAATTTAACAAAACAGGTAGTAATTTTGTTTGGTTCACCGAACAGAAAACAGAAAAAAACAAAAAGAGGCTAGGATAGATGTCACTTAATGCAGGATAACACCCTTCTTCCCAATCCCTGAGAATAAGAAGAAGAGTAAATCTATTTAGCAGATTTTTAAAGTAGCAGTTTGGAATTATGACATATTAATAGAATCAGGCCAATATAACTGATTTGGCAGCTACAAGAGCAGAGCAATTTTAAAATATGGAGAGTGGATTGATGAAGCAGCCCCTGGCTTCTCAAGCAGACAGACAAGTGCTTCTGCATTTCAGACAACACAAGGATGAAGTTGCCAATATCCAGGGCACATCCAGCTTTCGTCCTTTGCAAAATTGATTACTAAAGATGTGGAAGCAATTTGTGTTGAATGAAAGCATTTGGACATGGGTCATGGAACTGACTGCTCCAGTCAAGTAGCTATTTCCTGAGTGTCCGTGATGGAATTTTTCATTCTTCCTTGTTGAAAACTGGAGCCAGTGAGTTACAGAAATCTACTGGGAACTAGAAAATACTACTCCAGTATAACAAGTCTTTCCTCTTGGCATCTGTTTCCATTCAAGAGATCTGTTTCCATTTCATTCTGTTCAACCAATTTGGCCATATAAAAAGTGGACATAGTTGTGGTCAAGGCCTTAAAGCAGAAACTGATCCATGAAGAGATGCCAGCATTTTGAGGCTGTCTGATTATTTGGGGCATGTCATTCCATCCATCCATCCACCCACCCATCCCTTTTTTGTACTCTCCCTTTTTCCCAATTGGAGCTCAGAGTACCTTACAAAACAGGGAAAATCCAAAGAAGTGGGGTTTTATGCTTGAAAGTTCATGCAAAATAATAACCAATTAGTCGTAAGATGCTGCCACATTTCTTTTCGCTCTACCCCTTCGTTCCTCCTTTTTTATAACAAAAAATACAGATGGCTAACATCTTATGAAAAGTTGAGATTAAAATAGCATTAAACTAATAACAAAATGGAAACAAGACCAAATGTGGCCCACTTATATGACCTATAACCTATGTAAGTGTGTTGTGCTGGGTATGAGAAAAAAATGGGAGTGCAACCTCATATTAGTTTAGCTGAGCCTAGGTGTCAACCTGTGACTACCTCCTCAGCCTATTCCTTGGGTGAAACATCTGATCTCAAGGGAAATGCAAAGCCGTGGATTGGTCACCCTGACCTGTCATTTACAGAAAGGCCAACTCAGGGTAAGCCCTCCCAAACTCCAGATCTTTACTGGAGAAAGGAAACCCTCAGATTATCCCAAGGACAGACTCTTCCATAACCCCCCAGGGTCCATGACCTATAGAAACCATCCCAGAGCCCCATCCTTCAACTCAAGGGGGTGCCAAGGTATACACCAAACTCTTACATTTTTTTCTCCCAAACCTATTCGAAGCAATCTGTTTTTCCATGCCACCCTTATCCAGTTGTCCAAGTTCCATGGATACAGTATGGAGTAGGTGAAAAAATATGTAAATACTAAATAGGATAACATTCTTACTCAGCCCCAAAGCAACCAATTAGGTTCAAACTGGACTGAAGGGGGAAGGATGGGTTGTCGGTGGGAAAAAAAAGGGATTATGTATGGCCAGAGCGACCTTAAACAACCTACACTCTACTCCATACATATGCCAAGCATCACCCCAGGCTGCTTTAATCCTGGCTATTATTCATAGAGCCCAGAAAATAGCCTGTCACAGGAGTGTATAAAGACAAGATTCAAGGAAACACAAAATTGGAACTAATTTACATAACAGGGGCTTTGGTGATTCTGGCCAGTGAAAAATCTCTTTTTTTGACTGAAATTCAGAGAATTTCCTGACCAGTATAGCTAGTACTGGTAATCATGTTGACTAAAACTTCTGAAGCTGTAATTTTAAAAAAGGATCTGATAGAGGAAACTGAAATGAATACAGTTGATATCTTCAGGAAAATTATGACAATTTTAGTTTTTTATATTTGTATGCTTCCCCCTTCAAGTGCTTATTTCTCTGGGTAACATCTTTATTTGCTGGTTCTATCCATATGTTGCAACTACTTCAAACTTCATTGTTTTCCATCAGCACCGGCTCTTGTGTTTCCCTTGTATTATGCTGCTTTAAGTGAGAGGAAGACAGAGCTTTCAATAAAGATACTCCGCCTAACTATTTCTATTTCTACAGAAATCAAATGTACTCGCCCGCCTCCGCCACCATTAATACTGGCTCCAACCAGATGATTTGAAGTATTCCTAGACATCTATAAAATCTAATTCAACCTTAGAATGCCTCTGCAATAATGTGAATTTTCTAGTGAATGAGGAAATTGCACTTATTGTTCCTTCAATAAAGCAGCGGTAAAATTCAACAGAAAATATGCACCAAAAGAATGAGGTTTTGAAAAGCTATGAAATAATTTAATGTATCTTTGATAGAAACTACATCCAATTAGACATGTTGAAAATCCTATCCTATGTATGGTATTACTATATTGAACTGTTAAAAGGGTTATAGCAAACTTTGTCTCCTTCCTAGAGGCATCATGACTTAATTAATGAATGCTTACAAAGCACACCAAGAGCCTTTAATAAAAATGCTAGAAGAGTGCAAAGAATTATTACTTCCCATTTGTATTGTAAATGAATACAAATGCCTTTGTGGAAGCTGACATTTTCCCTGATACCTACTGAATTGCTGCAAAAGTAGTCCTTTGCTATATTAAATATTTAGCAGAGCTGAGCATTGTCCCCCTCCCTAGTCTCCACTATGTCTGAAAATGTCAGATACTGTGCTGGAATTTTATTCTTTTCACGCCTTTATGATATGGTAGAAACCCAACAAGCAGTTAGCAGAGCTGGAACTTGCTAACCTTTGTTCTCCTCTGATGTTGATTTGGTGGCCAATGATCATAAACTGGTTCATCTGAGGTTTGACCACCCCTTTTTATATGGCTCTTAAAAATCCCCAAAAAATGTCTACTGAAGAAACACAATTTTTCTGGAAATGTATTCCAGTTCCAGCTAAGGGAAAGGAGGTCTTCACCCAAGTGAAGGTTTTCATGCGGGGAAAATTTCATCCTAGATGTTCTGTTTTTTCTCCAGAATGGACATCCCAGGGTTCCTTAATTTGCATGACCCTACCCACTGCCTCTACCTTAACCCTTTCCTATCCTTTTTTCTTCGTGTACTCTGTGAATGCACACTAATGGAGAAGCTGCGCCTGCGCAGGTTCCGACGGAAACTCTTCCAAGCTGAAGTTCAAATTTTGGCGGTAACCACGCCCCCCTTCCCAAGGGGCATATAAGGCAGCCCCAGGCGCCCGCTCTCCAGTTCCTTTTTTTCCGCCGCAAGGTTCACTTCGGACTCTTCGCATGTCTACTACTCGTTTCAAGCGTTGCACGCAGTGTGCTGCTAAAATTCCTGACTCGGACGGCCACGCCAAGTGCCTCTTCTGTCTTGGTGAGGCTCATGTGGTCAGTACCTGCCGTTTTTGCCTAGCTCTCACGGCTCAGGCCAGAAAGAACAGAGCCGCTAGGCTTAGAGCGGCGCTCTACGAAAAATCTCTCGCGCCAGAACCGACTCCGTCGACGTCGGGTACGTCGGCGTCCTCAGCGTTGAGAGCTATGTCGGCGCCACCAGCTAAGCCTCCGACAGCCAAGGCCTCCTCGGTCTCGTCCAGAGCGTCCAAGACCTCCAGGGCTGCTAAACCGGTCAAACCTCCGTGTACTGTGACGACGGCGACCGTGTCGACCCGCTCCGGAAAGGTGGGACCTTCCTCGACGTCGAGCTCTCTGGCTTCGGTGACCTCGATCCGCTCTCGTATCGGTTCCCCTCCGTCCTCCTCTGCTATCAAAATAGCCTTTAAAAGGGCTCACGAGGAGTCTCGTCGAGCGCAGTCCGACTCAGCTGTGGTTCCTCCCACACCTGGCAAGTCCTTGAGGGTTGCATCCAAGCAACCGCCGGCGAAGAAACGGCTAACTCAGCGCTCCTCCTCCTCGGCCTCCTCAAAGAAAGACCCGCCATCTTCCTCGACAACCTCCTCGAGAAGGTCTTCTCCTATTGTACCAGCCCAGAGGCCTAGAGATGTTTCTCAGTCTCCATTGCACCCCCTGTCTGATGGGGAGCTGCAGGACTCACCCCACCACTCTACCCAAACGGTGGTCAGGGTGCCGGTGCCGGAGCCCCTTGCGCCGCCTCGCTCGTCGCGCCAACAGCTCTTCCCTCCCACCTCGACACCGGAGCGTGGCAGACAAACGGCTCGCCTGGCTCGGGCAGCCCAGGCCTCAGCCTCTAAGGACCTTCGGCCTCCGGCCCTCTCTTCCCGCGAGGCCTTGCCTCCTCCCGAGACTGTGCTTTCTTCTCCCCCTCAGTCCCCCCAAGGGGCTGAGGAGGAAGATGTTGATGTCGACCGCCCAGACTCTGTCCTCTCGGCCTCGGTGGTCTCTCTCGGTCTCGACCTCTCTCCTCCCCATGACGCGTATGAGGTGGACCCGCCTTCTCCTACTGACAATGTTCGTGCTTTCGCTGAGCAAATGGTCAGGATGGCCGACGCCCTGGGTTTGGAGATCAAGCAAACCTCCAAAGCAGTGTCTGACCCAGTCTTCAAAAGGGTGCAGGCCCAAGCTCCGCCGGCCACGCTACTCCCCTTTCTGCCTTATCTGTTGGACGTTATCCAGGCCTCCTGGAAAAACCCTTCCTCCATTCCTCCGACCTCGAAGAGGATCGAGACTTGGTACCGCACCGACGATGATACCCTGGAGTGGCTCAAACACCATCCCGACCCTAACTCCCTGGTCGTTAAGGCCTCTCAGTCCTCAGGTCGTCAGTCGAATACTCCGGCCGACAGAGAGGGGAAGCGCTTCGACGCCGTGGGTCGAAAACTTTATTCCGGAGCCCTTTTGCTTTGCCGCATGGCGAATTATGGAGCCTGCATGGGTGCCTACCAACAGATTATCTGGGAGAAGGCGCAGCCCTTCTTCGCTAAGATGTCGGACGAAGACCGCTCCGTCCTCACTACCCTCCAACAGGAAGCAGACTCGCTCGCTCACCACCAAATACAAATGGCGAAGCATACAGGTGATACTGCGGGTAAAATGATTGCCCACGCGATTTCCATTCGCCGCCACGCCTGGCTGAGGTCTTCGGGTCTCTCCTCATCTTCCAGACAGGTCATTGAGGACCTTCCCTTTGACGCGCTCGGACTATTTCACGCCGGTACCGATGACAAACTCAAGTCTAATCATGACTTTAAAATTCTTGCGTCTAAATGTGGCGACCAACCTCAACCTCAGCGCACTCGCTGGTTCCCGCACCGTTCCCGCCGTTTCCCGCCGCAATCTTTCAGACACCATTCTTTCAGGCGGCCTTCGGGCTCGAACAATCAAGCCCATCACCAACCTCGCCGGGGACCTCATCCGCAAAAGCAACGCGGTCGAACCACCCCTGCTCCTCCGCAGCCTAATCGGCGTACCTGACGCCAACCCCTGCCAAAGCTCCTCGCCCGCTACCACTGTAGAGCCCACGCTGCCTCGTCCCTTCGGTGTCTTTGCAGACCGACTAGCCCCTTTCTACAATCAATGGGACTCTATTACTTCAGATGCATGGGTTCTCCGCATTGTCCAAGACGGTTACGCCTTAGAGTTCATGGACCTCCCTCCTACAGGTCACGTTCTCCACTCAAATCCTTCCCCAGAGATACTGGCCGAAGTCGAAGCGCTACTGGCCAAAGGCGCTATCCGTCCCTCCCCTCCCGAACTGGACCCTTTAAGTTTCTTCTCCAGATACTTTACAGTCCCGAAAAGAGGAGGCGGGCTACGCCCCATTCTGGACTTAAGGGCACTCAATATATTCATTCGCCCCTCCAAATTCAGGATGGTCTCTATTGCCTCTATCCTCCCGATGCTGCAGCAGGGAGACTACTTTGCCTCCATAGACTTACGAGACGCCTACTTCCACGTGGCAATACGAGAGGCGCACAGACGGTTCCTCTGCTTCAAAGTTCTCGACCAAACCTACCAGTTTACCGTTTTACCCTTCGGTCTCGTCACGGCCCCGAGGGTCTTCACCAAGGTTGTCGCCGCCGTAGCGGCCCACCTCAGGCTACATGGCATCACGGTCTTTCCTTATCTGGACGACTGGCTTCTCGTCGGGCCCGACCCGGTTCTTCTCCAGAATCACGTCTCTTTCACGCTGCGTCTTCTAAAATCTCTCGGCCTCCAACTCAATTCCGAGAAGTCAAATCTCTCCCCGTCAACCCGAATCCGGTTCATCGGGGCCCTCTTCGACTCCGTCGCAGAGACTGTGTCACTTCCGTTCGACAGATTCCTGGCTCTCCGCCACCATATCGCCCTTTGTCGATCTGCCCGGAGAGTAAAGGCCCGTGCTATTCAGGTCCTTCTAGGCCACATGGCCTCCACGGTTCTCACGACCCCGTTTGCCAGGCTGCGCCTTCGGACCCTGCAAAGGTGGTTTATAGACACTTTCAAACCGTTCCACCACCACAACTCCAGATACCTGTCGGTACCGTCGTCCGTCCGCCAGTCTCTCTCATGGTGGATGTCTCACCAAAACGTGTGCAAGGGCCTTCCTTTCCATCCACCCCCGCCATCGCTAACCATAACCACAGACTCCTCCACCTACGCTTGGGGAGCCCACATGAACGGTCTAACGGTTCAAAATCTTTGGTCCCCGTCAGAGAGGGCCAACCACATAAACTTCCTCGAACTTCTCGCCATTCTCAAAGCCCTAAAAGCATTCTCCCCCCTCATCCGCCACAAGTCCATCCTCATTCATTCGGACAACCTAGTAGCAGTATTCTACATCAACAAACAGGGTGGTACGGGTTCGAGGAAACTGATGCTCCTCTCCTCTCGTCTCTGGGTTTGGTGCATAGCCCACGGCGTACAGATCTCTGCAATCCACCTACCGGGCGCCCAAAACGGCTTAGCAGATGCCCTCAGCAGGATGACATCTTCCTCTCACGAATGGAAGCTCGATCCCGAGATCCTCGACGGTCTGTTCCGCCTCTGGGGACGTCCTACTCTGGATCTCTTCGCGTCTCCCCACAACGCTCAGCTACCCCGCTACGGAGCGAGGCTCCCCCCGAACTCTTTCCCCGGCTGCCTAGGGGATGCCTTTCTTCTGGACTGGTCGGCGGAGATGCTTTATCTTTTTCCACCGATTCCCCTCATACCGAAAGTTCTCGAAAAACTTCTCTCGATCTCGGTCACGGCGATTCTCATAGCTCCGGCCTGGCCCCGCCAACCGTGGTATCCAGCCCTTCTTCGCCTCTCCAGAGGAACGTTTCACCCTCTGCCTCTCTCGCCGCACCTTCTCTCACGGGAGGACGGCAAAATTCTTCACCCGGACCTTTCTTCCCTTCATCTCACTGCATGGAGGATTCTTACCTAGCCTCTCTTCCGCAGAATCTGCAAGACGTCCTGCGGGCAGCCCATAAGCCGTCTACTACCAAGGCTTATTCCTACAAACTCTCTCGCTTTCATGCCTTCCTTCGATCCCGTAACGTCGACACCTTCCCGACCTCGGTATCGGTGGTCCTCGACTTCCTCATGACTCTCGTCGAGAAGAAACTTTCTCTTGCCTCTATAAAAGCTTATCTCGCAGCTCTTTCCTGGTCTTTTCAGCGCCACGGCCAGCCATCTCTTTTTTCTCACCACCTGATCAAAACCTTTCTCCGGGGCTACAATAACATCTGCCCGCCGTCGCTACCACCTACGCCGGGCTGGAGCCTCGAACTTGTACTTTCTCAACTGTCTTCTGCTCCCTTCGAACCGCTTGCCTCGACCGATCTACGCCTGCTTTCCTGGAAGCTGGCCTTTCTGGTGGCGATCACGTCGGCACGACGGCCATCCGAGCTCGCTGCCCTCAGGGTCGACGAGCCTTATCTTCGTTTCCACCATGACCGCGCTGTTCTTCGCCCGGACATTACCTTTCTTCCTAAGGTGGTGTCAGCCTTCCACCTCAACCAGGACATTGTCTTACCAGCTTTCTTCTCTAACCCCTCCTCTCCTCTCGAGCAAAAACTGCACCTTCTCGACGTTCGGAGAGCACTTCTTTTCTACAGGGACCGTACTAAGGACATTCGTAAGTCACAAAGACTCTTTGTCGCCTATGCCCAGGACAAGTTGGGTAATCCCATCTCTTCCCAAAGACTGTCCCACTGGATCGCTCAGGCCATTGAGTTGGCCTATGAACTAGCCAAGCGACCTCCCCCTCCTTCCATCCGCCCGAGGTCGACTAGGGGCCTCTCGGCGTCGACCGCCTTCCTTAGGGGTATTCCGCTTGACTCCATATGTAAAGCGGCTATCTGGTCAAACCCTCTCACGTTTGTCTCTCACTACAGGCTGGACAGTAAGGCCCTTAAAGACTCGGCCTTTGCAAGATCAGTACTCTCATCTTGCCTCTCCTGACTCTCAGACGTTTTTTCTCTTCATATTCATCCACAGGTGACTCTCTATACCTCTCCTTCAAGTTGGACGGGGTTTTTTTCCCCATTCCTGCCTCTGGGGATATGTTTTTCCCCATGATTGTATTGAGCAGTTGCTCTATTGCTTATACCGCCTCGTTGGCACTGGTGGATATGCCAAAGACCAAGATGTGTTTGTCCCTCTCCCCCGGGGAGAGCGTTTATATGCACTACGCAATTGTACGTTTTTCTCTATCATGTTTATTGAAAAATTCCTTCCTTGTTATGTTCTTCTTCTATGATGCTCATGTTGCATTGCACTGGTCCTTTCGGACAATTTATTGCACTGGTCCCTTGGGACGGTTATTTCTATGTCCTAATAAACATATGTTTGGACATTCACTGATTGTCGAGTTTGCCTTGTCCCACCATCCGGGACCTTAGCGTGTCAGTCTCCATTAGTGTGCATTCACAGAGTACACGAAGAAAAAGGACAGGTTGCTCACCTGTAACCATGTTTCTTCGAGTGTACTCTGTGAATTCACACAAACCCGCCCTTCCTTCCCCTCTGGCAAACCTCTCCCTTTCTCGTTGCCTTGGCGGCGTAGGAACTGGAGAGCGGGCGCCTGGGGCTGCCTTATATGCCCCTTGGGAAGGGGGGCGTGGTTACCGCCAAAATTTGAACTTCAGCTTGGAAGAGTTTCCGTCGGAACCTGCGCAGGCGCAGCTTCTCCATTAGTGTGAATTCACAGAGTACACTCGAAGAAACATGGTTACAGGTGAGCAACCTGTCCTTCCTATGGCAGTTAACAGAGAAATTGATCAGCAACTGAACAAGAGGTTTGGGGAGAATTCACCATGATTTACAGGAATTGTACTTTACCTACATCCAGAGAGCACTGTGATCCCAATCAACAATTGATCTGGACCAAACTTGCCATGGAAAATGGGACTTGCAGTACCTTCACTGATACTGTGACCCCCACCAACAATGGACTGGGACCAAACTTGGCACAGAGAAGCCCTATTACCAACTGAACATACTGAGGGGGTTAGGGGAATGACCCTTGGTTTTGGGAGTTGTAGTTCACCAGCATCCAGAAAGCACTGAGCCGATCTAATGTAAGATCTGGCCCAAACTTGGCACACAGACCCAACATGGCCAACTGTGTATAGGGCCTGGTTTGGGGGTGAGTGACCTTGGATCTGAGAGTTGTAGTTCATCTGCATCCAGAGAGCCCTGAACCAAGCTGATGGCATATCTGGACCAAACTTGGCACACACACCCAACATGGCCAACTGCGAATACTGTCAGGGTTTGGGGGTGATTGCCCTGGGAATCTGGGAGTTCATCCTTATCCAGACAGCACTGAACCCAGTCAACAATTGATCTGGACAAAATTTCATTGATATTACCTAACATCCCAAAACAAACAATGCCTTTTTCTAATAACCCAGGCACCACCGGCTCTCCAAGCTAGTGATTAATAAGAATAAGAATAAATTTGTTACCCAAGCCTCCTAATGGCTCAAGGCATGATATAATATAGTTAAAACAAAGAGATAAAACACAATACCATTAAATACATATATTAAAATACATAGAAAAATGATAAGAGATAGGTAGGTAGGGGATAGAGTAAGGAGTATATACATCCATACTTTCTAAGATCTGTATCATCTGTTAAGATAAGTAAAAAGCCTATATCTTGGATGGGGGACACTCAAAAACTTGCATTTCAGGAAGTTCAAATAAAAGCTTGATAGTTCTTGGATTGGCCACTTAGAAAGGTATGTCTGCCAACCAAACACAAATTTTGGCAGACATGAACTCTGATTAATAGATGGCTTGTCAAAAGTAGGTCAAGAATGTGATATTTTCTGCCTGTCACACACATTTACATTTTTGTTCTTTGCACTAATAATTTCCAGAGATGTAACTACATAGACCTGCTGCAACAGCAACAACAACAAACCACCAAGGTTTTCAAGATGCCAGAAGACTGCAACCAATTTGTTATAGCATTAGCTGTTGTGGACAATAAAACTAAGAAGTCTTCTAGGTGGTGAAAAGTTATGCTTTTCTGTTTTATTTCCATGACAGTCTTTGATGTATGCACTACTAATAAGTGCCTCCAGTTTTCGAAAGAAATAATTGCAAAATTTATGCTAGTATATTGATGGAGGAAATTAGTAGGACTTGATCATAGTGGATCATCTGGTTCCACTTGTCAAAGTGGTGGTTCCAACATCCCATAAATAAAGTTTTATTATAAGTTTTATGCTGAACATTCTGTAATCTTTATGAGCCTCAGGACTGAACAGTAAGATTACTAAGAAGAAATTAATTCAGTTCCCATTTCCATTAAAATCAACCTTATTCATACTTCCGGAACATGCCAAAATACAGCTATCCTTCAATATTCACCTTTCTTTCACTTTAATGATGAAACATGCATTTTCATGATGCAGTTTTAAAATGCACATTAAAAAGTGGAAAATACACATTAAAAAGTGGATGTTATAAAAAATAAGTTCATCAGAAATAATTTAAGTTAGGAGAAAAACTGGCAAAATCATGTATTGGCCAAAATAAAATATTAACACAACAACAACAATAATAATAATAATAATAATAATAACAACAACAACAACAACAACAATAATAGCAACAACAACAACCTTATTTAAGAGCAGTAGAGTAACAAACAATCTTTTCAATGTTCCAGCTGCAATCTTGAATTTTAATTTTGGAGGAAGGAAAGGTATAAATAAAAGGAAGGAATGTGAAGCAAGGGGAAGAGAGTGAAATAAATATTCTAATTTACAGGCAAGATAAGGATAATTTAGCAGCAGTAGTTCATGCCCTGGTAACTTCTGGATTAGATTATTGCAACATACTCTTCATAAGACTGCCATGAACATGACTGAGAAGCTGCAGCTAGTGAGGAATGTAGCAGCTAACCTGCTGATCAAAACATCATATAAAAACTGTACGACACTGATTTAATAGAATCATAGAATCATAGAATAGTAGACTTGGAAGAGACCTCATGGGCCATCCAGTCCAACCCCCTGGCAAGAAGCAGGAAATCGCATTCAAAGCACCCCCGACAGATGGCCATCCAGCCTCTGTTTAAAAGCTTCCAAAGAAGCAGCCTCCACCACAGTCTGGGGGAGAAAGTTCCACTGCCGAACAGCCCTCACAGTGTGGAAGTTCTTCCTGATGTTCAGGTGGAATCTCCTTTCCTGTAGTTTGAAGCCATTGTTCCGTGTCCTAGTCTGCAGGGCAGCAGAAAACAAGCTTGCTCCCTCCTTCCTATGACTTCCCCTCACATTTTAAAAGAATTACACCGAATGATCATAAGTGCCTGGTCTGAACTTAAATGGCTTAGGGCCTTAATACTAAAGGAATGTCTCTCCCTAAATATGCCTATCCAAATTTGGATTTCAGCTGGAGGGGCCCTCTGTTGCATCCCACCAGTCAGGGCAATATATTCTGGAGGAATATATATATAATATTCTGACTGTTTCTGCCTTAAAGTAAACAGCTAAACTAAACACCCAAAACCCATGAAACTTGGCCACAAAAGACATGGTCATCCCCGCTGTGTTCAGACATCAAAAACAAAAAAAATGTTGGTCAAAAGCTACAAATAATAAACACGACGTGAAAGGCATATTTTTTATAAAGCTGAAGAATAGGAAAGTCAGGATGATTGAATGCCTAGGATTGTTTCATCAATAACAATGTAATACATAGCAATAAAATATGCTCTCTTTTGTGCAGCCCCACAAAGAGAACATGACTTTTCTAAGCATGGCCCTCCACTAGTTGGTTTGGCTATTTGGGAATATGGGAGTTGCAGTACAAAACACCAGGACAGTACAACAAGACTGCTCAAGCCCCTAGCATCTTAAAAACAACAAAGACAATAAATACTAAACAGGCAAACTACTTCCAACATTCTTAAATGAGGGAAATTCAAAACCAGAGACACACAGGGCCAGCTAACACCTTCAAACACAAAAAACACCCACCCAGGAACCAGCCAACTTATCACTCTAAAAGGCCATTAAATACTAATCAAGGTGACACATTGCAGCATGCATGTCTGGTTCCTACCAAGGGAAATCCTATGAAAAACAACAACACCATGCAGCAAATATTGCAACAATCTACAACCAGAACAGTGAAAACAAACCAACACTATGAACACAGGGAAAACAGGGCCAGCTAACACCATCCAACAAACGACGGCAAATGAAATAAAAAAAGACCCAGTATTAAAAAAAAACGGACATTAAATAAACAACAACACTTTGAACACAGGAAAATTCCACAGAAGAAACAATCAGGAAAAAAATAACAAAACAATAACATGCATACCATCAGGACAACAAATAAAAGGGGAACCATCTGAAAACAAGGGAATTCAAGAAAGGAAACAATCAGGGCCAGCTAACACCTCCAAAGGATTCCCCCAGGGAGGAAGCAGCCAGGCTTTCAGGCTGCAAGGCCATTACATGCTACTCAAAGAGACTAATAACAGCATGCATACCTGCCGCACCGAGACAATTCAGTGTATTCCAGCTCACCAAACTAGGATACCCTTACGAAGAAAACGGCCAGACTTTGCGGCTGCAGGGCTATTCACTGCTATTCCACCTAAGGAACAAACGAATCCAAAAAGCCACAGCAACGCGTGGCCGGGCACAGCTAGTGTGTAGAGTCTCACTCATCCAACACAGTAGAGTCTCACTCATCCAACACTCGCTTATCCAACGTTCTGGATTATCCAACACATTTTTGTAGTCAATGTTTTCAATACATCATGATATTTTGGTGCTAAATTCGTAAATACAGTAATTACTATATAGCATTACTGTGTATTGAACTACTTTTTCTGTCAAATTTGTTGTATAACATGATGTTTTGGTCCTTAATTTGTAAAATCATAACCTAATTTGATGTTTAATAGGTTTTTCCTTAATGCCTCCTTCTTATCCAACATATTCACTTATCCAACATTCTGCTGGCCCGTTTATGTTGGATAAGTGAGACTCTACTGTATAGTAAAGGGGAAGTGCAGCCCACAATTCAAGGAGGATAGAAAGTGAGAGGTTATCTGAACCTCTGTAGTTATCCCTCATTTAAGCGATCCAGCCATGTAAAAGCAGATTGCTTTAATGAGGCCATTCTCAAAAGATAAGTTTCCTAGCAGAAGGAATGTGATATTTCTGTGGATAAGACCCCCTTTGACTAGTTCTAACCTGCCTGGTTGGCTCAACAGTCTCCCTTCCTGGGCTAGCCGGGGTGGTCTTGGGTTTGGTGTTGGTTTCAGCAACTAATAGTGCTGGGAGACTTCAACATCCATGCTGAGACCGCCCTGTCGGGAGTGGCTCAGAACTTTATGGCCTCCATGACAACCATGGGACTGTCCCGAGTGGTATCTGTTTCTACCTATGCTGTCAGACACACTTTGGACTTTGTTTTCTATGCAAGATGGGATAATGGAGGTTGTAGTGTGGAGGAACTTGCCACAGTTCTGTTAACCTGTAGGGTTCCTTGGGGTTTCATTTTGTCCCCCATGCTGCTGTCATGGACCGATCACTTTGGTCAGGTTTAGACTCGCTGGGACTCCAAACCTCCACAGGAGTGGGAGACCAATTAATATAGTTCACCCCAGGAGGCTTATGAATCCAGATGGATTCCAAATGGCTGTAGGGAATTTTCCTGTCACCTTGGCAGGTGATTCTGTCGAAGCTCTGACTGGCCTCTGGAATGGGGAAATGGCCAGGGCAGAGGACACAATAGCTCCTGAAAGTCCCTTCCCATGGAGCAGAGCCAAACCAGCCCCTTGGTTTTCCAAAGAGTTGGTGGCGATGAAGCAAGTGAGGTGGAGACTAGAGCGATGTTGGCAGAAAACTTGAAGCAAATAACCAAGCATGAGCTAGAGCATATTTGAGGCCAGCAGAGAAATAGTTCCTTGCAGCCACCATTGCATCTGTAAGGAACTGTCCAGCTGAGCTGTTCTGAGTGATCAGAGGGCTACTACATACTGGTCCTCAAGGATAAATCCTTGACCTTTCAGCAGTCCACTGTTAAAATTTTTCAAGGCACTTTGCACATAAAGTCGCTCAGGTCCGTTCTGACTTGAATGTTGTTATTGATACAGTTCCAATGGCTGTAACTTTGGCTTCTGCTTGTCCAGTGTCGGTTTATATATAACTTTCAATTTGTGCAGACTGAAGATGTGGACAAGGTTCCTTGGAGAGGTGAGAGCTATCACATGTATTCTAGATCCTTGATCTTCTTGGCTGGTCAAACAGGCCAGTAGAGGTCTGGCAGAGTGAGTGAAGCTGATTGTCAATGCCTCCTTGAAACAAAGCAAAGCTCCTAGTTGCCTAAAGGAGGCAGTTCTGAGACCTACATTGAAAAAGCAATTCCTGAACCTCTCTATAATGGACAACTGTTGGCCAGTGTCCAACCTTCCCTTTCTGAACAAGGCTTTGGAGTGTGTGGCAGCCTCCCATTTCTGGGGATTTCTGGATGAAATAGATTATTTAGATCCATTTCAATCTGGTATCAGGTCTGGCTATGGAACAGAGATAGCTTGGTGGATGACCTCTGCAGAGAACTACAGTGTCCCTGTTGGTTCTCGTGGACCCCTCAGCGGCTTTTGATACCATTGGCCATGGTATCCTTCTGGGTCATCTTTCTGGGATGGGCCTGGGTGGTACTGCCTTACAGTGGCTCTAGTCCCAGAAGGTGGTATTGGGGAACTTCTGTTCAAAACCCCGGCAGTTGACCTGTGGGATACTTCAGGGTTTCATTTTGTCCCCCATGCTGTTTAACATATACATGAAACTACTGGAAGAGGTCATCTGGAGTTTTGGAGGATGGTGCCACCTATATGTGGATTAAACCCAACTGTACTACTCCTTTCCACTTAATGCCAAAGAAGCTGTCCTGACCCTAAACCAGTGCCTGTCATTAGTAATGGACTGGATAAGGGCAAACAAATTGAAACTTAATCCAGGCAAGACAGAGATATTTCTGATCAATCAAAAGGCAGATCAGGGAATAGGGATCCAGTCAGGTTGTAGTTTGGGGGTCATCCTGGACTCAGCACTGAAACTGGAGGCCCAGGTATTGGTGGTGGCCAGGAGGGACTTTGCACAATTAAAACTTGTGTGCTAACTGTGCCTGTTCCTTGGGAAGCCAGATCTGGCCATGGTGGTACATGCCTTAGTTACATTCAGTATGGATTACTGTAACATACTCTACTTGGGGCTGCCTCTGAAGGGTGCTCAGAAATTTCAGCTGGTCCAAAGAGCTGCAGCCAGGTTGCTGGCTACAGGGAACCAACAACCCCCCTGTTGCAGCAGCTCCATTGGCTGTCAGTCTGTTTCTGGACACAATTCAAAGTGCTGACTATGACCTTTAAAGCCCTAGACTGTTCAGGTCAAGGCTATTTGGCCAACTGCATCCCCTTGTATGAACTTGCCCAGGCCTTGACATTTTCGGGAGAGGCCCTTCTTTTGGTCCCACCTCCATAGCAAGCTCAAATGGTAGGAATGAGAGAGAGGACCTTCTCAGTATCTACCTTGTGACTCTGGAACTTCCTGCCCAAGAAAGCCAGAATGGCCCCATCCCTGCTGTCATTCCAGCAGAAGGCTGAAACATTTTTATTCATATTCATTTTAAAGATGAAGGTGTTTAAGATCTAGTCAGAGGGTGCTGTGACTTTTAGCTTTGAGTATGTTTTAATAGATTTTAACTGAATGTTTGATGCTGTTTGTATTTAATTCTGTTTTTATGTGTGTATATTTGTAAATTTTAAATTGTATAGTAATACTTTTATGTCGAGCCGCTTTGAATCCATTTTGGGAAGATAAAATGAGGTATATAATAATAATAATAATAATAATAATAATAATAATAATAATAATAATAATAATAATGTGTTGCCGAAGACTTTCACGGCCAGAATAACTGGATTGCTGTTTTTACTGTTTTTTTGATTTCTTGATGTTGATGCATTTATTGTATTTTTAATGGTGCTATGTTATGTTGTTTTATATTTTGTTATATTGTATTGCTCTGGGCATGGCCCCATGTTAGCCGCCCCGAGTCCCCGTTGGGGAGATGGTGGCAGGGTATAAATAAAGTTTTATTATTATTATTATTATTGCTGTGAGTTTTCCAAACGTGGCCATACAGACTGGAAAACTCTCAGAAACCTAATACTAATACAAAAACTAATAATAATATTTATTATAAATAATAATAATAATAATAATAATAATAATAATAATAATAATAGGCTCCAAAGTTACTTCTGCCTTGTTTGCATCATTATAAGCTACGCATACCTGCAAATGCCCCATAAAACATATATACACAATAAACATGTATCCATTTCTAGATGAATCTGGCAGCATTTAAAGGTGAGGAGAGGGACTAACTCAGACGTTTCCCCCTCTCATCCTGACTGTTTCATAAAGCAAACTCTGCCTTTCTCATGCTGGTGAAGGAATTATTATTGCAATCTACCATCTGAGCAGGAACATCCTTCCCAAGCCAATTAACCTCAACTCAGTTCTGTTATTAATTTCCAGGCCCACATAGTTTCTCTTTTGCTCCTAGATTTAGATAAGACTCATGTCCATGTCTTTATGATCCCATCTGGGGCAAATATTCCCTTGAGGCTTTTACTACTTCAAACTACTTATGTTTTAATTTTATTTCTGATTGTCACAAAGATAATCTTAATCCTGGCCAATTCATTAAAGATAATTTTGAACCATTTCCTCTGATTTTATAACTTAATCATAGTCAAAAGTAGAGCTGGATTTTGAAAATCACTATGGCATGGATTACAGATAAAATAAGGTCTTTGTCTTACTTATCGGCAAGACAAAACACATTTAACAAGTGAATGACAGATTATGTTAAGGTCTATAAGCCATAATGAAGTTGAATTCTGCATTTGTACATCATGTTGGATTACTGTTTAGGATGGGAATCAACCCCCAGATGTTGTTGGGCTGGAACTCCCAGTATGTTGTTACCTGGGGCTGCTGCGAGTTATAGTCCAACAGCATTTGAAGAGTCATGTGATTCCCACCTGTAATTTGTGACATGAATTATCTTGTTTGGTTGTTAGCATTCATGCCATTGTTCTCTACAGGACCATAAAGTAATAGAAGGAAGGGAAATATTCTAATGAGATGGGAAGAAGGCACAGTTTCCACAGAAAGGGTTGGATTCACAATTCATACAAAGAACTTGACTCTAATTATTATCATCAGGATTTGAGGATATCGGCTGGCATTCAGTATTGCAATTACAATTTGTAGTCTGTTGAGCTGACAATCAGGGTGCAAGGAGGATGACATTTCCAATTCCTTTCTGCCAGTGAGTCAGGCAGCAACAAGGAATTGAGACAGCAACCCTGTTTCTAAATATTCCAGTCTTGGTTGGTGGCAGAAGACAGGGCCGTAGCCAGAAAAAAAATTCGGGAGGGGTTTTGAAAATTTCGGGTAGGATTGAACCCCTAGCACACACCTTTCCCCGCTACAAACCTGTCAATATCTGCTTGAAATAGTGCCTGGAGGGACTCTTAATGTTTTGCGTCTCATAGACTTAGCATGGGGATTTGGTTAACCAGTTAAAATTCATGAGTAAACCAGGTTTTTTTTATAACCTGAAAAATTTCGGCGGGGGGTTTGAACCCCTAAAACTGCCCCCTCGCTACAGGCCTGGCAGAAGAGGGTCAAAACATCATCTTTCTTTTGTCTCAATCACCAGCTTAACAAACCTCCTTTGGCTGCTGCATGTTAAAGTGGACTGAATGGTAGCTAAGTCTAGTTGCAGTTCTTCACTATACATAACACAATAACTGATATAGAATATCAGCAGTCATAACACACTTTTTTTTAACACAAAAACACTTTTAGTGCAGAAAATCTTTTTTCTATGTAGGGAGGCCTTTTCTATGCAAAAAGGGTTAAATTGAAAAAAACTTCATATATTTCTACACAAAGTAGTTTCCCAAGAGTCTTTGCTATGTTCCAAAAAATCTTACCATCACACTATTCTTCCTGATGGGGGTTTCCTACCCATAAGGAAACTCATTATTTGGTAGAAAATTTTAGTACTCAATGTTATTTTCATGCTCTGTCTCTGCACAAAAGTCTCTAATTTTTAAGAGTGGACTTTAAAAAAAAACTTACCACAATGTATTGTGCTTACTGCATGGATTTTTAATGGAAGAACCCTATGATAAGAAAAAACTTATTTTGGAAACTACTCTCATAAAATATTCCAGAAAAATAATGATCAGTTCCAGCTGCTGACAAACATTTTGGGAAACTCCAAGTGTACAGATGTTTTCCCTAACCATCATAGCAATTAACACCCATTGGCATCTCTGTTTTCCATGAATTTAGGCTTAAGTGTGCCTAATGTTGTGCTAGAATTTTGGCCTGGAAGTACTTAGCTTATACTTCTTGTTCCTCCCTTCACCAGACAACGTCCAAAGCCAACCACACTCAATATGGTTTTTCTTTGTGTAGCAATTTAGAAGACTTTCCTTTCTGAGTATTTGAATGTCCATAAACAATTTAAGAAATTATAAAAATCACAAATCTTTTGAGGAAGGGACTAGCTAAGGGATACATTTATGAGTAAAAAGGGGCAAAATGAGGACATTGCCTCCCCAATTAAGAATCTCATCCCTGATTAAATTTTCCCTTCAATTGCAACATTTCTAGCACTGCAGAGAGTGACATATTGAAAATCATTCACATCTAGTATTGCTATATTGATTGTATTTACATTTCCTTGGTCATAATGCTCCTTATCTTTGGATACCTACCTATACTGTGTTCCAAAATGCTCTGCTGAAGTTTTAAGTGACTACAATGCTAAAAAGAATGAATAACGGAAGGGAGGGAGAAAAGCAGGACTGAAAGAAAATTTAATTAGGAAGTAGAATTCTTATTTACTAGGAGGCAATGCCCTTTCTCAAACACACACTCTTTAGATCAGGCAAAATTTACTTGAATGCATGGCTTGGAACTAATTTTTTAATAAAAGCGGAAAAGCATACAAAGCTGCTTTAGATCAGATTAGCCTTATTTGGCCAACTCAGACCTGTCTACTCTCACTAGCAGTGGCTCTTCTTAGGGGATTTCTGCAGACCTTTTCACGTCACCTGTTACTTGATCCTTTTAAGCAGAGACAGGAAGGCTTGAACCTGACACCTTCTACAAAGAAAGCTTATGAATGGACTGGGCTACAGTTCTCTCCTCTATGCTTAGGTAATGGAAGGGAGCTTTGGAGGAGGGGTAATGTGCTCTTGTTTACTAACATTTATATCATTTTTTTTTAAAAAAATGAGACAACTGTTTCTGATGGAGTGATAGTGAGGAAGGTTGAATTTGAGTACAATTCCTTTTTTTATTTAGGGACAAAAAGATAAAAACAAAAATTATATGTGAGAACAGTCTATGCACACATACTGCTCTCCCACAGAGTCACAATGCATCAATACAGCTTGAGTATCATTTATCTGAAATAGGACTAGAAGTGTTTTGGATTTCAGCTTTTGACATAACTGTATTTGATTTATATACATAATAAGATATCTTTGAGATGTCTAGACAGAACATTCATTTAAGTTCCATATACATTGAAAGATAATATTTTAAAATAAATTTGTACATGAAACAAGGTTTGTGTGTACTGAACCATCAGAATGCAAGGTGTCATAATCTCAGCTGCCCATGTGGACAATTTTGGATTTTAGAGGAGTTTGAAATTCTGGATAAGGCAGAATTTAAGGCAGTATCTGTACCTACTACTCATATGTAACTCAGTTTTTCACAGAAACTTTTGTCATTATCACATGGATGTTCAAGGAGCTTTCAGCACCCAAGTTAACAACCACTGGCCTTGCTTCATCGGACATCGCATTCCATGGCAAAGGTTTCAAAAGAGCAGGTAGGTTCTGGGTTTTAATATAATTTAATAAAATCCTTGTTAATATTATACCTCCAAGTAAGGATGCATGTTTAGGCAGCATAAGCAGCATTAAAAAAGTCCAAGAGCCCTCTTACACTGATAGATTATTCCACCCAGTGCAAACACTCCAACCTCATTTGAACCTTTTGCATGATCATATAATAACAATAAACATAAAGTGCAATCAGCGGCAGTGGCATTTCATACTGCCCGTTCGTTAAGAGGCTTGAGAGAGGAAACACCATTTTTTGCAAATTACAAATGTTTGGATGAACTGTCAAAAAGCCTCTCTGTAAATGTGCTCCCATCCAACTAAAACAAACCCTGTGCAAACAAATCAAGTGGTGCAGAAATCCTTTGCACAAGATGATAGGCGCGGCCTTCATGCTGACACTGTACACACGCCAAGTTTTCATGTACTTGGATGGCTGACCTCCAACTCCTGACATATTCATTATATTCCAGCATGTTGGGTGCAGATTGCATTGAAGTGATGACAGCTACAAGACAGCCAACGAGGAATATGGGCAGTCTGGCAACAGGTGGCCTTTCACTTGTAATGGGTAAAGTTAATCTAGTTTATCATCAAAGTATATTACATTCAAGGAGTGTCATGTTTTCTGATTTTTAGTGACAGATCAAATGGAGGGAGCACCCTTTCACAGAATGTGACTTTCCCCCATATTTCAAACCTTTCAGGCTGCTTTTGTACTTATGCTTGATTTAGGTCATTTCAGGCATTGTCCTGTTGTTTCAAGTTCTACACAAAGATTCCAAAGTTTCTGCTTGTTTCCTTTGTCAAAAGCTGAGAGGAGGATGTTTATGAAAAGTTCTGTAATGCAGAACGTCTGCCCAGATGCACAATCAGAAGTGGTTTCCACAAACCACAGTAATCACCTCTCTCACCTTTGGTACATTCTCCATCCCTTCTGAGTTTTAGGAAAAAACTGAAGACTTGGCTTTGTGAGCAAGCGTTTGATGAGTGAATTCTGTTGGCTTCGACTTGGTCCAGATTAAGGTTTATGTACAAAGTTTTGTTGACGAATGGTTCAAACATTTTATATTGTACTGTTTTAAATGTATTTATTGTATTTTGTTAAATTATCCAATCGTTTTAATTGCTTATGTTTTATCTTTTTGTATTGTATATTGGCATTGAATTTATGCCAGACTGTGAGCCGCCCTGAGTCCCCTTCAGGTGAGAAGGGCGGGATAGAAATGAGGGAAATAAATAAATAAATAAATAAATAAATAAATAAATGTCTGGCTGAATTTTCAAGTCCATTCCACTGCATATCACATTTGAAAGGATCTTATATAAACTGTTGAAAAATCATTTCAAGACTTTTAAAGAAATCTGACTGACAGTACTGTGTTAAAAACAATACATTTGTCAAGTTTTTCTGGTTCACTGTTTTTCTTTTGGCTTGATCACCACAAAAATATGTATGAAAATGTCCGATAGAAGTGACTTTTCAACACACACTGCTGCAGATGAGCCAGCTTTCAAGAAATCCAGGCTTAGAACATCCACAAGGTTTTTCTAATGAGTATCTAAAAATGTCCCATCAGTGCAGAAGGCATTCTGTGAATGAGCTTGTGCAGATGGAAATGATGAAATCAAGGACGTCTTCAAAATTAATTGATAATTATGGTACAAAATAGTGGTAATAATTGCACATGTTTTTCTAGCCCCTGTAACTAGGGACATTGCTATATGAAGCCACTATCTCATGTCATTCCTGTGACCTGTGATAGTGGGTACTTACAAGTATTGTTACTCTCCTCTGCATCCCTCTTGGCATTGCATGTGCAAGGCCATACTTCCAAGGGGGCAGAGTAACGCTGTCCTTCTGTTGTGCTGATTCATGTAAATTTTAAAACAATGTTTAAACAATAAATAATTCTTTTTTCAGCAAGAGAGAGGACAATCTCACTCCCTGGTGTCACCAGCAAGCTACCACAAAAGCTCTTTGATCTCATCACATCAGGGAAGTCTCAAGATGGTGTGCAATAAGGAGCTATTGATGAGTTTTGTCCATCAATAGCTGGGGACAGCTTCATAGCAGTCATACAATATCTGTCCCTGGTCTACCACTTCTGCTATGGAGGCATCCCCAGGTATTGATGGGGAAAACCACCTACATATGATACAATCCAAGATGGTATGCAAGCAGAAAGTCTTTTTTAAAAACTCTCCAAAAAAGAGGAAAAGAGATTACATGCTAAAATTAATCAAGGGGTTGAGCAATCATGAACATAGGTGCCAAATATCAATTAAAGGAAAGGAGGCACCCAGTTGTAAGTTGGAATTATACTGTGGCTTCCTGTATATGTTTCTTTAGCGTGTATAATTTTCCATCTATCTCAGATAAGCCCACCAAACCTAACATAGAGAATCCTACCTTTCTTGCAACTCACCAATGCACTGTTTGAAATGCCTAGGGGGAATTAGAGTCACTTCCAAGTCTTGCATACCATCTGGCCAACTAGGAACAAAAAATGGGTCAATGTTAAAAACAAATGGCTGGCATGCTAAAGCAACTCTGTTTGGGCGGATCCCTAAGAAATGGTGGCTAAGCGGTTGTGTAAATCAAGTTTAATCCAAGCTGAACATCTGAAAAAAAGCAAGCCTTCTTCTAACATCATAAAAATTATAAGTTTAGAGTGGATTAGAAAATCATGCAATTGCAACCACCAATTCAGCAAAGCACTTATTAGATAACTTAACTGTATGCCTTTACATACCCCACCCAGTTGACTACAATGGCAATAATGTTGTACTTAGAATTAGAGAGATGTTTAAATAGCTTGCTGAACCTGTTCTCCTTTAAATATTCAACTGTGTGCAGTGGGAGAGTGTAACTCATTACAAAGCACACATTAATGAAGAAACAGTAGGAAGCTTTTACTTGGCTTAGTTTCTGTGGCATTAACAGCGCCTGCTATTTGAAAGATGCTGATGATGAATCACCGGAAGGAAAAGAAGCATTTACCACCAAGCTTCAAGCTTTCCAAGGAACAATTTTGCTGGCATACTTTTGAAGATAAAATGTATTAAGAGGAACTAATCTCTCTACTAACAATGCCTTCAAGACATTTTCAGAGAACTTGAAAATCTATGGGGCACCTGAAATGGCTATTTCCTATGAAGAATAGGAAACTTACATGCCTTGATTTAAGAGGTTCTTTTCTTACTCTGGACATTTTTCTTCTGTTGGCATTCAGGGTCTAGGGCTCCAGCCAGAAAATTATTCTCAAAATAGCTTTATACTTCTATTATACTTTCTGTTGAGATAAAGGAAATAATAATAATGATGATGATGATGATATAAAAAAACCTTCATTTTTATATCCCGCCTCCATCTCCCCAGAGGGACTCGGGGCAACTTAAATGGGGACAAGCCCAATCCAACATAAATTAAAACATATCTCAATAAAATTAAACAACATTGGAACATGATAAGAACATAAAATCAACATACTCAACAACCAATAGTCTGGACACTAATAAATACTGGAATTCGGAGGGTAGGAACTTGTGCAATAAAGCATCAGATCAGGGCAGGTGGAAAAATGCAAGGGCCAATAATAACTAAAAAAGCAATGTCAATTTAAAACGCTGAACCTATAGGACGAGGGACAGGGATAAAGTGCTGGAGCTGATAGTAAGTTATAGCTATAGTTGGGGCCAAATATCTTGTCAACTGCTTAATCGAAAACACAATGGAACATCCATGTTTAGGTCTTTACGAAACGTGGACAAGATGAGTTCTAGTCTAATCTCTCTGGGGAGAGAAATAAATATAGTTCAAAACTTCAAATTAAAATATTTGACTTTAATAAACAAAATATAATTTCAGACTTCAGAAACCCCAACAGCAATGAATTTCATCAAAAGGATGTTCAAAGTACAGAACATCCTCTTATCCAAATGCAGAAAAGTCACAAATTTTCCAAATACCATTGGGAAAAAGGGAATGAGGTGGCTAAACAAAAGAGATTTGGTTGTTTTAATGGTTATTCTGATAAATAATAGCAAGAATACATTATTTTAATCAGTATTTATTTCATGCAAACAATGCAACACACGTGTTGAGAGTTCATGGATTCCAGCTATGACAAATTTCTCCATTTGAAATCTGCATTTTTAGAACTTTTGAGACCTCAGAATATATATTCCAAAGTGGGAACATGTTTGATTTAAAAATAAAAGAATATTATAATAGTATAATCCACACGAAACCAAATGAAGATGTGACCGCCACCTCCCATGGATGAAATTTTGTCCCTTTTCCAGAGGCTCTATAATTTTTATTTTATTGCAGAATATGGGGAATAAGGATGCTATCACAAGAGGTTTGTAAGGCTTCCTAGCCACAAATGAAAAAAACTTACCAACGGATGGTGTTGTCTTAAACTTGACGCACACCAATCTTCAGGGTGTGTTGAAGCAGCACAGTCAAATGCTGTTTTAGGTCTTTTGAACACACATGAAACTGTCTTCCAAGCAATTTTAGCTATTTAGTAATCTGAAGCCACCTCTGCTGTGACTTTGGGCCCAGTGATACATATTGTGGGCATGTTTTGGGTTGTCATTTCCTCCACTGAAAAGCCAAAAGTTAAATTTTTCTCCCCTATCGCTTCCTTCTTATTTTTTTAATTTTTAAACTAGCTTGGGTACTTGGCAATGCCCGAGTTATTTTAAAAAGTTAATGTTTTTATTTTAGAAAATGCATAAAGTTGTGGATGAACTGCAATGCACATCATACCAGATTAACCCCCACAAACCCCGACAGTACTGAAAGTTGGGCATGCGTGGCAAGTTTACTCCAGATGTGTCATTGGTGGGATTCAATTTGATTTCCAGGTGAATTTTCCCCAAAGCCCTCCAATATTTTTTGTTGGTCATGGCAGCTCTGTGTGCCAAGTTTGGTCCAGGTCTATTGTCGGTGGGGGTCACAGTGCTCTCTCTTGATGCAGGGTGAGCTGCAACTTCCATCATGTTGAGTCAGTCCACCAAATCCCTCCAGTATGTGTTGTCAGAAAACACTCTAAAATTAGAACAATAAATAAAGAACAACACTCTGAAAACAAGGGAATTTCAGACATGAAACCATCAGGGCCAGCTAACACATCTCAAAAAGGATTCCCCCAGGCAGGAATTAGCCAAGCCTTGAACTGCAAGGCTATTAAATGCTATCAAGGTGATTAATTACAACATTCACACTTTCCCCAAATAGAAAAGAGTTCTTTCTCCCACCCTGGACCTTCCACAGATATATAAACCTCCCTTGCAGAGTTTCCAATATACCTCATAACCTCTGAGGATGCCTGTCATAGATGTGGGCCAACTGGCAGGAGAGAATGTTTCTGGAACATGGCCATACAGCCCAGAAAACTCACAACAATCCCTCCAGTATGTTCAGTTGCTAATCAATTCTGCTCTGTTTGTGGTGTGCAATAGAAAAGAGTAGCAAAGGCTTATGGGAGGGGCAGTGGGGGAGATCATGCAAATTCCACACCAGTAGAGAGCATAAAAAAACACAGAGATATCTGTGGTGGAGGAAACCCATAAAAACTACAATGAAAAGTCCCAGTATAAAAGCATTCAACTTGGGTAGTGGGCAGTATTGTGTTTGTGGAGGACACTGGCAGGGCTCTTGTACATGTTCATGGTGCTCGCTATAGCCTGATATGTCATTAGTGGGAGGGCCTTTGGTGTCTCCTCAGTGGTGGGGGTTATAGCTGTTTGTGGGAGCCTGTCTGTGAAACTAGGAGTCACAGCCACACACATACATACATATTTTATCTTTCACTATGTATACAGATTAAGGGACTTAGCAGCTTTGTAGCTGCAATAAACTACCGATTTGAATTTCCCCTTTTAATGGAACATTTTCCTTTCTTGCAAAGCAAGACTGTTTTGCAAAGCTTCCCACTCATGCATATTTTTTCTTTACTAAAAAAAACTTTCAGAGCCAAAACTCCACCTCCCTCTTGCAGAATAAACGCAATAAGAAATGCATTTTAATTGCAAATTTAATTATTATTTCAAGTGTTTGTATGCATGGTGCTTCAGTACTTTGAAATCCCAGAAATACAAAGGTGTGCAGCTTTGAACCTCTACGTTCTCAGAGTTCCACCATTCTCACATAAAAGGGGGGCATGCGCATGGATTGGGAAGAGTTATATCTCTGCAGCTGTGGTAAGCTCAACATGCTTTGAGCTTTCTCAAAATGCACTCACTAAGGCTTGGTGTGATAAGAAGAGGGGTTAGGCGGGTTTATTCTTATTTCAAGCAAGATGGGTTTACAATGGCAGAATCTATGTGATAACATCCCCAGCCTAGGAAGACTTGATGTGGAAGAGTCTTGGAACTTTCTATGGAAACCTTTCAACTACCACAAGGATAAAATAAGCAGAGCAGTAATATTTAGCAAAGTAAACAGTCAAGCTCAACATACCTACATGGACTCATCTTAGAAGCAGGCTAGCTTTTATCAACTAATTAAGCAGGTCACACACAAAAAACAAAAACAAAGGCGATGTTGCTAATGCTTTTTAAGCCTGTTAATTGAAGGTACAGATCATCCATATGTTCTCGAAAACCAGACCCCAAAATAATGAGCCCCATAGTCCATGGTTCCATAGAGATGAATTAGAGAGGCCATGTGGATTTCATTCCTACTTTCAAAATTATTTTCATTACCCCCCCCCCCCTTGAATGCTGTGTAGACACTGTATATCAGATCTTAGGGGATGGAAACACCTTAGTTGGCATAATAAACTTACAAAACCCAAGGAAGACACATGAAACATACAATGGGCTTACTAAGGAGCCTCTGGGTCTCTTCTGGTTTTTCCTGATAGGATCTGATTTACTCCTGGAAATGTTTCCTCATCCCTGTCACTAGATTGGACCCCCTTCCCAGGGATTCCCATTGAAATGGCCAACATGCTGAGCATCCTTTTGTTTACCAGACTGGCATCCATTTTATTAACCGGAAGCTGGGATATCAAAACCTATTTCAGCCCATTATCTCTTTCCTCACTTCATTCCTTTGCACTGTATTCCAGCCCTTCCATTGGGTGAATCAAAGAATGGACACAGGTCTTCAAAATAATCTAATGACAATTTATTAAATTACTCTCTACAACTGGAGCCAACCAGTGATGATGAAGGTCAAAGTCCCAGACCAACAAGGGATTGGATCCTAACCAGCCACCATTTGGACCAATCAGAAGGTAACGTAGCAGCATACCTTTGTTTTGAAGAGCTGTCAAAGGGTTATAAATATTTCTGTTTGTTTGCATTGAGGTATGTCAGCTCTTTGGAGTGCAAACTCCACTGACATCCTCTTTGGCCAAGGAGAATAAATGCCTTGGATTTTGCCTTCAACCCATATGTAACTTATCAATTCCTTTGAAAGCTTGGCACACCAGGTTCCAAACCCATGGTAGGTGAAATCACATAACACATACCCTGCAGTGTTTCTGAGTTCTGTGTAATATTTTGATGTGCTGTTCCAAATATTCTCTTGGAAAACACAATCAAGAAAGAGAAGTGTTCTTCTTAGAAGTTAGTTTCATTGTTTGTGGGGAGGCATTGCTAAAATACCATAATTTTAAGTCTCTAATTGGCACCCTGGATTCCCCACTTGTAGACCTACCTAAGCCACAATGAGTCAAGCATTCAGAATGTGCCAGGAGAAAACTGTAGTATTATTGAATAATAGCTGTATTTATAAGGTTCCTAACAAGTGAGAGGGAAGCACACAATTCACCTTTTTAAAAATGGGATAGATAACATGGAAAACTGTCATCAGCTCTAACTATATGGTGGCTGGCTAGTGCGTGTGAATTCCCAGGTGGCTAAAAGCAATGAGTGAACTGGCATTAAGGAGGTTGTTATACTTCCAGCAAATTTCCAGGCTCTTTGACCTTAGGCCTTATAAACTTTCTAAGCACCACATTCACCTTGTCCAACATTCTGTTTTAGATCACCCGCAGAGCCATCTGGTCACGATCAGTTATCAAACTGAGGGTCTCTGTTTTTACACATATACTCCCTTAGCTCAATAATAACTACTTTCCAAGGTCTCATAGCAGAAAGCAGTCAACTACAAGCAGGGCAACATGCTTTTCACACTTAATAGAATAGTAGCATCACTACAATAGAGGCCAAGAGAGATTGAGAATGGAGAACAGGTAAACACCAGCACTTCAGAAATTGTATGCACAAGGTTGTATCCCCCCCCCCTTTTAAACACAGGTAAATATTTTGGGAGTTGTGATATAGCCTTTTTAAACATACAAAACACACATGTGGCTGTATGCTGTATTTATCTGTCTAGTTACTAGACAACATGTAATATGGCTATAGTGGTGTACTGTGTAGCTACAACTTCCCTGACATCAATAGAAAGTTATCATAGAATAGCTACAAATAAAGAAGTACTGTTTAATATACAGCTGGTCCTCAGTATTCACTGATCTGATTCCATAAGCCACATCTTAAATCTATACACATAATGTATGTATGTGTGTATGTGGCAGAGGTGTCCACTTACACAGACAGCCTCCTGCCTCTACAAACAGCTATAGTTCCTACTGAGCAGGAGACACCAATGGCCCTCCCTCCGCTGACATGCAAGTAAGCACCATGAACATGTAGCCCAAACCCTGACAGTGTCCCCCACAAGCACCATACTGCCCACCACCCAAGTAAAGGCTTTCATGCAGGGTCCTAAATGTTCTGTTTCCCTCCAAAATGGACATCCCAGGATACCTCTCTTTCCATTGGTGTGGAAGTTGCATGAACCTGCCCACTGCCTCTCCCTTAATCCTTTCCTACCTTTTCATATGGCACACAACAAACAGAGGAATTGATCAGCAACTGAACAAGAAGTTTGGGGAGAATTCACCATGATTTACAGGAATTGTACTTTACCTACATCCAGAGAGCACTGTGAACCCAACCAATGATAGATCTAGATCAAATTTGCCACAGATGATGGCACTTCCAGTACTTTCACTGATACTATGACCCCTATCGACAATAGACTGGGACCAAACTTGGCACAGAGAAGTCCCATGACCAACTGAACATACTGCAGGGGTTAGTAAGAGTGGACCTTGATTTCAGGAATTGCAGTTCACCTTCATCCAGAGAAACTGTGATTGACCTCTGGAAGTTGTAGTTCACCCTTATCTACAGAGCCCTGAACCCAGGCAACAAGAGATCTGGACCACACTTGGCACACAGACTCAACATGGCCAGCTGCGAATACTGTCAGGGTTTGGGGTGATTGCCCTGGGAATCTGGGAATTGTAGTTCACCCTTATCCAGAGAGCACTAAACCCAGCCAATGACAGATCTGGAGCAAACTTAAATGATATTACCTAACATCCCAAAATGAACAATGCCTTCTTCTAATAACACTGGCACCATCGGATCCCAAAGCTAGTATTAAATAAAAATTCTGCTATTTTTAAAACAAGGGATGCCACTTTACTATGCCTTTAGATATAATTGGACTTCAACATCTGCAGATTTTGGTATCCACATAGGGTTCTGGAACAAAATCCCAGAAGATACCAATGAACAAAATATATCAACATTTTTCAAACTAATTTTGTCCCTTCCTCAGTAGGCAATTGTCTTTAGAATGCTGAATGACAACTTGGTGCCCTACAAGTTCTTGTATTGTATTGTAGTTCTTACCAGACCTAGCCCACCTGGCTAATAGTGGGAAATTATGGGATTGATGACTCAAGAACATTAAAAAGGCTATATGTTGCCTGTCCCTTCCACTGGGATTTCAGAAAATCAGTATACAGAAGACTCTCAGTTAACTAACCTACACCTGTTGATAGACTCTATTTATTTATTTATTTATTTATTTATTTGCGATATTTCTATCCCGCCTTTCTCCACCCTGAAGGGGACTCAAGGCGGCTTACATATCGGCAGCAATTCGATTCCTTAAAACAGTACAAGTTTAAAACAATTAAAATAGGATAATGAAATACAGTTAAAACAATAAGAGACATTTTAAAACTAAACAATTACAAATGATCACACAAGCTCTGTAAGCTAGCTGGCACCCCCCCCCCCCCCACCACCAAAGTGCAATGGGAAGTTGCGAGAGAAATAAGGTTGAACACAATGAAAGCCACCCACTGTATGGCTATCAGTCTCCTCCCAGTAGAGTCAAATCAAAAAAAAGGTTCATGAGAACCACCACTCCTCTAAATTTTCCTCTAGCAACAGCAAAAATATCCCTGTGGGCAGCAAAATCAAGGAATTCCAACTGGATAGCCCCCACAAGGGTCTTCTTCCAGGGGCAAACCAAAAATGGGCAACTTCGAAATCCCTGAACAGATTCAGAAGTGGAGTTGGCAGATCAAAAGACAACCTGGTAAAATGGCTCTACCTAGAAGAATTCTCCACCTTGTGCGACTATGGAGCAGAACAAGCAACTCAGCATCTGTATGTTTGTCTACAATGCCCTGCCTCATGCACAGAGGAAGAACTGTTTAAAGCTAGAGATAATGCAGTCACTGTTGACCGTTTTTGATCTAAAACTATTTAGCTGCTTGTAATACCTTTATTTTATCAGTTTTAAACTTATTTATTTATGCAATGCTTTTGACACGAAATGAATAAATTAAAAAACTAAACTCAAGTAACTGAACTCCAAAGCAACTAGCAAATAAAGAGAAGTGATAATAGTTTAAATAAAATAGTTTATAATAAATAGTTTAAATAAAAATTAATAGTTTATTAAGATAATAGTTTAAATAAAAATTAAAATATATGTATAATGTAGTAAAACTGTGTTATATTCGGTTAGCATTTATTTGTCTTAATTTGCTTTTAATTACTATATTGCAATATTGATATCAAGTCAATATATAGTTTATGTTTTGGTATAGTGCGGAGTACAGTATAATTGTGAGGCCTATTTTTGTTAGTAACTATCAAACAACCAGAAACTGTATTTATCTGGCATCTACCAATCCCCATGGGTGCTGATTAACTAACAGTATATGATTTATTTGTTTTGGAAGCCTTCTAGTTGTGATTATTACATGCTTTCAAGTTGCTTCTAACTGTCAACTCTAAGGCAAACATATCATGTGATTTTCTTGGCACGATTCTTTCTTTGTTCTCCTCTGAAGCTGAGAGAGCGTAACTTTGTTCAAAGTCACCCAGTGAGTTTCCATTGTTGAGGGGGGATTTGAAGACTGGTCTCCAGAGTCATAATCCAATGCTCAAATCATTACACCTCTCTCTGTAAATTGTACTCTTGTGCAATAATTCCAGCAGTCTCATACCTATTTATGCAAGTGTATGAATGGCAGAATTGGTGTACAATAACTCATTAGATACAAACATGTCCCTGCTTAATTTACTTCATGCTGGTAATTATGCATCTAGTGAGATTTAAATGATGCCACATTTAATAATCTCTGTCGCTGTATGTAAAGACTTAATCATATCCAGACGGAAAGTTGGTAATGTTTTGGGATGCAACTCAATATTGTAAACTGGTGTGTGTTTCTGTAATAAAATATTTCTGCAATAAATGTACTTTATTACAAATATTGGAGCAATTCATGAAGCTGCTATGAAATTTCCAGTAGAAAATGATAAAGAAAACAAAGTTGGCAGAGGAGGAAGAAATACAGTTAAGGGATGCCAGTAGGGTTGTGTGCAGATTTCGTTTCTTCCATTTCCTCTGTTTTCTTCCGTATCTTCGGTACTTCGGGAGCCCATAATACTAAGGGCCATCCCGGTACGAAACCCCACCCAACAAGAAAGCAAGTGGGAGCTGATCTCAGTTCCTCCTCCACTATTCGGCATCATAGCTTAATCTTTTTGATTTTCCTTCATTTTCCTGATTCTTTTTATTTAGTGGATCTGACTGAGAGTTAGGGAACTGAGGGATGATAGGTGGGATGTACGTACCTGCGTTTAGGAGCTTGGAGGTGGAGAGTCACCCTTTTACCTTATTTTTCTCCTTCCCTTCCTCTCCTTCAAAAAATACTTGTAAACGATAATTATTAATAATAATAATTGTAATCCCAGCAAACCAAAAAAGAAGCCTACTCTCCTTCAGAGTAGAAAGTAGAAACAGCTTTAAGGAATCAAAACCGGCAAGCAGAAAGGAGATTGCAGACACTGAAAACAGAGGGAATTTTTAAGGTAGTCCAGAGAGGATAGCTCTATTGAGCTACGTATCATAGTTCTTCCTTCCCTGGGCCTCCTGAAAATGCCTCTTGGAAAGCTGCATGGCCATGCTGGTGTTGTTGAGAGAAAGCATGCTCACCTGCCTCTCCTCTAGAGTAGAAACATTAGACATTAACCAAAAATAAAAGCATTAAACTCGGTCTCCTCTACAAACAAAAGGTAAAGGATCCAGAAAGAGTGGTATCTTAACTCTGATGCTTTTTAAAATCCTGGTTTTAATGAAGGACAGGGTAGGGAAGACTGTGGGAAGTCCCCCCCCCACCACCACCTCATAATGAGCTGGATAGGGTTTGTCTTAACCCTGTTGCTATCACCCAGGATCCCTTGAAGGGAAGAAAGAAGAGACTCCCAGAGAAAAGGGGAGCCACATTTAATGGATCCACTAGCTGACCCTGCTGGCATGTTGTTGTTATATTTTTACTCACCTCTCCTCAAGACTTGAGGCAGGTTACAACACTGGTAGATTTTTTCAGTCATGTTTCTTCTAAGAAATTTCTATTGAAAGAGGCAAGTTCCCCTTCCTTACCACTCTATCCATTTACAGAACTTGAAAATAGTACTTTTTGGACACTAGAATCACCTAGTAACAGTAAAAAAAAATTTAAAAATCCAACTCAGGTGGCAGGTTTCAGCTTACTGTTTGGCCCCATATTGTGATATTTATGCATAGGGACATAGAAAGCTGCCTTGCTTTATCTAGCTCATACTGACAAATATGACTAGCAATACAAGCATCATCCACTTATTCAACAGGGCAGGGACCAAAGTATTGTGAAAACCCAGAAATTGTTGAAATACAGAACCTACAATGCTCTGATCTCCAACCTCTTGAATAAGTGGGGGATGTCTGTCCCTTTCCTCAGATAACTTGCTCTATATTCCTTGTTACAGACTCAATGATACAAATAAATGACCAGAGCAAAATCGTGGACATGATCAGGAAGGGGGCAGTACAAGGACCTTATTACTCACCAAGAAGCAAGGGAGGGGGGCACTGTCCACTGTCCAGGCCAACTACTGAGTCAGGAGAAAGAGACTGGCCTAGCTGGCTTTAGAAAAGGTATCTTTAGGACCTCGATCCTCCACCACATTTTATTCAGAAAAGTATTGCATGCCAGGCTCACTGACACTTTCTCCCAAGGAGGCAATGTTGGAGCAATACAAAGCCCTGAGCCCTCCCGTGCCAGCTAGCAGTACTCTCCATAGACCTGCCTTGCTCTTTTCTTCCCCCATAGGATGGGAATCACCATGTAGAGTTCTCCAGCTCCTTAGGTCTTCTCACTGAAATGGTGGCCTTCCTAATGGCAGGAATGATGACTTAGAGCAAAGTAGACTTGTTGTTGCTGCATATACACTAGATTATTTTTCCATGACATGAATCTGTACAGCAGAGACCACCCCCCAACCATTACACATTTTGATACTTTTAAATTACTGTATAACCAGAACCCAATAATTCAGCATGTGGTCACAAGAGTAGACCCTGTATCAAATATATAGCACTGGGTAATTTAGAATGGCCAAAAGAATGGTTTGTCAAACAGTAAAGCAGCAAATAGTGGTAAAGCTCATAAAGACTTTCAGGAAAAGTCCTTTCCTAGTCTTACATGGAAATCCCTGGTGGTTTCCCATCCACCTGGTCTTGATCCTGGCAGATTCCAAAAATCAGATGAGATTTGATTAGCTAGGTTGATGAAGGCTTCTGGGATTCATAGTCCAACAACATCTGGAAGACCATGTAATTCTAACATGTTCCTCTTTGATCACTCTAGGCTTAGCTGAAATCTTCTAGTAGCTGAGATGGGGGTAGGTCAAAGATTTATGCTGACTTTACATAATTATTATCAGTTCCAGAGGTAAATTCCAAACTTTGCCCTAGTGAGTACCTAAATAATACACCAGAAATCTCTCGCATTACCTTTCCTTCTGTAACCAACACTAGAAATGGAATCAACATTTGAAAATATTAAAAAATTATTATAAAACACCTTTTTGAGGACCAAGAAACCATGATGAGGAGAATGCTGAATTGATGAAAAATCTTCAGAGTTTGGGATATATTCTGCACAAAATTCATATATGTATGGAGACAGCATTTTCTATATAGGAAACAGAATTTTCCACACAAAAATAGTTGTTTTCTGTACACAATAATGGTGATCTCTGTACAAAGTTGCAATGTGTGAATTCTACACAGAATAAGCACTAAATTGTGAATAGGTTTCAAATGCTACACAATTTTCAAGACTTTCTCACAGCAAGGAGAAAATAGTTAAATCTACTAAAGAATAACTGTGGAGAAGTCATAGTTATTGTGTTTAATTTTTGTCTGTTGGAGTGTGTATTTGTGTTTTAGTTAACAGTAGCCATTTTGGAACATGAGTAAAGCAGCGGACATTTTGTTTCATTTCACAGTGGTTGGGTTGCCATGGAGATGAAGCTGGTTAGCTCATGAGAGAGAAGTGGGCGGAGCCAAGGAAAGGAGAGCGGTTTTTAAAAAAAGAAGAGAAGCCAGTTCAGTTGGGAGTTGAGAGTTGGGAGTTGAGAGAGAAGAGTGTGTGGGAGAGAAGGAGAGGGTGTGTGTGTGCATGGCTGTAGGCTTGTTCAGTCAGAAAGTACTGAAAAG
This sequence comes from Anolis carolinensis, assembly GCF_035594765.1. NCBI lineage: Eukaryota > Metazoa > Chordata > Lepidosauria > Squamata > Anolidae > Anolis > Anolis carolinensis. The sequence continues at coordinate 248,993,194 of NC_085842.1, read as the reverse complement.
ATAGGCCTGGCACAGAAACCTTTAGTCAGGACAGACTAAAGGGAATCTAGTAAGATCTCTAGTGGGGAAAAATCTAGGGATCTGAGATTTGATCGGTATTGGATCAAATTATTAGTCTTATTGTAGTGGGGACATTGTCCACGAAGGAACTCGACTGTGGTTAGGGTTCGCTACAATTTGGTAACATCAGTAAGAAAGTGGAAGAAGATTTACACCAAAGTCTACGGTTATAGAGTTATTAAGCCACTTGTCTATTTAGAGTTATATAAGTTAATCATCCAAACCCGCAACTAAGCTTTGTACAAATAAATTTGTTGTTATTTGTTAATATCTGTCTCATCTCATTCCATTTGCGTCTGTGGAGCCAAGTTTCATCAGTATTAATTCAAAAAAAAAAAACAAAACCCCACATTGGTGGCAGTTAATTGAATAAATCACACACACAGTATATAATTGGTGGCAGCGTATAGAGATTTAGTGTAACACTTAAGTTTAGTTTACATCATTTCAAATTGGTGATAGGGGTGGGATCTGAAAGGATTCCCCTCTGTCTGACACCTTTTTCACAATAACATTCTTAACCAGCATATTTCTTTGTTTTACTGCAATCTACAATGGATTTTTACATTGGAATTTATCATTGTGATTGCTATTGCCTACAGAGATTTAGTATGTATTAATACCATTAACAAAATTAAAAACAGCAACACTATTCAACTGATGCTTAGCAACAGCAGAGTATTTTCTACTATACTTGCCAACATAAAGTAAGGTTGGTATGCCAGTCTTACACATTTTCCTGTACACATGAATGGGGCACAGTTCTCTTTTAGTTCCAAGATTATTATTATTTTCTCCTTCTGGATCTGTGGGAGGGAGATACAGATGTTTGCTAGTTGGAAAAAATATCTATATTTCCCATAACTTCCGTATGTGTAATTGTCTAGATCCAATTTGCTTGCACTGCATCCACAGGTAATTATGATCTATAGTAATACAACAAGATCTCAAAAAGATGGAAAACACCAACCATCTTTTGAAGACCAATGGATAATATATTTGATGCTATTCATTTGTATTATGGATGTTTATCCTTAATTTTAAGTTAAATTTACTAGCTGCCTTTGCTATATTGTACATATCAAAAATTCAGTTTCATTACGTAATATGCTTAATTTACATTGTTTACCCATTGAACTTTGATTGTTTTCTATTAAGAATTCAAGTATTTTGTGTTTCATGCCATTATTTTCATAATATGAATTATGTTTTCATTCACTTCTTTATTTGGCTTAATTAATTTTTCCCCTGAGCCTATTTGGCATTATAGTCAATAGTCCTGCTCTTGAACACCCTATTTAATGGGGTTATTTTTCCTGGCCCTTCATTAAATAGAGTTTAGCAACATGCCTTTGAGAATGGCCACCATTGTTTTGCATACAATTTGTCCATAACTTTGTTCCAAGATTTGAAACTGAATGTTGCTACTGTCTTTGAAAGAATGACAGTTTCCTGCCAGATTGTCTGTAGCAGGTTCTGTCAAGTTCGAGAATTGCTTAGGTTGTAGAATCAGAATCTCATGTGACAGGTTCATGATAACGATAAATATTTTCCCTTCAGATCTCGCACAGTGGAAAACAACTCACCTCCCTTTCATTTCACAGGATGTATCCAACACTGGCAACAAATTGAAGGAATACAAAAAGCTTAGCTATCATGATACAGGGTTTTAGTTAGCATTTTGAAAACTGCAGAATCTGATGGTGGTCGTTTGCTGGTGTATTGGTTAGTACAAAAATGTAAAGGGATTAGAGACTTCCTTTGCCAAGTTAAATTTAATTGCTATTGCTGCTGCGAGCCTTAAAGTTATTTCTGATTTATGGTAACTCTAAATCCAATCCATCATGGGGTTTTTTGGGAAGATTTGTTCAAAGTGGGGTTGTCCTTGTCTTCCTCTGAGGCTCAAAGATTTCAACTTTCCAAGGTCACCCAGTGGGTTTTCATTGCTGAGTGAGGATTTGAAACCAGGTCTCCCAGAGTCCTAGACCAATGCTCAAACTACACCACATTGGGTTTTATAAATTACAGTTGTAATCTGTAAACTGTACTTTCATAATTATAGTTAGAGAATTACAACTTTTTTGTAAATGTTTACCATATATGACAGAAGGAGCTAAACAGCCTGAGAAGAAATGCCTCAGGGACACCAAAGACTTGCCTCTTCAAGAATTCAAAGAGAAAGGGGAAGATGTACATATGCACAAAATATGCATAACAGTCCACTCTTTCTTTTAAGTTACAAGTTGATTCTTTCCAAATCGTGATCCAGGCATGTCGTAGACCCGGGACATCATCACACGATGGGCTGTAAGCATCCTAGGACACTTGCAGTACAGCTGATTAACAGAGCCCCACACCACACATCACACATCATAGGCTCACTTTCAGTGGGGCTCTGTCAATGAACTGGGGTGCAAGTGTCAGGTGAGGCAGGGCGCATGGCACTAGGATTGCTCCACTGCCCACTGATTCGCCATGGCGGCTGGTGAATCTTCCTGCAGGAGCTCATCAATGTGATGAGGTCACTGGTGGTAACTCCTCATTGTGAGTTTGGCATAGTCTGGCTTATGCTTTCTTTAAGGGGGTTTTGTGGCATGTCATCATTGTTTCTCCCAAGAATATAAGAAGAAAATAAAAATCTATTGTTTCCAGCAATCTATCATTTTAAGTGAGTGGCACTTTTACCAACTCATAATCAAGTGATAGCTGTAAGAGTAAATTGAATATTTATTCTAACAGTTATCATCAGAATCTAATGGGTGACTTTGCTTTCAGATATGATGGGAAAAAATTATTTTGGCTTGGTAGCATTGGAAGATAAAGCATATCTTGTTAATAAAGGTGATTCCAATTTGTATGAAAATATGTTACATATAGAGAAGGTACAGCTCAAGCTTCAGCCTTGAGTAAATTAATTTTTATTATGGACTTTCCTACTGTGAAGAGCAGTAGTAAATACAAAGAGAACACTGCCAAAGCCTTAACTACATTGAGGTTAACATGCCTACAATACTGTGGCAATTAAAGACTGTGGCAATTAGCCTTAGAGCAGAAAAATTAATACCAGGGCTCTTTCCATACCTTCACTGTATGGCAATTAGGTCTTTCATTGATCTGATATAAGCATAGTAATGTGTGAGCTGTTAATAATACTGCAGAGTATAAGAATTTATTAGAAGGTGTCAGGCTCAGAAAAAATACATAGTAAATGATATGATTTGTGCATTTTTTCAAGTGAAATCTGTGCAGATAACTTGTTCTTCCAGTTATAAAAAAAAGACCTGCTAATATAATATAATAAAATTATTATGCCAAAATATTAAAGAACAGAAACCTTGTGATGGTAAAAAAAACTAATTTGTAATGGGAAACTAAGTTGCAATATTTAGTTGCTTATAACTGTTTTGCTTTAATCTTTTAACTACCATATATACTCAAGTATAAGACAGCCTCATGTATGTCAGGGACAGGCTTGAGGACCAAAATTATTAATTTTATTATGACCTGTGGATAAGATAAAAGTTATAAGGTGAGAAGCCAATATATAGCAGGAGATGCCAAAATATATTATATATTTCTTTGCTGCTACCAATTAATATTATATGTTTCTTTTGCTGCCACCATATATAACTTATATGCCACCGCTCACTAGAGTCAGCACACAGAGAGACCCACAAATGGAGGGAAACTGTTTTATGTAGTGATGGTTAAATAGCAAACAGGCCACCTCTATATTATGATGAGCAGAAAAACACACTGGAAACTTGAGGTGAAGTAAAAACAGAAATTGTGATGTTTATTTGCACTTGAATAAAAAGGTTGCATAATGGTTACAATAAAACAACAGGCTTTGCTTTAACAGAGAATGATTCTTTAACTTGATTTCCTTAAAATATGTTCCCTCACAAGGAATGAAAACAGACTTTTAAAACCTTTGAGTCCTCTCTTCCAGAGGCTCTTAACACAAGCACTCTAACCTTTAGAGGCTCACTACAATTCTTAGCACTTCTCCCTGAAGGCTAATTTAACTTTTCCCTCAAAGAGGTTTCTCACTTACAGTTCCCACAACTCTTCCTTCCTTTTTCTTCAAACTCCAAACCCTGACTAACCAACTCAGGGCTGAATACCTCTTACTGTCTCCCTGGCCCCGCCTACCTCCTATTGCTAAGCAACTCCCTCCAAACCTATCAACCAATCAGACTACACTTCCAATGTGGAGCTGCATGATCACTCCTCCCCTTGCCTGGCTTTGCCTTTCTTACTAAGGCCTTGATCTGCCTTTACACACTAACACTGCAAGGTAGGCCAATCCGTTACAAAGGTCATTTTGCAGATAGAGAAAGCAGCAGTGCTGCCTTTGGAACCCAGCATCCATATTTTCCTGCTTAGAAATTCAAAAAGCAGTGCTGTGGTGGAGAGAATAGAGGATTCTCTTTTAGGTTATACGAGACTAAGGCCTCGCCTTTCATCACTCTACTCAGAGATGGTTCCTTTTTTAATGAAAGTTAAGGTACAGTACAGGCAGTCCCTGAGTTTCAGACAAGATAGGTTTTGTAAGTTTGTTCTTAAACTGAATTTGCATGTAAGTCAGAACAGGTACATTTTTAAAGTGTAACTCCATACATACACACACAAACACACACACACACTTTGGATAGCATAGGGAAGGGTTAACACTCCTATGGCATTCGCTTTGCTGTTTGTAACCTATTCAGAAGATTTCAACTTCTGTCCTTATGATAACTGAATTTTGAAAACTTTAGCTTGTAAGTGATAAAATTTCAGTGGAGACACCTTTCTCCCATAATAACTCTTCCAGGAGTTTCCCTCCTTGGGGTAGATTTCCTCTCACTGCCTGTTGTCTCACCCCTGTTCTTAACTAGAAGTCATATGTAAGTCAGAGGACTGTTACTTGGAGACTGCTTGTACAAAACAGGTTTGCGAAGGAAAGAAGGGCCACCTAACAATTAAAATAAGGTATAAATATTAAAATAAATATAGTGTCCCTATTTTGCAGATTTTCACTTATTGTGGGTTGTCCTGGAGTATAACCCCCGCAATATGTGAGGGAACACTATATATACACCATATGTGTGAGCTAATAAATGGGTCTACATATACAGGGTGTTTGAAAAAGAACTCCTTATTCACCATTTAAATTAAATCGTGAATAGGGAGTTCTTTTTCAAACACCCTGTATATTGACTAGAATTCAATAATGTATAGTATTGTTTCTGTGCTGAAACCAATTATCTTCCTGTACTCCACAAAGCTAGTCTGAAGACCTGGAAAATCTCTGATAGGTCATTTAAATATAAAATAAATATCAGAAAGCAGAGTACCTCTTTTGCTCTGAAAACTGGTGGAATCCATGGAATGTAAAGCCATATGGTGAAGGAGAAATGGCCAATAGGCACAACCAAGGCTATTCATCCTGTTACTTGTTCCATTGACTTCAGTTGCAGAGATTTTTTTCACTAAAGCTTACTTCTAGATTAGCACTGGAGGCATATTAAGATTTAGAAACATTTGTGCCAGTGCTTCCGGCTAGATCAGCACTCTCAGAAGCAAAGAAACAGAATGGGGGACGATGCCTGGCTCGAGAGCAGTACGTGTGAAAAAGATCTTGGAGTCCTCGTGGACAACAAGTTAAACATGAGCCTACAATGTGATGCGGTGGCGAAAAAAGCCAATGGGATTCTGGCCTGCATAAATAGAGGTATAGCATCTAGATTCAGGAAAGTCATGCTACCCCTCTATTCTGCCTTGGTCAGGCCACACCTGGAATACTGTGTCCAATTCTGGGCACCGCAATTGAAGGAAGATGTTGACAAGCTGGAATGTGTCCAGAGGGGGGTGACTAAAATGATCAAGGGTCTGGAGAACAAACCCTATGAGGAGTGGCTTAAAGAGCTGGGTATGTTTAGCCTGGAGAAGAGAAGGCTGAGAGGAGACATGATAGCCATGTACAAATATGTGCGGGGAAGTCATAGGGAGGAGGGATCAAGCTTGTTTGCTGCTGCCCTGCAGACTAGGACACGGAACAATGGCTTCAAACTACAGGAAAGGAGATTCCACCTGAACATCAGGAGGAACTTCCTCACAGTGAGGGCTGTTCGGCAGTGGAACTCTCTCCCCCGGGCTGTGGTGGAGGCTCCTTCCTTGGAGGCTTTTAAGCAGAGGCTGGATGGCCATCTGTCGGGGGTGCTTTGAATGCGATTTCCTGCTTCTTGGCAGGGGGTTGGACTGGATGGCCCATGAGGTCTCTTCCAACTCTACTATTCTATGATTCTATGATTCTATGATTCTATGAACTCTCTGCCCCGGACTGTGGTGGAGGCTCCTTCTCTGGAGGCTTTTAAGCAGAGGCTGGATGGCCATCTGTCGGGGGTGCTTTGAATGAGATTTTCCTGCTTCTTGCAGGGGGTTGGACTGGATGGCCCGTGAGGTCTCTTCCAACTCTACAATTCTATGATTCTATAATAACTAAGACTGTGAGCATCAGCTTTGTTCATGTACTCCTGCATCTGTAGTCTTCTTTAAAAAAAAAAAAGCACTTGTTTCCTTTTCACAGCTAAATTCTAACAAGTATAGCTGTGGAAGCACAAAAAAAACCAGTGGTTCCTGGAATAGTACAACACATCTTGGGATTTCCAGATACCTGAGACAATTGCATTTTACAACAATAGTGTGTGACCAGCTACTATTTGCTTCCCTTGTACTCTCTTTTCTGTACTGATGCTTCTTATTTGATACTGCATACCACCTACCATAGCTCTGGAACCATAAAAATTGGAATGAAGGACAAAGCTGGAACGTATGACAGCATGGAAAAAATGTTCAGTCCTCCACATTAAGACACCCGTGGATGACCTATTTTACCATACTATTCCCAAAAAAGGAAGTCAAACAAAGGCGTATTCAGTTACTAGTTTTGAGAAGTGTTTTCAAAACACACAAACAGAAGTACAATTTTTTCCTTCCTCTTACATCTCATATTTCAGTTCTTTCAATACTATTTTAATTGACTTAGACCATCACACTCTAAACATGTCTGCCGGAAACACTGGCCTTTTCCTCAGTGAGGGAAGAGATTGAAGACAGGAGAATAGCCAAAAGACAATATTTTTGCTACTGTGAAAAAGTATTGTGCTGCTAGAACAAATGATAGAGGAGCCAACATAATGTGATGGCTTGAGAGTTGGACTACAATTCTAGAGCCCAGGAATCCTCACTTAGCCATGAAACCCAATGGGTGACTTTGGGCATGTCACACTCTCAGACTCACAGTAAAGCAAAGGCAAACATTTTCTAAACAAATCCAGGAAAACCCAGTGATAAGGTCATTTTAGAGTCTCTGTAGATTGGAAATGTCTTTAAAGCACACAAAAGCAACAACAACAGCAACAAATAATGATATTTAGCAGCTAAATAAAAATAATAATTGGTGCATTTTTTGTAGCATTATTGAAACATTCATACTTTGGGATCTAATAACACTAAAAGGATTATTAGCGTTAGTACTTATATTTCTTGGCACATTGGAATTCTGACAGTTCACACCATGAAAGTGCTTACACATAAACTGTGGGCAGTTTTTAAAAAGAAAGGCTTATGCTAATAATATTTGTGATTTTCCCCCTAGAGCTTATTGCTGGTAGCAACCATTCAAAAATGGCATCATCTTTGACCCCAGAAATATGGGTGACAAATATAAGAGGATTAGTAACTGCTTTCTACTGGGCTTTCACGCAAGTTCTTAGCTTGTCAGAAATGATTGCCTTAAAAGCCAAAATGGTAAATATTAAAAAGTCTTAGTCATTGACAATTTTAAACTCTGCTGCTAATATACACAGTGGTGTATGTGAAAGCCACTGTAATAGATAAACATCCTAGGGACTACAATGCTTTCTCCCACATTTTGATTTTTTAAAATATCAAATTCTTTCTCTACGAGGTATGAAGATATGTGTGAATTTTACTAGATTCTTATAGGAATAGAACTAAAGGCAAGATGAAATCTCCTTCATTAGTATTGACCATATTCAGATGGCACGGCCCTTGTCAGTACAGAAAGAACAATATTGTATCTATGTTCCATTTAGCAGTTAAAGTTTAAAAGCCTATTGGAAGGAAGGAAGGAAGGAAGGAAGGAAGGAAGGAAGGAAGGAAGGAAGGAAGGAAGGAAGGAAGGAAGGAAGGAAGGAAGAAAGGAAGGAAGGTAGGTGGGAGGGAGGGAGGGAGGGAGGGAGGGAGGGAGGGACAATACCAGCATATGACTTAACGAAGGCAAATTTTAAGAACTTTGGGTCTGCCAGTATGTTTCTGGGCTCAATTCAAAGTGCTGGTTATGATCTTAAAAGCCCTATATGGTTCAGATCCAGGCTATTTTGTGAACTGCATCTGCTTGTATGAATCTGTTTGGGCCCTGAGATCTTCAGGCGAGGCCCTTCTCTCAGGCCCAAGCAAGGTTGAGGGAGCAGGCCTTCCTTCTCGGTGGCTGCCCCTTGACTCTGGAACTCTCTTCTTCCCAGAATGGCCCCCTCCCTGCTGTCCTTCCAGCAGTAAACTAAAACCTTTTTATTCAGACAGGCTTTTGAAGATGAAGGTTTTTAAGATCAATTCAGGGGGTGCCATGGCTTTTAACTTTGAATTTATTTTAATGGTTTTTAACTGGGAATTTTTAAATGCTATATATTTAGTCCTGTTTTAATGCTCGTATATTTGTATATTTTAAATGGTTATGCTGATGCTTTTATGTTAGGCTGCTTGGAGTCCCCTTTGGGGGAGATAAAACAGGTTATAAATAAATATAATAAATAAATAAAATGCCGGGTGTGGCGCAGGCTGGTTAGCAGCCAGCTGCAACAAATCACTCTGACCAAGAGGTCATGAGTTCGAGGCCAGCCCATGCCTGTGTCTGTCTCTGTTCTATGTTATGGCATTGAATGTTTGCCTTATATGTGCAATGTGATCCGCCCTGAGTCCCCTTCAGGGTGAGAAGGGCGGAATATAAATACTGCAAATAAATATATAAATAAATAAAATGTACACTGTAGAATGGATACATCTGGCACCACTATAACTGCCAAGATCAGTGCTATGAAATCCTTGGATTTGAAGTTTGGTGAGGCACCAGCACTCTTTGGCAGAGAAGGCTAAAGACATTGTCAAACAAACCTCTATGAGCCATAACATGGTAGTTAAAGTCATCTCAAACTACATCAATTCTACAGTATAGATGCACCCTAAATCTCAATATCCTGGGCTTCACTTCATGGATCTGTCAGTGTTTTCCACATTCAATTATTTTTATTTCTCAAATGCATTCTGTGCTGAATTTGAAAATCTTTCCCAATTAGAATAAAATGTTATGAAAACGGAACTGAAGCAAAATTGCCATGCATATCTAATGTCCTGATAATGTATTTCAGAACATTTTAAGCAGTTGGCTAAAAGCATTGTCTTTCTCCAGCTATTTTTGTGCCTGATTTTTTTCACAAGGGATAGAAATATAATATTATTCTGGCATGTTGGCTTGTATTCAGGCAGAAATAACATTTTACAACAGGGCTGCTGCCAAAATGGCATCTCTATGTCATGTTCTCCTTTCGCTTCCCACAACATGTGGTTTTTTGTGATATGACATTGTATATTATACCACCTTCTCCAGCATCAGCCAGTTATGTGAAATAGAGATGTGGATATGGTATGACATGAAAACAGCCCAAACTAAAGATAAATATACATTACAATAGTAGAGATGAGTACAAACTTCCTTTAAATGGTTTGTAACATGACAACTATACCTTGAACTAAGTATATAAAAACATCAATATACAGTAGAGTCTCACTTATCCAAGCTAAACGGGCCGGCAGAAGCTTAGATAAGCGAATATCTTGGATAATAAGGAGGGATTAAGGAAAAGCCTATTAAACATCAAATTAAGTTATGATTTTACAAATCAAACACCAAAACGTCATGTTATACAACAAATTTGACAGAAAAGTCGTTCAATACGCAGTAATGTTATGTTGTAATTACTGTATTTACTAATTTAGCACCAAAATATCATGATATATTGAAAACATTGACTACAAAAATGGCTTGGATAATCCAGAGGCTTGGATAAGCGAGGCTTGGATAAGTGAGACTCTACTGTACCATGAAATACTACTTGCTTTTCTTGTTAGCACACTTTCTTCACTCTTTCTTTTTATTATGTATTGATTGAGTGATTGATTTTGAATTGTGACACTGTCTTACACAGAAATCTTAAGAAATCAAAGTACAGATTTATATACTAGATTCAAGAAATATCCTGAGATAGATCATTAAACAAACAATCTGCAAGTACTTATGGTAGAAAGGACTTTTGCAACTACTAAAAGTCAGGATGAGTTTCTCAAAAAGAAGTAATGTCAAACTAATTTTACCTCTCTTTTTAAAACAGAACCACAAGCTTTATTGATCAGGGGAATGTTATAGATGTGTGTCCAGTATATCTTGATTGCAGCAAGTGGCTAGTAGGTTGCAACAGGATCAGTTTTGGACCCATTGCTGTTTAACATAAGTATTATTGACTTGAATGAAGGAAAAAAAAATATTAAATTAGCAGATGACACCAATTTAAGTGTCTAATCTAGAAAAGAGGATAAGAATTGTATCTAACCCTAGTAGATTGCAGATTACTAAAATGAATTTCAATAAGGAAAGGTTTGAGATAATAGACCTAGGCAGGAAAAATGAAATGCATCAATACAGGATAAGTGACACCTGGCTTGACAATAGTAGACAAGATCTAGGGATCTTAGTAAATTACAAGCTTAACATAAGTCAATAGCAGAAACACAAATACAATTCTAGGCTGCATCAATGGTAATATAGTATCCAGATCAAGAGATGTAATAGTACCACTCTTTTCAGTTTTGGTCAGACCTCATCTGAAGTACATTGTCCATCTCAGTTCAAAACACATGCTGACAAGTTGGAGCATGTTCAGAAGAGGGGCAACCAAGATGATAAGGAATCTGGAAACTGTGTTCTATAAGGAAAACCTTAGGGGAGTGGAGTTGTTTAACTTGTAGGGAAAAGACTCAAAGGTGTTATGATAGCCATTTTAATCATTTAATGGATGCCATATTGAAAATGAAGCAAACTTGTTTTCAGCTGCTTTGCAGACTAGCCACCTCTTTAAATGGCTGCTAAAAGGAAGGCACATGGGGCAGCTTATGGCACTCTGTATACCCTCCCTCCTCCCCTCATCACATGCTGGGGATGGGAGAGGCTATGGCACCCTTTCCCTCCCCTCATCAGAAGGCACAAAGGGCAGTAGCATGTGTTGCCCTATCACCCTTTCTGCTATCACATGGCAAAAGGGGAGGAAAGTGTAGGTAGTTCCGTCGAAGCTACCCAAACAACATTTTCCTCACCACTTTGGAAGGAATGTGGGAGGGGCTTGCTATGCATCGTGTGATGGTGCATAGCAGACCCCATCCAAGCTGCGCATAAAAGTGGGAATACGGGGCCCAAATTCCCTGTTTTAAGTGGTCCTAGAACACGAACCAATAGCTTCATATTGCAAGAAAGAAGATGCCACCTAAACAATAAGAAAAACTTCCTGACAGTAAAATAATAATAATAATAATAATAATAATAATAATAATAATACTTTATTTATAGCTCACCCTGTCTCTATTTCAAAGATTTTAGTGCTAAGGCCTGATTTCTTAAGACACAGAGTGCCAATTGAATAAGGCATCATTTTAAAACTGAAACCAAAGTGCAGTATTGGAAAACTGTCAGGTTATATACATGAACAATTTTCAGTTTTAAGACCTCGTATATATAGATGTTGTCCAAATGTACATGTGTGTAGTTCTATCAAACAATAAGCAATGAGATTCATGGGAAGATGGAAGAATAATTCTAAATCCATTGCCTAAACCAAGCTAAGGCCCGTAACATCTTAGTACCAAAGCCTCCTAATAGGAACACCAGCCCTAGTTTCAAATCTCATATTCTCCAGTTGGCTTAGCTGTACTAACTCAGGAAGATGTGCATTTGCATCAAACATAGGGGGTAACGGGTTGGGGAAATAATAGTCCTGGAACCTCAGAAAAAAAGATTTTGGCAGGTTTTTTTGGTTTTGTTTTTTTTTTTAAATCTGCTAAATAATATTTTTAAAACATCAGATTTAGTTATTATCTTTATTGGTAATAAACAGATTTGGGTCAACTTAACTTGCAGTATCGTGCGCTCTCTCTCTCTCTCTCTCTCTCTCTCTCTCTCTCTCTATATATATATATATATATATATATATATATATTCATGTAGCATTTTGTGATGTTGGAGGAGGATCCTGGGAGTGCCTTGGACTGGAAGAGGATCCAACCAGTCTATACTCCAGGAAATAATGCCCGGCTGCTCACTGGAGGGAAGAATATTAGAGGCAAAGATGCAGTACTTTGGCCACTTAATGAGAAGACAGGAAGGCTTGGAAAAGATCATGATGCCGGGGAAAATGGAAGGAAAAAGGAAGAGAGGCTGACCAAGGGCAAGATGGATGGATGGTGTCCTAAAAGTGACTGGCTTGATCTTGAAGGAACTAGGGGCGGCGACAGCTGACAGAAAGCTCTGGCATGGGCTGGTCCATGAGGTCACAAAGAGTCGGAAGCAATTGAACAAATAAACAACAAAAGCATTCTTAGATTAAAATTAATTTATTTCAGAAGTATCCCTTTTAATTATTAGAAGATTATCTACGCTCTGGTGAACATTCTTAATACGCATAGTGATTTACACACTGCCTAGTGTAAATAAAAAACTTGCTGAATACCAAAACCACATTTTCTCAAAATGCATATGCCCCAAAAGGGGAGGTAGCTACAACATATAAAGAAAATATCCCCAGAAGATAAAACACTGAGCAAAAAAAAAAAAAAAAAGCTTTCATTGAATCTTCCTAGAGCCATCTAAAGATAATCTGGGGTATGTAGGGTCAAATTGGAACCTTGGCAAAATGTTTGTTGGAGCAAGTCCACAAATGCCAAAGCTCAAAAAGATCTGCATTCTACTTATTTCAGATCTGGATCCATATGAAGTTCAATTTTTTAAAATTATAAAGGTGCAAGAATTCCACAGGGACATTAGGAAGCAGGAAGCACAATTCTGCTCCAAAGTCCAACTGTGAAAATATCATTAAAATATGCCCAAAGATTTTAATGTGACTCAACTTTGCACTTTTTCTTACTCATTCTTCCTGAGTATTTTTGATAACAGAGCACCCGCCTTTCCAAAGTCCAAAATCTGAATGAGGAATTAAATGGTTCTAGATTCAATTCTATTAGCACCAAAGAATAGTTTTCTTCATCTTGGAAACTACTCAAACGAATCTAAAGGGGCCTGATTTTGCTTTGACTTCACATTTCAGCTAAACTCAATGTACACAACTAATTAAAAGGCAATTATCACATTTTTGGCTGGATACTCTCCTAACTGCACTATACAAGTTTCCTGATAGCTCAGCAGTATATCTATATAATATGTAATGCTCATCAGAGCTACATAACACCTCACCTTAAGCGAGAAATCAGTGGGAATTCTCCTTTTGAAATGAAAGAAAGCAACATAAAATATGTAAATACTTAGGATAGCACCAACCCCCAGTCAGACACGACTAGACTTAATGTCAGGGAAAAACCTTTAATTTTACCTTAAACATGAATGTAAAATCTAGAATTTTCACTTTTTTGCTCATTGATTTTAAACTACCAGATTTAAGATGTCCACATAATATATGTCCACTGAAGCATTCTAACAAAGAAGAAATACAACTTTTTATTTCCATACAATAAAGAAGATCCTCAAAGAGAATATAGTGTACTTTCTGGTCTTTTGTTGTCGTTTGCCTTCAAATCATTTCTGATTTATGACAACCCGAAGATTGAATCAGGATCTTCACATGTGGTAGCACTATCTTTTCTATTTACAATTCTTTGCCTATTCTCACTCCTTTACAAGAAATCCTAACCTTTCCCCATGAATTAAATAGTAAAAACTCATGTTTTGCATGCTCAGACATCTTGAACATGAGATCAGTCATAATAGCCCATGTGGAACTAGAACTTAGAAAATATACATCTCCAGCTTCTCCCAGTCAACATGAACAATGGCCAAATTGTGAAAGAGATTATAGGGATTTTCATATAGTACAAGAAAATTACCGGCTAAGTTCTATACTGACCTATTTGATCCAATGGCCTGACTCATTATCCAATGACCTGACCAAAGACATTTTGAAGACAATAGGACAAATCCTGAAACATGTCCCCTCAAGTTAGTTGGGATTAAAGGCTGAAAAGAAAATTATTACATAGAACAAAGAATAACCTGGGTGTTGATTAATTTTAAGTAGGAAATTTACCTAATTTGACATTATGACAGTTTAAAGCTAATTTTCTTCCAATTCTTGTTTGGAAAAGATAAATTGCTGCAGGTTTTTTTCAGAGAATTGTTTTAAATAATTGATTATTGTTTACCAGTGTCAGATTGCTTTTTGATGTTTGTCACAATGTTTCTTTGTCTTTGTTTTGTTGCAGTGAAAAGTGTTGGCTGTTTCATGGGAGGATTATTTTGTCTTCTGTAAACTGGCAATGCATAGTTGTTACTTATACAAGGTAGAACATAATCTAATTTCTGTTGGGTAGGGAAATGCATAATCACAATGTCTTGTTTATTCCTAGTATAACAGTCCACTAGGAGGTCTTCGCCCCCAATCAGTGAGTTTTATTCATATCTCCCCACAATTACATACGCTTCTCGAATCTTGCCAGTTTAACTCTTGACTGAATGTCCACCTTACTGATTTCATGAAGCCTTTTCCAATGACGGTGTCATGGTTGTGGAGCAGCCTTCAAGAGAGAGAAAAGGGTGAGTTGTAGAGAGTTCACCAGATTACATCAGGGGCTCTGCAAGATCCATCTTTACACAAATGCCTTTGAACAATAGTGCCACAAAAGTCTCTTGTTACAGATCACACTTAATCTGTTTTGTTCACCTATGTTTTCATTATCATTAACCACCCTAACTTCATAAGATATAGGAGGGTAAAACTTTATTCAAATGCTATCACTTTGTATCCAGTGGCATTTAGGACATCCAGCTAAAAAAGGTGTCATCACAGTCTACATATATATATATATATATATATATATATATATACATACATACACACACACACACACACACACACACACACACACACACACGGCATACACACACACACACTGGACTGTGAAAAATTGTTAGTCCTTGAAAGTCAAATTAGTTAAATTCGTATTTATGACATGATATCTGACACGTGAGAATGGCCCGTGCCAAAAACTGAAGAATCGTAACTTATCCAATACGTTTTCATTTTAATTTTGTAAAATTCAGGAAGCCTTCCAAAGTTGGTTTCATTTTCAGTGCAAGCAAGCAAAGCAACGCCAAAAAGGTTGCTATTCCTCTTTAAAGTAATGGCCTCTCACCATTAGGAGACCTAAGCAGCAGGGAGGAAACAGAGTTCATTGGGAAAGAATTGGAGAAAACACAGAATTCTGGGAAATGTAATTAGGGAAGGCGAGGAGCTCTATGCAAGATAATTCAAAAGACCCTTCCCTAAACTACATTTCCCAGAATTCTGCTCAGCATCAGAAAGTCCCAATCAGGATACAGGAGAGATTAATCCCTCTGTGGCAGCAGCCAGCCAGAGTTTCAATAAATTGTTGAATCTGCAAATAGGAGGACTGACTGATACTTCTAGTAAGTAAATCTCTGTGCTGAGCTGGAAAGAAATCCCTAAATAGAAGTTCCATTGTTTATGAGAGACAATCAATCAGATAGCTGTTGTAGATTTAAAAAATACATTTTTAATCAAAACTTTTTTAAAATCCCTAAAATCTGTAGATATATGAATATTTCTGAAAGTCGGGTGGGGATGGTCCCCTGGTATCTTTTGTCATTGTATAGATAATTCAAGGAGATAGATCTTGTAGTTTTTTCTAAAAATGTTGTTTATAAAAACTTTGAAAATTCCCCAAAAAATCTGTGGATGACAGTGGTGTTCTACCATTGTAGCAAGTTTCACCTCAATCGCTGTAAAAATGAGGGAGAAAGGAGCTCCTGAAGTTTCCCTACTTGCATAATTACTATAATGAAAAAGTAACAAAAATTAATTACTCTCATTATAGTAATTAAATTTTCCCTAACAATACTTTAGAAACACTTTAGGAATGAAACGCCACTGCCGTCTGATTTTGTAATGAGTTTTGAAACATTTTTTTTCATGGATTGGACAGTCCTTATGTACATATATGGCAGATGTGCTGTTGTCTTTTTTCCTAACTGAATGCAGAATTTTGGCTAAAGTTCACATTTAGTTGGGCTACAAGATGTGTAGTTTGTATCACACTGAGTTAACCTGGTTTACCCAAAAGAACTAGGAGTTGCAGGACAATGTGGAGACAGACAAGAGTGGCCGCACACTGAACATTGACTATTAAGCATATGTAGATGAGCCCTTAGACACATGTATTTGCTTACCAACAGAAGCACAATAGAGAGCAAGTTAGTCTAATCTCCCTTCCTAACAACAACTGCTGAGGATTGTTCCTCACTCTGTACCTGGACTTCTGGAGATGTCCTTGCTCCATGATAAAAACAAAAACAAAAACAAATGCAAAAGAAGATAGTGAAATAAGATGGGAAAAGATAAGAAAGATGGACAAATAGATCATGAATATTGACCGTCTGTGTTTATTATCACACTCAACTATATAAATTAGTCTCTGTAACCAAATATATTAGTCTCTCTGAAATAATAAGTAATGTATAAGAGATAAGCATCTGAAAGGAAGGAAGGAAAGCTGCTTGTACTCAATTTGTGTTAATGTCTGCCATCCACATCTACTGTTTGGTGTCTCCATTGATTAAGTGCTGTGAAGTGGAGAACTTGCAAAGTGCTTCAGAATCAACTGGAATGAAGTACAACAGTTAATGGATCTGAAGCTTGCATATGCCACATCTGGTGAAGAGCTATAGAGGTTATAAAAAATGACAGATTGCACAAAAGAAATAAAATACAGTGCAAGGGCAAAGGGCTTGAGAGAGAACACTGACAACTCAAGGCTAAAGAAAATGTACACTGACAAGTGAAGTTTTATACGTTGCCATAATGAAGGGAGAAACCACAACACAGCAAAACAAAAGTTCGGGAACAAAGACCAAATAAAAAAAAAATCTGTATTTCAGTGCATGTGAAAGACCAGGTGCTGGCAGAATTAAAATTGAAACAGCAGTGTTCCCGATGTCTCATGGCTTTCTCAAACTTCCAGGTGACATTCAGATATTGTTGACAGATGTACCTTGCCCCTGCTCACACAGCCTATGGAAGAAAATGTAGCCAACAGACTTTATGCAAAGAGAATATCATAAGTAATAGCATAAACAGTCCCCTCAATCAAACCAAAGGAAGCACCATATAAAATTTCTATAGTTGGAAAAGTATGTGATGTTGGGGATGAGGGGAAGAAAGATAAAGCATTGGTCTTTGTTAGTTTCTAATGCCAGTTATTCACACTCCAAATGTATGTTTCCAAGAACTTCCCTACTATGCAAGAAGAAGTGTACCTGATTACAGGCATAAAAGTCATAAACAGTCTCAGCAGTCCCCTAACCCAAATTCAACGGAGCTGAAACGCCTGATTGAAAGAGGAAGAATAAGAGATAGTTCAAGTTATGTGCAATTAGTGTCCACAATGTGTTAGAAATTGCATATAATGCAGACACAGCAAGGTGTCAAGAACACATTGAGACATAGGCAGCTTTCTCTGAACCCAGATGGAGTTAGAAATGTTGATTGGGCAAGGACAGAAGATCAAGCTATGTCTATTACACCAGCCTATCAAAAGCAATGCCATTAGGAATCTCTGCTCCCTCCTGGTCTTGTCACTTGAACTCATGGAGCCTGCAAACCTAGCCTTGCCCTTATCTGATCCTTCCAAAATGTGGGAATTCTAAAAGTTCATACCAGTTTCAGACCTTTCTACTTAGCACAGCAGGTGGGGGGGACCTGGTAGGTAAAGTGGAAGAGATCATGCAAAAGGCTTTGCTCACCTCAAGAATATAGGCATTGCATGGTCTTACAGATTTGCAACCCCTCTGTCTTTGCTATCATGAATCAGTACAATGTTCAGACTGCAGTAGTGCCACAATCCATAAAATGTATGACATAATTCTTCTTTGAGTGTTGGATTGAGGTAAATGATTGTCTCAAGGCCATTCCAAACAAGCCAAAAATCCAAGAGAAAATGGGATTTTAAATCCCACTTTCTCTTGGGATGGAGGCCACACAGCTGGCCTGAACATTGCGCTTTTGCTAGGGTGGTGTCCAGATACTCACCCCTGCTGATCCGAGATTGGAGGGGTGGGCATCATGGCCAGCCTCTCCCTCCCTTCCCTCCACCTTCCCCTGCACTTACGGGGAGAAGACTCCACTCCGACAAGGCCTGAAGCCTTTCTCACTCCTCCCCTCCCTCCCTTGTAAGAGCTGAAGGAGGGCTTTGGGTCGAGGAGGGGGATTTCTCCTCTAAGGCCCTTGGTACTTCCAGGCAAGAGGAAGTGGGGCAAAGGCTTCAGGCCTGTATCTGCTGAAGGTTCTCGTAAGTTGAGAGGGAAATGGGAGCCAGGGAGGAAGTCCAGACAGGAGGGAGGGGAGAGAAGGAAAACATGTTTTTCCATGCCTGCAGAGATACACAGGCATGGAAAAATGCATGTTTCTCAGGAAGAACCGGGTTTAAAGGGAAACTTTTAAACACGTGTTTTCCAGCCTTTAACCTAATTCCTCCTGCACCCCTCCCCCTTTTAACCCAATTTAATCTGGGTTATAATGTATGTGTGGAAGTGGCCTCAATCAATATTGGTTATTTATTTAAAGAGCCTTTTGGCTTTTAATATGATGTGGCAGATGTAGGATCTAAGTAAAACAAATAAATGAAAATAAATAAATAACCACCAGACTTCCACGAAAACATTTACCCATTTTTAGAGATGGGGCGCACACAAGACCATGTCATGGTTAGAAGCCTGGCATTCCTCCAAGTACAGTAGAGTCTCACTTATCCAACATGAACGGGCCGGCAGAACATTGGATAAGCGAAAATGTTGGATAATAAGGAGGGATTAAGGAAAAGCCTATTAAACTTCAAATTACGTTATGATTTTACCAATTAAGCACCAAAACAACATTTTTTACAACAAATCAACAGAAAAAGCAATGCAATACACAATAACATTATGTAGTAATTACTGTATTTACGAATTTAGCATCAAAATATCACAATGCATTGAAGACATTTGACTACAAAAACATTGGCTACTAACAAATTGACTACAAATAAAGATAGAATTGCATAAAATGAACTTACTGTAACAACATTCTCGAAAATTAAATCCGTAAAAAAATCAGTCCTTGCTGCTTAGAGAAACAGCTGCGGATCTGGGCGGGAGGCAGACTACGTTGGATAATACAGAACGTTAGATATGCGAGTGTTGGATAAGTGAGACTCTACTGTAGTAACACAAACCTATTAGATACTTATAGATGCAAAGGGTTTTTTGTCTGGTGATTTCTTCCCTGTTCGAAGTCATAGGCAAATGTTCTAGCCTCCCCAGTACCCATCAGAAAACCTGAATTGAACTTAAACCACTATATTCTAACAAACCTGTCCTGAGGATTGGACTTACTAAAGTCTTATTGTTACTTTATTGTATTTGCAATTTCAGTTTCTCCCAAAACTAAGAAGCAAGGCAGCTGACAACATGAAAAGGTGATGGTAAAAACAAAAAGACCAGAGACTTGGAAAGAAGAATGTTCAAAGGCAAGTTTACAGTTGAACATTAAGAAAACAAAAAATAATGGCCACACAGACAATTTACAAATTTAAACTGGGCCATGAAGAGATTGAATTTTTTTTTCATTCAATTGCCTCAGTTCTGCAATCAAAAAATCTCAGCAAGATTGAGGTTTGGAAAGTTACCTATGGATGCATCTACTTTGCTGAATTAATTTTATTTGACACCAGTTTAACTGCCATCGCTCACTGATGTAAAATCATAGGAGTTGTAGTTTCACAAAGTCTTTTGCCTTCTCTGCCAAAAGAATGTTGGTGTCATACCAAATAACAACTTCCATGATTCCATAGCAATGATCCATGGTAGTTAAAATGGTGTCGAACTGCATTCATTTTACAATGCAGTTACACCCTATGAAGGAGCTAGACATTATTCTGACATGTAAAGCTATATTAAAAAATACTGAAGTTAGGATTGTCAATGCCATCATTTTTCCAATTGCTATGTACAGAGACATTTTAAAAGCATTATTGGCCCCAGGCAAACTTGGCCCTGGCTACACCACTCACAGAATTAAAAAGGGAAGAAGGAGAGGAGCGGTTCTTCTTTTCTTGGCAACAGTGCTAAATGGACCATGCTTTACAAACAGCCAAATGTGCCTTGCTCTACACATGAGATAACTCCTTTTCTTTTTCCCTGGACCTCCCGCCATACATACACATCTGGGGGAGAGGAGGAGAAGGAAGAAGATGTGAAAATCGGGGAACAAAAGTGAAGTTTACGACTTTATTGAAACAATTATAATGGTTAATTTTCTCTTGGGAATACAAACATGCCAACCAGACCTGTAGCCAGGATTTTGATTTGGTGTGTGTGTGTGTGTGGGGGGGGGGGGCTGAGTCTGAGTGAGAGAGGATCTACCCTAGCAAATCTTTTGTATTGTTATCCCAATACCCCCATGCATATGGGATATATTGAGCATAGTGATCAGATATGTGAGGGCCCAGGCGTGGACAAGGATGCCACCACGCCACGTACCAGTAAGGCCTCACAGACCACCCTGAGAATTTGGGGGGGGGGGGCGAAGCCCCTCAGCACACCCCCCCCCCCCCCCCCCCGGCTACATGCCTGATGCCAACACTCAGCTACAACTCACATTTTTTACTTCTACTAAGTTTGTGGGAGATTTGAATGCTGAGACAGGTAATTGGAAAATTAATATTACGTTCTGGTCTATGCAATAGCATTGGACCCCGGGCAACTGTCCAACGTACCCATGCATTAAGGTGAAATTGCCCACGTGTAATTGAAAAGCTGTACAACAAAGAAAGCTGATAGGGAGAAAATCAACTTATTTGAAATATGATGGTGAAGAAGAGTAAACACCAGTAAAGACAGATAAATGGGGCCTAGGGCAAAACAAATATAAACTGTTCCTACAAGTTGAATGGCTAAACAGACTTTCATAATTTGGCCATATCATGAGAAGAGATGACTCACTAGAAAAAGTTATGGCCTTACTATACTAGAGCTTAAAGAGTAAGCAAAGAGTTTGAAATCCTGTGACTGCCTCCTGAAGAATTTTGGGGCTTGTAGTTTAGAGGAAGGGCCTTTAAAAATGCTCAGCCAGAGAGGTCCTGGATCTCACTAAATTACAATCTTGGTAAGGTAAAAGGCAATACAAAAGAAGACTACATTTTCAATTGATAGATTTAATCAAGGAAACCATAGTCCTGGATCTGCAAGATTTCTGCAGAGGCTAGGGGGACTTGGAGATTTCTCATAGGTTGAAACCAAACTGAGGAAAGTTAACAACAAACCAAGACAGTTGGATGAGGTGGGGAGGCACTTTATGGATGAAAATGGAGGAAGGAAATGTTATTGCCTACATCTACTGCTTTTGTTTCCAGTCGCGCCACAGGACCTCATCACATTAAGGCTGGGATTCACCACGCATCGTGGCGAATGCTGCAGGGTCTGGTGGGAGACGTGGGAAACCCGTTGCCCCATGCCCTGCATCGCCTGCCTTCCCCCTCACCTCATCCCATGAAGGGAAACATCACCACCCAGCTTCCCCCTGTTGTTTTCTATGCAATATGGGAAGCCTCCCGTGTTGCCGCCACTGCCTCCTGTGACACTTCCACTTCACTAAACAGTTTGGGACCCGCCTACCTTTGTGACCGCATCTCCCGCTATGAACCCATTCGTCCTCTTCATTCATCCGGTAGGGCACTTCTTTCGCTCCCGCCATCTTCCCAGGCTCGGTTGGCGGGGACGAGGGAGCGGGCCTTTTCTATTGTTGCTCCCTGGATCTGGAATTCCCTTCTGGAGGAGATCCGGCAAGCACCCACCCTGGCTTTCTTCAAAAAGCTGCTTAAAACCTGGCTCTTCCGCTGCGCCTTTGGATAACCGAGCCCATAGCTATAGTAGTTGCACAGGCCTTCTCTTTGACTTAAAACACTGTACTTTATTCCTCTGCCCCAAAGCATTTTAGAATATAACATTGTATTTTAGTTCTAGTGGTCCCTCCAGGCCATCCTCTCCTCCATCCCAGTGGTCTTTTTTCTTTGCAGATTCATATGTTATTTGAGTGATTATATTCCTTCTGCTTCTCCGATTGTTTTAGTCAATCGTTATGTTTTGTTTTTGTTTTTAATTCTTATAGCGTTTTATAGTGTTTTCAGTGTTTTATTGTACAATGTTTTATGCTGATTTTATATTGGAAACCGCCCTGAGTCCCTTTTGGGAGAGAGGGCGGTATACAAATAAACTTTTACTTACTTACTTACTTACTTACTTACTTACTTACTTGAAGCATGGAACCCCACCGGAAGTAGATCAATATCATGTGATGGGGCCGGTGGGCTCCATGCCTCAAATGATGTCAAAATGTCATAGGATGGTCAATTTTGCCCATCTGATGAGGTTGACAGTCTTTTCTGGGGGACGTAGAGCTTGAATCTTTTCTCTGCATAGACTCTCTCTCTGTAATGTCAAGAGCAAACAAAACCTGTGACTCTAACAGCAAAGCTTTTAATCTTCATCTTTGCCTGATAAAGAAAATGTGAGCTTCAAAAATCAGTGTGATGCATTTTGCACCTTTGGGTTGGCCTAGTAATGGTATCACTTTTTTCATGTCAGAAGTGACTTGAGAAACTGCAAGTCATCTCTGGTGTGAGAGAATTGGCCATCTGCAAGGACGTTGTCCAGGGGATCCTTGGATGGGTTGCTGTGAGTTTTCTGGGCTGTATGGCTATGTTACAGAAGCATTCTCTCTTGACATTTTGCCCACATCTGTGACAGGCATCCTCAGAGGTTGTGAGGTACACACAACAGCCCTGTGATTCCGGCCATGAAAGTCTTCAACAACACTTTGCATGCCTGGATGTTTGACATTTTACCATCCTTGTGGGAGGCTACTCTTATGTCCCTGCATGGAGAGCTGGAGCTGACAGAGGGAGCTCACCCACTCTCCCCAGGTTCAAACCTCTGGCCAGTCAGTCAGCAGTCCTTCTGGCACAAAGGTTTAACCCAGGGGTCCCCAAACTAAGGCCCGGGGGCCGGATGCGGCCCTCCAAGGTCATTTACCTGGCCCCTGCCCTCATTTATAATATATTTTATATCAGTTTTAATATTATAATATATTGTATATACATATGATATTGATAATAATATTGTCTTTTATACAATATAGTATTAATAATAATACCATATAATAATATTAATTATATGTTATATATTACATATAATATTACAGTATAGTGGTATAGTTCAATATAGTAATATATACTAATATTGTGCTATGGTAATAATATAATATATTGTATGTACATACAGCTGCTCTGCTTTAGGGTGAGAAGGGTGGGATGTAAATGTTGTAAATAAATACAGTAAATGAATAAATAAATAATTTTGTACTTAGGCTTGCCCAAAGTCTGAAATGACTTGAAGACACACAACAACAACAATCCTAATTAACCTGACTATCTCATTGGCCAGAAGTAGGCCCACACTTCCCATTGAAAACCTGATAGGTTTATGTTGGTTAAAATTATTTTCATTTTTAAATATTATATTGGTCTTTTATTGTTGTTGTTGTTGTTTTGCACTACAAATAAGATATGTGCAGTGTGCACAGGATTTTTTTCGTTTTTTTCTCCAAATGATAATTCGGCCCCTCAACAGTCTGAAGGATGGTGGACCGGCCCTTTGCTTTAAAAGTTTGAGGACCCCTGCTCAACGGTTTGTGTCATCCCCATCCAGGCCCCAAACAGGGTCCAGGATTTCCTATGGAATCGTCACCTGCAGGCTGAAACCACTTTCTCCAGTACTGGTTTGAAAGTGCATTAAGCGCCCGGTGTGGATGAGGCTCTCCCACCTCCCCGCTGACTGCTTCTGCCTCCCTTTGCGAGGCCTCCAAACCCAATGGGCTTCTTCCAATGAGCGTGGACGTGGCTCCGCTTATAGCCTTTGCACGAGGCTCCTGTCGCCTTGTTTCCCTTTCGCAAGGCCTGTGTTTGTTCGCCTTCAGACAGGCAAAGTCCTCCAGCTGAGCTCACCGGGATCCTTCTTTTCATCACAAACACGGCTTAAGACACTCAAAGGGGTGAATGAGTGTGTGGTTGGAGGGTCCCCTGGGGGTCATCTAGTCCAGCCCCTTCCCACCTGAGCAGGTGGCAGGAGCCAAGCTATGCAAACCCTTTTCATGGCCACACAGGTCATTCGTCCATCTGTCTGTCCGCCTGTCTGTCCACCCATTTATCTTTATTTCAGTAGTATCTATCTCAGGGGTCCCCAAACTAAGGCCCGGGGGCCGGATGCGGCCCATCGAAGCCATTTATCCGGCCCCCATGGCACAAGGGCAGAAGGGGGTTAGACTAAATGACCCAAGGGGTCTCTTCTTCTCTTACAACCATTATTATTATTATTATTATTATTATTATTATTATTATTATTATTATTATATTTTATGACACAGCAAACAAGATAGATATGCTGGATTTCATATCACAAAATTACATTATTATTATTATTATTATTATTAATATTATTATTATTAACATTGAGGCTGGGTGGCCATCTGTCAGGGGTACTTTGCTTGTGCTTTCGGTGCACAAAGGCAGAAGGGGATTGGACTCAATGGCCAAAAGGGTCTCTTCCAACCCTCTTTTATTGTTGTTGTTGTTGTTGTTGTTGTTATTTTATTGTATGACACAGCAAACAAGATAGATATGCTGGATTTATTATTATTATTATTATTATTATTATTATTATTATTATTATTATTATTATTGCTCGGTGGCCAACTATAGTGCGGCCCTCCAACAGTCCGAAGGATTGTGAACCGGCCCCCTGTTTAAAAAGTTTGGGGACCCCTGGTTTAACCCATTGCACCACCGGGGACTCCAATGGAATCACTATAAGATATGCTTTAGATTTTTCGCTTGTAGGTGGCTGACAAATCAAATAATATGACTTTATGCAAGAAGAAAGGTCACAAAAGATTTCTGATTCAGATATAAGCTCTTATGTCAGATGAGAAATGGAAAAATAAAAAGTACTTTCAAAGTATTACTAAGGGACCTAAGTCTTTCACGTAAAGTGCTAATTTTACCACTTCCTTTGTAGGAGCCTATTACCCCCACATCTGTTTTAAAACATTTCCTGGCAAGCTATAGAAGGAAAGTGTTTTCAAAGCTGCAAGATATTACAGAGCTAGGAATACAGATTTGTCTGTTTTGTTCATGAAAATAAAATTCTGTCATTTCTGCAAATCCATACTGAAGTGACATTTTTATTTTGATTGAGTGACAAATAACTTCTTATGGCTTTAATGCAGAAAATTATGTGTATTCTCCTGGGTTATAAAATGCTCTCTGCCAAGTATTCAGGAATAACAAATGTGCTGCACAGTTTCATGTAACGTCTAAATCTATAGAAAACAAAGGAAAGAGAACAAGCAGAAAAAGGATTGTTTTCAATATTTGATAATTTCAAAGAATATGAACAGATGGAGTAAAAAAAGGATATATATTTTTTTAAAATGTAAATTCATGGGTATTTAGATGCACAGGGTGTAATTTAACATGCATAAGTTAGTATTGACATTAATTGTTTGGGTGAAATACAACCATGATTATACATTTTAGGGTGCTGAACTTTCTGCAGTTTACTTTAAATCAGGCTCGCACAACTTGGGAGTGGTAAGGGGCCAAAACTAGATAGGCTGAGCCTCTTGGGCCTGCAAATAGGTTTTTAGCACTTCCCTTTCCAAGTAAGGTATAACTAATGATTAATTAGGATTGTTGTTTTATGCCTTCAAGTCATTTCAGATTTAGGGTGATCCTATCACAGAGTTTTCTTGTCAAGATTTATTAAAAGAGCATTTGTCTTTATCTTCTTCTGAGTCTAAGAGAATGAGACTTGCCTAAAATTACCTAATGGGTTAGTCTGAGGTTCAAACCACTACAACATGTTTTCTGAATTCTGAATTCCTTCCTTCTGTTTCCTACCTGCCTTTCTTCCTTCCCTTTCACCCCCATTCCCTCTCTTTTTCCTATCTCTATTTATTTACAGAGAGGGGGCAGCAGCACTTAGCAGTCCGCACTAAGGGATTCTATGGGCCACATGCATCCAATGGGTCACATGTTGTGCAGGCCTTCTTTAAATACATTGTGAAGGTTGTCAGACTTAGATACATGAATTTTATACAGGTCCGGCAATTCCTTAATCATACACATTAAAATACATGGGACTTAAGTTAATAATAAATTAATTGTAACTTAAGTAGATCTACCCTAATTATAACTACATAAAGCCTACTGGGTCAGACTTCGCACAGGTGAGCATACTATTGGCATTTCCTGTTGAAAGAATGCAGTAGGACATACAGACCTAACCTTATTAACAGACAATATAGCAAAAAGTTAATTAGTATTTACAAGGAGAAGATGAGCAATAACCAGCCACAAACTGCCATCATAAACACATACACACAGTAGGATTAGCAGAGAAATAATGGCAGCCCAAATCCCCCTGCTAAAAGCACATGAAAAAAGTTTTTATCTCCTGGTGAGATGTTCTGCTAACATGTGCTCTTCAAACATTGGTGGAAAGAACAAAGCTATGGAGGAGGGTGAGGACAAAACGAAGACATTTCCTTTCCAAATGAGAATTTTGCCAAAATGTCATTTTTTTCTGTTCCCAAGTGTCAAATATTACTGTAATTTAAAACTTCAACTGAATCTAAAGCAGTGGTTCTCAACCTGTGGGTCCCCAGATGTTTTGGCCTTCAATTCCCAGAAATCCTAACAGCTGGTAAACTGGCTGGGATTTCTGGGAGTTGTAGGCCAAAATACCTGGGGACCCACAGATTGAGAACCACTGATCTAAAGAAATGTGGACATAGTAAATACTGTGTAAGAGTGTGAATTGGTTTAAATGTATCACTCTGCAGTGCTTGTTCCGTCCCCCAGGACGATGGTTTGCCTTACCTATTGGTCGTTTGTTTGTTTTCCCTCCTTTGCATCTTGTTTCAGCCTCTGGCTGCAAAGCCCAGGAAAAGTGGCTTGGAATCTGCAAAAGCTGGCTGCAGTTTTCTTTGCAGTGATTGGTCAAAGAGTGCAACATCTTAGGACCGCCCTTTTTACCAGGGTCTAGTCTCCATTTTGGAGCTTCATTCTGGCTATAGTTTTCCAACGTGCTGGAGCTGTGCAAGGCTAACTGGGACAAATCATCCTCAAAACCAGGCCAATCTAAGCCTATCCAAATTAGATAAGTATTGAATTATATTGATATGGAATAGGAAATCTAGTTAGAGGAGCAGAGTTATTCCATCGCTTCTAGAACTAATCTTTGCTGTAAAGATAGGGAAGGAAAGAGTTTCTCCTTCTAATATAGGCAGCGTGATTAGGGTATAGTGGTTTTATAATCACCTTTGCCTTCTGGAACCAGGGATAATTCTGTAACTAAAACCTATAGAAATTTGTTTCATTTTCTGCAACTTTAAGATCTGTGCCAGGTTTACAACCTTGTATGAATAAATATCCTTTTTTGAAGTTATCCAGACTCAGTCGTTCAATATCTATAGGACAGCTTATAGGGATTTGCAGTTCGCCCGGATAAAGGACAGCACGTTTCAGTTTTATAGCTTTTTATTGTCCGGCGGACGGCACAGTTTTGAGGTCGATCAGCGGTTTTTCCGCTTCAGCTAGCTTGCACGGCTTTATAGTTTTTTATAGTTTAGGAAGTTTTAGTATAGGCTGCGGCTTTTCTGCCTGAGCTCAGTCTGCATACCTAAAGACTCTACCAGCGTCTGAGGCAGTGGAGCCCGCTCTCAGACCTGAAGGAGTCAAATAGTGGGGCTCTATTTCCTTGCTATTTGGCTCACGTGTGCGCACGTAGCCCAGTGGCTTTCTGGGTTTGCACAGGCTGTGCAGTTCCCAGCAACGTCCAGGGCTCCCTCGGCGGTAGACCTCGAGCTGCGGAGCACCAGCGACAGTTCTTTGGCTGGCTCTGAGGCGTGGAGCCCACCAGAACCAGGCTAGAACCTGGACAGGCCTGGCAACGCTGCTGCGAGTTCGGCCGGAGCACTCAACCGGCTTTGACAGCCTCTTCATCAGGAGTTCGGCCGGAGCACTCGGCCGGCTTTGACCTGCCTCATGGTCCGGCGGTGGTGACCTGCCTCATCGTCCTGCGGTGGTGACCTGCCTCATTGACCTGCGGCGGTGACCTGCCTCATCGTCCTGCGGTGGTGACCTGCCTCATCGTCCTGCGGTGGTGACCTGCCTCATCGTCCTGCGGTGGTGACCTGCCTCATCGTCCTGCGGTGGTGACCTGCCTCATCGTCCTGCGGTGGTGACCTGCTTCATCGACCTGCGGTGGTGACCTCCCTTCACAGCGGGGAGGAGGCGTCTCTTCTCTCCTCCTTTCCAAAGCCAGCCTCGGTGCTCCTTCGGCGGCAGGCCTCGAGCCGCAGAGCACGAGGTGCTTGAAAATTTGGCGAAGTCGCCATTTTGGCAGTTTACGTCACTCGGGCAAGGGAGGTATCAAGTGGCAAGTTGCTGTCAGTTGACATTTTGCAGCTTGCCCACCAAAGTCTGGCGCCAAAGGTCACAATCTTTGTAAAGTATAGTTACTTAGTGATATATATTGCTATGGTTAAGTGCTGTGAATTGTATTATATATTGAATTTGCTTTTATTGTAAATTTACTTGCAGGTATATTGCATTTGCCTTTGTTGTAAATTTACTTGCTATTAAGAATACATAATGTCTATGCAATTTCAAGATGATACAGATGGCGTACCTCCTTCTGAGGCTGAAAGTAGGAATGAAAGGCCCCAAAGGATAAAGCACCCTTCAGCCAAAATGCTAGCCCATCTAATAGACGAAAAGGAGCTCCTCCATGTGAGGTTAGGTTCGGCATGGGAGCGCATCACAACATTAATGGACAGAATAGAGAGCTTGGGTATCACAAGGGTGCCAGCCATATTACAGACAGACCTCGAAGAAGCCTTCTGTCTTTGGAGGGGTTTAGTGTCTAAGATAGTCCAGGTCCTCGAGCGCATTAACGCCAAGGATTCAGAGTTAGAAATAGGGAGTGTTTTAGCTGACACTAATGAGAAAGAAAATAGGGTGAGGGCAATCCTAGCTTCCTTATGCAGCCATGAGACCAATCTTTTAAAATCACCTGCTGTGGCACTTAGTCTTAAGTCCAACCGCTCTAGCCAGGTATCTAAACTAAGGGAGCGTGCATCGTCTAAACACAGCCACTCTAGCAAGTCTTCTGCTGCTGGGAGTGCCATCTCTTCCCTAGCTGCCTTGCACATTAAGGAGGCTGCACGTCTGGAGCTAAAGAGCAAGGTAGCGGGGGCGGAGGCTGATGCTAAGGCAGCTGATCTCACCCTTCCCTTTAAAGAAGAAGAGCAACGACTGCAAATAGAACAGGCCCGTAGACAAAGCGAAATGCAAATGGAACAGGCCCGTAGACAAAGCGAAATGCAAATGGAACAGGCCCAAAGACAAAGCGAAATGCAAATAGAACAGGCCCGTAGACAAAGCGAAATGCAAATAGAACAGGCTCGTATAGAGATGCTTAGAATAAAGATGGATGCCGCAGCCAAAAGGGTAAGGGCTGAGACTTTGGCCAAGGCCCTAATTGAGCCACTCACAGAAGAAAATGTAAGCCAGTTACCAATACAGGACCCTTCTGCCAAAGTGTTTGCGCACCTTGGCAGCATGTACAGCCAGTTTTCGGATGAGGAACAGGGAGACTTCTCTCCTTACCCAGAGCAGGGCCCCAAAGTCACTTTTGAGTTTCCTGCAGAGCAGAGCGTCATAGCGGGGAGCTCACCCTTGCTCGAGCTACCTGTGCCTCCTGCTAAAACCCTAGGTCAGTCAATCAGGGCCTCAAGGCCGAGTGCTAGTTGGCCCCTACAGACAGCTGCACAGGGAACCATCGATTCGTCAGTGGTCGATGTCATCCCTCCAAGAGGCCAAAGGTTGACGCAAGGTACACGGTGGGAGTCCACTCCACAACAGCAAACTCCTCAATTGTTCCCTTCGACGCCGGAGTCCCAGCTTGTCTCCATCATCAGAAGTCCCAGAAGAGATCTTAAGGACAAGGGTGTCGAAAAGTTTTCGGACAAGCCTGAGGAATTTCTTCTCTGGAAGGCCACCTTCCAGAGAGCAATCAGAGACTTAAAGTTATTGCCTGAGGAAGAACTGACTCTTCTGGCTGCATGGTTGGGCCCAGCCTCATCCTCACAAGTTAAGAAGATCTACGCAGCCCACGTAGCCGATCCCGACAAAGCCCTGGAAAAGGCCTGGGCCAGGTTGCAGCAGAGGTATGGGGCCAGTACAGAGATTGAAGCATCTCTTATGGACAAGCTCCAAAGGTTCCCAGCTTTAAAACTCAAAGACTTCAAACTCTTGTGGGACCTCAGCGATCTCCTTGCGGAATTAGAGTCGGCCAAGGAGAATCCAGAACTGCCCGGTTTGAAGTGCCTCGATCAGCACCTGTCCCAGAGGCAGATCTTGACCAAGCTGCCCTTCACTTTGCAAGAACGCTGGGGACAGGAGGTCTTCAACTACAAGGAGGCCCACTCCCAGGCATACCCTCCATTTTCTCATTTGGTCCAGTTCATCACCAGGGCAGCCAGGGAAAGGAATGATCCGCAGACGGGCCTCCCCACCTTATACCAAGGGACCCAGCCAGAGAAGGCACCTGAAGTGGACAAGAAACCACCTAGAGAGGCCAATAGACCTGTCAGCGTAAAGGCAGTCGAAACTCAACACAAGACTGACGAACCCAGGTCGGAGGTAAAAGAGTTGCTTTGCCCTATTCACCAAAAGCCTCACAGCTTGGCCAACTGCAGGGAGTTTAGTAGAAAGACATACAAAGAAAGGCAACAGCTAGTTCAAAGGCAGGGAATCTGCTTTAGATGCTGTGGAGCAACTCCACACTTTGCATCCAACTGCAAAGAAAACATCAAGTGTGAGAAATGCAACAGCCTCAAGCATTGCACCGCAATGCACAACTCCAATATCATCTCCCACCCCAAAGAGAACGCTTCACCAAAAGAAAAGTCAGCAGTCGAAGACACCGACAAGCCAGCCGCACCAGAGATGCAGGTGGAAGTTTCAGCAGTCGCTTGTACAGAGCTGTGTTCTGACTCGCACCAGTACAGAGTTTGTCATCCTATCTGCCTAGCGGATGTATATCCATCCAAGAGCCCTTGGCTTAAAAAGAGACTCTATGTGGCCCTAGATTCACAGAGCGATGCCTCCCTAGCTACTCCAGAGTTCTTCCGCATGTTTGACCTTAAAACTAAGATGGTCGATTACACCATGACTACATGTGCAGGAAAAAAGAAGTTGCAGGGTCGCATAGCATCTGGCTTTGTTGTCTCCTCATGCGACCAGAAGAGACAGTTCAAGTTGCCAGACCTGATTGAGTGTTCCTCCATCCCTCGGAACAAAAAACAAATTGTAACTAGAGAAGTTGTGGAGGCTCATCCACATTTGCGACGGTTAAAGAATGCCATACCAGCCTTTCAGCCAGATGTGGACATTGCCCTTCTGCTTGGTGCGGACTGTCCGAACTTGTTCTATGTGAACGACCAAGTTAAGGGACCTCCAGGGGCGCCCATTGCTCAGCTGCTACCACTAGGCTGGACAGTTACAGGCCCAGTGTGCATAAACAAGATGCACCCACCATCGTCGTTGGACTCCAATCAAGCACAGGTGCTTAAAGGTGGACGTCCTACACTTGTGCGCAGTTGCCTAAGTCACATCTCAGTCTACTGCCAAGCAATAACTCCAGAGTATTCCTCCATCTTCAAAGTCTCTGAGAGAGACGAAGCCACAGCGCTCTCGAAAGATGAGCAAAGGTTTTCGGACATTATGAATGCTCAAGTCTCACGAAGTGCAGAGGTGAAAGCCTGCAAATCAACCACAGAAATCAAGATGGGCCAAAGATCTTGTCTGGAACGACACCATTTTGAACGTTTTTCGGAATGGCACAGTCTTCTTAGAGCAGTTGCTAGGCTTATACATCGCTTAGTCTGCAAAGATAGTCAGCCTTTGCAAGTTCAGGACATGTTGAAGGCTAAGGGAGTAATATTCAGGTCAGTTCAGAGGCATGAGTTTAGTCTAGAAATAGCCAGGTTAGAACAAGGGCTTGACACCCCCAGTCGGAGTTTCTTGCGTGAGTTAAACCCATTTCTAGGCAAGGAGGGTATTTTGAGAGTTGGAGGAAGGTTAGCCAAAGCTAAACTCAAGGCGTGCATAAAAAACCCCATCATCATACCCCCTAATAGTCACACTGCATTGCTGCTCGTTCGGCATCACCATGAAAGGATCCATCATCAGGGTAGAACTCTGACTGAGGCGACCCTTAGAAATGAAGGCCTGTGGGTGGTAAATGCTAAAAGTTTGGTCAGCAGTGTTATTTTTAAGTGTGTCAAATGTCGGCGACTCAGACGTAACTGTCAAAGTCAGTTAATGGCAGAACTACCTCAGGATAGGACTTTGACAGACCCACCCCTTTCCCATGTGGGAATCGATGTGTTTGGTCCTTGGGAGGTTGTCACCAGAAAAACCAGGGGTGGTGTTGTAAATAATAAAAGATGGGCGGTTTTGTTTACTTGTTTGTCAAAACGAACTGTCTATATTGAGGATGTAGAGGGAATGGACACTTCATCATTTTTAAATGCATTGAAAAGGTTCATAGCCCTCAGAGGGCCAATTAAGTCAATTCGATCGGACTGTGGCACCAATTTTGCATGTACAGACCTTAGCCAACCACTTCTGGAAGAGGTGGAAGGCCGAATACTTAAGCCAGCTTCCAACCAGAAGACTCTGGCAAACCCCAGAGGACAATTTCAAGGTGGGAAACCTTGTGTTGCTAAAGGACAAAGACTTGCCCCGCTATGCCTGGCCTATGGGCATTATACTAAAGACCTTTCCTTGCCCTGACGGTAAGGTTAGAAAAGTTCAGGTAAAGACTCATAGTAAGGACAAAATGTCTGTCCTGGACAGACCAATTAGTGACCTCGTGTTGCTTATTGGAGATGTTTAAAGTTTTATACTGTTGTATTGTTGTGTATACAAAGGTGTTTGTATGTTTTTGATTGGTAAATTCCCACATCCTGGGAATTTAGCGGGGAGTGTTCCGTCCCCCAGGACGATGGTTTGCCTTACCTATTGGTCGTTTGTTTGTTTTCCCTCCTTTGCATCTTGTTTCAGCCTCTGGCTGCAAAGCCCAGGAAAAGTGGCTTGGAATCTGCAAAAGCTGGCTGCAGTTTTCTTTGCAGTGATTGGTCAAAGAGTGCAACATCTTAGGACCGCCCTTTTTACCAGGGTCTAGTCTCCATTTTGGAGCTTCATTCTGGCTATAGTTTTCCAACGTGCTGGAGCTGTGCAAGGCTAACTGGGACAAATCATCCTCAAAACCAGGCCAATCTAAGCCTATCCAAATTAGATAAGTATTGAATTATATTGATATGGAATAGGAAATCTAGTTAGAGGAGCAGAGTTATTCCATCGCTTCTAGAACTAATCTTTGCTGTAAAGATAGGGAAGGAAAGAGTTTCTCCTTCTAATATAGGCAGCGTGATTAGGGTATAGTGGTTTTATAATCACCTTTGCCTTCTGGAACCAGGGATAATTCTGTAACTAAAACCTATAGAAATTTGTTTCATTTTCTGCAACTTTAAGATCTGTGCCAGGTTTACAACCTTGTATGAATAAATATCCTTTTTTGAAGTTATCCAGACTCAGTCGTTCAATATCTATAGGACAGCTTATAGGGATTTGCAGTTCGCCCGGATAAAGGACAGCACGTTTCAGTTTTATAGCTTTTTATTGTCCGGCGGACGGCACAGTGCTAGATGTTGGGGGGTGAAAGAAAAAATCATTGGAGACAAAATTCTTATTTGGAGGGAGCATGTCCTCATTCCACCACCACCACATACACACAATATACAGAGGTACACCACTGGGATAGAGAGAAAACTTCAGACTAGTAAATGAAGCTAACTGCAGACTAAGGACTTCATCACATGGGCAAATTTACCCATCCTAGGACGCTTTCAGCCCAGTTCGGGGATGGATGCTGCTTGATCCCATCAAATGATGCATAACATTTCTGGCGGGGCTCCATCCCTGAACTGTGCTGAAAGTGTCCTACAACAGAGCAATGAGAACACGGGACACTTCCCATGTTCTTGTTGCCAGCAAGAGGGAAAACACGGGGAAAAGCTGGGTAGTGGCACTTTCCCCCATGTGATGGGGAAGGAGGTGCTGCAGATGATGCAGGGTGACAGATTCCCCCACTGCCCCACGAAATCCCCCTACTGTCGCCTGCATTAGGGCAACTAATGTGATGAGGTCCTAACTGATGCACGAAGAGAGAGAGTGGACAAGACCATAACACAAGAAATAACCAGAGTTCATGCTATGCCTAAACTCTTAGAGACACATGCAAATTCCCTTCATTATTTGCAGACGGAATTCTAATCATATATTTTGAAATAATACAGATCCTTCCATTGCTGAAGTGCTGTTTTTGTGTGTGATAGAAAAATCTGTATGCATCCCATCAGCAATGATACTTTTTAATAGATCATAGAGTGATATGGGGGTTGTTTTGAATGTTTTGGGGAATCAGAGCAATTAGGCTAAAAAATAACCCTTAGTTAGGGTAATTTCACCAAAATACAGCCGAATACCAGAACATCAGTTCATAACCAGCAAAAGATTACATGTAGTGAGCAGAAATAGCCTTTCTCTTTTTAGGATGGCCAAGACATTTATGCTGGAAAAAGAAATACATTCAGGATAGAAAAGTCCTGGAGCTTCCAGACAGAACTAAATCACGGGTTTTAAACAGGGGCAAAAAATCCCAGGACTTCAGAAGAGATCCACATACAGACCTGTTAGTCCTGGGATTTCTGCCTCCATTGTCCAGACTTGCTGCTTTGTCCTGAGACTTAGAGGCTCCCAAGATGGCCACCACAGGACTTCCACTGGAAACCTCGGCAGCTTTTTTAAAAAATGCCCCGAGATGAGGATATATGGATATGCAGAGATGCAAATCTCTGCAAAAGTTCTGTTCTTTGGCCTGGCCAGAAAAACTGTGCCCTCCAGACATTTCATGAAGTATCTGTCATCCAAACAGACCTAATGGAGTAGGACACTGTTGCCCAAGTCAGCACTGGACAATGAAACAGGAACACACACTTTCAAGCCAGGAACAGAACTTTGTCATTATTGACACTTTTTAGATCCTGGCTGCCTGTCCATCTGTCCAGACAGATTTGGTTGTGTACTTGTGGCATGGAACAATGGGGTGCTGTTTCTATTAGGCATCTGCATGATCTTGGCTCTCAGCATTTACATTCCTCTCCAGCACATCCACGTCCCAACAGCCAATAGGAAGTTTTTGCCATTTACTAAACTGTACCCATGTCGTCAGCAAACACCCAATGAGGAACCAACATGTATAACCCAGCAACATCATCCTGTTGTTCCCTGGCACAAGTACACCACAAAACCTGTCTGCACAGATGGCCATACAACAAAGTCTGACTAATTACAGTTATGATGACATTTCTGTTCCTGGTTTGAAAGTGTCTGTTTCTGTTTTCACTTAATGTGAAAGTACTTGTTGCACCCCAGGAACTTCATTTTTATGCCACAAATTTCATTAAACAGGTGAAGGACGAAGTTCCTCTCCCCTGGACAAAGTTTTTGCCTTTTACTCAAGTGTCACCTTCTTTTTAGGAATTGACCGATCAGGAACAAACATCTAAAACCTGGAAACAAACCCCGATTAAAAATCTGTGATTTCTGATTGCAAGGACATATAGACATGCAAAGATCAGGATATTTGGCTAAAAACCACAATATTTTTACCTGGAAAAAAGGCTGGTTTTTGCCTTTTGTAGAGATTGCTTCCTGGTTTACAGGGAGTGGCATCTGGCCACCCTCCTGATTGCTGCGGGAGCTCCTGGGATAAAGGTATTGTCTGGACGAGCCCTTACTTTAACTTCTAACAGAAACAGAAAGTAAAAGGTCCATGCTGTTTCATTTTGCCTTTAAAAGAGGTAAAATGCCTCCTCACAAAGAAAATAAAAGCAAGGAAGAAGTAAGCAAGGTTTAATTCAGAGGAGAGACAAGCTTAACAGGAGGTTCCTCATCAAAATAGGAGGGGGGGAGGGATGGTGGCAAGCAGGAAAGCAGGAAGGGATTCCTGCTTAAGGGATTCCTTAAGCTTAGCCCTTTCTCTGTCTACTTCTTTGAGGATGGAAACTTGATATGAGCAAAGGCTTGAACAGTAGAGGGCTGAACCCAACATAATGAATTGGGGGGGGGGGGGGGGAGCCAGCCTGCTGTGGTATGGTGAGTCAAAGCACAGTATTTTCAAATAATAAGACCCGTAATAATCAGGTGTGATGAGAAGAGTATGCATCCCATCTCAATATGCATCCAGTCCTAAAAAAAATATGGGATACATACTGCTATAAATGAATTATATCCCAATGTGACACAGTCCTTTACTACAGACTAGTTGTAAATGTAGTACCCTCACAAAGCCCCCCTCACCTGCTGCAGCCGAAAGCAAACAATGCCTGCAGCTGTATCAGCTTTTGAAAGGAGAGATTGTCATACATTTTTAATAAACCAATGAAATGTTATAGTTAGCATTTGCCTGACTATAATCACTAACTCCCAGTTTGCATGTTGGTTTATAGAAGTTTAAACAAAGCATATTGTTATGGAGACTTCCTGTTCATTTGTTTGTTTTCTTTTCCTCTCTTATTCTACATCACTCTGAACTGCAGCCATTTTTACTCTTTTCTCTTCCATTAGTCCATGCATTTGCATATGGACATGAATTGTGAGTAAAGGCATTTTTATGTTTTCCAAAGAAGACTAAGCTTGTTCCTTACTCTGGCAGGCCCTTTATGTGTATGAATGGAAGTGGGACTGGTTGTTGTTCATCTTCTGCCTTGGCAATTTGATTATTCCACCTGAGGGATCCGATCCAATCTCTCACAATTTCCAACATGATGCTGTGGTACCATGACGAAACTGCTGTAACACATCTAGGCCTTTGATGTGTAAGGATGCATTCCATACGCTTTTGATTCAGCATTATTGCTCTGTCTACAGGAAATTGGCAGAGTATGCTAGATTGCAACAAGAAATGTTCAGTCTGGCAGGAGAAAATAACATCTGTTTCACATCTCTATTTTTCATTCTTATTTTAACAGTCATAAACACTCGCTAAAGCTGAAAAAGAACAGGGCTGCAATTCAGACATGGTAAGACGGCTTTCAGAGTGCAAAGATACATATTCCTAATCAAAACAAAGCAACTTTTATGTTGGATATAGATTGAATTTTTCCCCTTTCGAGAGCCAGGAAAGGTGCTGATGCATTTGCTAATTTGCAGTGCCTTGGCTGGCCTTGCCCTGGGAAATCTGATGAGAAAGTTAGTTTCAATCTCATTCTTTCTCTCTTCTAATAATAACTATCGGCTACATACACACTCAGAAGGGGACATTTTAGCAAGAATACCTTATGTAGGAGGAGATAGATAATTGTAGCCAACAAATTTATGGAACTCAACAAAGAACAACAGCACCTAAACAGAGAGAAAGGGTGGGGGAGATTTGAAGATATGCAGACAACGCCTTAAAGTATGGTAGCTCAAAAATTAAGCCAAGGAACAGTTGAAAGCAAGCAAGACTATAAGCAAGAAGTAGCCTTTTCTTTTACTTGACTTTCTTGAGCAATCGTTCTCTATTTTTTGCTAATTGTAGATGTTCCTTCCTCCAAATTATATGCTTCCTTCCTCCTCAGGTCTAATCACGCTACACAGATGATATGTTTGGCACACAAATTAAACAAATAGGCTGATAAAAACCAGCCTTGCCTGACCTCCTTGTCACTTGGAAATTATTTTCTTTTTCCATATTCTGTCCTGACAGTAGCCTCTTGCCTTGGGTACAGGACAATTGAATGTTGTGACACACTCATTTCTTTAGTAGTGATTGAGGATCTATAAAATCAAATGTTTTCTTATACTCTATAAAACATACGCTGATTTTCTTTTAAGATTCTTTGGTGTGCTCTATTATCTAGGATATTTTTGCAATAAGATCTCTAGTGCTTCTTCCCATTTCTCAACTTGCCATGAACATCTGTCATTTTTCACTCTGTATATAGTAAAAGTCTTTTTTGCTTAATTTTGAGCATCAGTTTACTTGCATGGGGAATTAATGCAATAGTCTTGTGGTGACTGGAATCTCTGATGTCCCCTTTTGGGGGGTTGTAATGTGCATTGTTTACAATCTGTGAGCCATTGTTTGTTTCCCAGGTTCAAATCCCGGGAGCGGCATGAGCGGCCACTGTTAGCTCCAGCTTCTGCCAACCTAGCAGTTCGAAAACATGCCAATGTGAGTAGATCAATAGGTACCGCTCCGGCGAGAAGGTAAAGGCGCTCCATGCAGTCATGCCGGCCACATGACCTTGGAGGTGTCTACGGACAACGCCGGCTCTTTGGCTTAGAAATGGAGATGAGCACCAACCCCCAGAGTCAGACATGATTGGATTTAACGTCAAGGGAAACCTTTACCTTTACCTTTATCACATATTTTAGTTAGAACTAGTGTTGTGACGGCGCGAGTGGCGCCATCTATGTGTTGGAACTATAAGTTTCAAGATTTGGATTGTTGTATCATGCCTGATTTTGCCCTTACCCTGTAAATGTAGTTGGATTGGTTATTTATATCTGTCAATCAATGTTCTGTGTACCTGTTATATTGCTCACTCAGCAAAACTGTTTGGCTCCACCTCTTCCTGGAGTAGGACTGTGTTTCCTCCTTTTCATTCCATCAGCAAGTTCTCTTATTGGATGGACGTGAGTGTCACGACCCAGGCTACAGAGCACCAATAACCATACGCAGAGGCCAGATTCTATCTAATATCTTTATTAAGGAAATATATAAAGTTAGTAAAAGCAAATGTAAAAGTTAGTCCAGAAGCAGACCTTTCAGGAAAGGTCAAAATTAGTCCAAAGAAACAATGTCCAATATGAAATATTAAGGTCCAAAGTTGTAATCCAATAACCGAAACACTCACTTTGCCAGGCAAAGTGAGGGGAGATGACAAGGTCCTTTAGTCCATGAACTTGAGCAAGGCTAGGAAATAACTTGATACTTGAAACAAGGCTTGAAACGTGGAACAAGGTAACGAGGAACAAGAACAAGGTCCGTGGAATAACTTGGTAAAATCCGTGAAACAAGGCAAGAGTTAGTCCTGGGAAACAAGGCAAGATCCGTAGGTAAACAAAGGCTGGGAAACAGGAGCGGAGGCTGGAAACAAGGCAAGGCTTGAGCAGGAACGAGGCTTGAATCGGAGCGCGCTGTCCAGACACAACTCGCTCCGGAGGCTGACGAATTGACTCCGCGAAGTTACTACGCGGGTAAAACACCTATATAGAGTCTAACTTTCCCGCCGAAGCAGTTCTCTGGGAACCAGAAACGAAAGCTAAACTCTGAGACCAGATGTCTGACTCCTTAAAGATTCTCACGAAAAGCAGACTTAATTGGGTACATTCTTAGCTGCTATCCTCGCACTCCTGCGCGAAGCTGCTTCCAAACCCCTCTGTTGTTTACAAAACTCATGGCGAGAGAACACGGGAGATGTAGGCTCAGGGTTTGTTTGACATACTTCTGGGACACAACTTTCTTGCAGGTGCAAGGTTCCCAGATCTGCCTGGGAAAGATCTGGCTGAGAAGATTCCAGTTCTGACTGGGAAGGTAAAAAACCCAAGTTTTCTTCATCATCAGGCATTACAATGTCATGAGCAGGACTACAAGGCCCATGAGTCATCACACTATCCCCCTCCTCAAGGCCCCTCCCAAACTGGGACTCTCTCCCCGAGGCGCGAGGTCGTGGCTTGGCGGGATAGGTTTGATGAAAGCGACGGGTTAGATCAGGAGCATGGACTGTGGAGGCGTCTTCCCAAGAGCGTTCCTCAGGGCCAAAACCCACCCAGTCAATGAGATATTGCAGGCGGCGGCGGTGAAAGCGAGAATCTAAAATGTCCTGAACCTCGAACTCGTCCTCCCCATCCACCAAAATAGGGACGGGGGCCGGCCGGTCTACATCTGGCCGCACACCATCCGCCGGAAGGAGCAGGGAGCGGTGAAACACTGGGTGAATGCGCATTGAACGTGGAAGTTGGAGTTTGAAAGTCACGGGGTTTAATTGCGCCACCACTGGATAGGGGCCAATGAAACGGGCATCTAACTTCCGGCAAGGGCGGTGGGAGGGCAAAAAGCGAGTGGACAGAAAAACCCGATCTCCTACCTTGATTTCGGGGCCCGGCTGGCGATGTTTGTCCGCGTGACGTTTATAGTCCTCCTTGGCTTGTTCCAGTTGCTGGAGCAAAAGTTGTTGCACCGCTGTGAGTTCCTGCAGCCAATCTTCTGCTGCGGGAACTTCTGAAGTTTCAATGACAGGGGGAAAGAAACGTGGATGGAAGCCGTAGTTTGCAAAGAACGGCGTTTCTTTTGTAGAAGCCTGGACTCCATTGTTGTAGGCAAATTCCGACAGTGGTAACAGAGAAGCCCAATTGTCCTGTTGGTAGTTTACATAACAGCGAAGGTACTGTTCCAAAGTGGCATTGGTGCGCTCCGTTTGCCCATCCGTTTGGGGATGATGAGCTGAAGATAAACGAGAGTCTATGCCCAATAGTTTTTGTAGTGCCTTCCAGAAACGAGAGGTGAATTGGGATCCACGGTCTGTGACCAAACTCTTGGGCAATCCATGTAGTCTGAAAACATGTTGGAGGAATAAATCTGCAGTCTCTTGGGCCGTGGGAAGACCTTCACAGGGAATGAAATGGGCTAACTTGGTGAAAAGGTCCACCACCACTAGGATCGTGGTGAATCCACAGGAAGGTGGTAAGTCAGTGATAAAATCCGCAGAAATTATTTCCCATGGGCGAGATGGGTTAGGAAGGGGGTGTAGAAGCCCTGAGGGCTTCTCCCTTCTTATCTTGGAGCGCTGGCATACTGGGCAGGTGTTAACATATTTTTCCACATCCTTGCGGATCTTGGGCCACCAGAAATCTCTTAGGATCAAATGCATGGTTTTAAATAGTCCGAAATGCCCTGCTGGTTTGCAGTCATGACACAGACGAAGTACTTTTTCCCTGCCCGGTCCGGGTGGGATATAAACATGATTTCTATAGCAAAGCAGTCCATCTTTAAGCGAAAAGGGAAAGTGCAGACCTTGACGAAGTTGGTCCTGCGCCCAGGCATCTGCTTGCTGACTAGCCCTGATTTCTTGAGCACAGATGGGCCCTGGATTAGGGGGAGTTGAATCAATGGGAGTGGATTTGGTGTTCCCCACTGTGAGCGTGGCAAAGTTCTCGGGTTGTAGTAGTTGGGATTCAAAGGTCTCCTTGCGTCCTGCAGCGTATTCCGGTTTACGTGACAGGGCGTCTGCTTGCTTGGTTTGGGCTGGGGTCACATAATGAATCTGGAAGTTGAAACGTTCAAAGAATAAAGCCCAACGTTGCTGCCTTTGATTTAGCTTGCGGGCAGTTCTTAGATGCTCTAGATTCCGATGATCAGTGTGGACTTCAATGGGAAATTTGGCCCCTTCTAGCCAATGTCTCCAAGTTTCAAAAGCTGCCTTTATGGCTAATAATTCTTTTTCCCAAATGGTATAGTTCCTCTCTGGTGCGGTTAGTTGACGAGAATAATAAGCACAAGGATGAAGGTGATCTCCCACCGGTTGTAGGAGCACAGCCCCAATTGCCACATCAGAGGCGTCCGCTTGCACCACAAAAAGGGTTTCAGGATCTGGATGCTGAAGGATTGGCTGGGATGTGAATAATTTCTTTAGTTGCTGGAACCCTTTCTCTGCTTGATCAGTCCAGCGGAAGGGCCGTTTTCCACGGATGCAGCTAGTGATTGGGTCAGACCAGCGGGCAAAATCTGGAATGAACTTGCGGTAGTAGTTCGCGAACCCCAAGAATCGCTGCACCTCCTTCTTGTTAGTTGGCGCCCGCCATTCCAATACTGCGGAAACCTTGGCTGGATCCATGGAGAGCCCTAGAGGCGAGATACGGTATCCAAGGAAATCTACCTCTTGTAGATCAAAAGCGCATTTTTCCAGCTTGGCATAAAGTCCATGATCCCGCAATCGTTGTAACACCATTTTGACGTGGTTCTCATGTTCTGATTGTGATCTAGAAAACACCAAAAAATCGTCCAGGTAGATTATCAAGAACCTATCTAGATAGTCCTGGAAAATGTCATTGACAAAATGCTGGAACGTTGCGGGAGCTCCGCATAATCCATAATTCATAACTCGGGACTCGAATAATCCGAATTTAGTCTGGAAGGCGGTCTTCCACTCGTCCCCTTCTCTGATGCGAACTAAGTTGTAAGCTCCCCGAAGATCCAGCTTGGTGTAAACCTTGGCTCCTCGAAGTCGGTCTAGTAGATCCGAGATTAAGGGCAGGGGGTAGCTGTTCCGCTTGGTGATATTATTCAATGCTCTGTAGTCCACCACCAAGCGTAATTCCCCTGACTTCTTCTTCACAAACATCACTGGGGAGGCGGCTGGGGATTGAGAGGGTCTGATGAATCCCTTGCGAAGGTTTGTCTCTATGAATTCCCTGAGAGCTTCTTGCTCTGGTTCAGTCAGGGAGTAGAGATGCCCTCGCGGGATCGGGGCCCCCTCCACCAAGTCAATGGCACAGTCATAAGGTCTATGTGGGGGTAACCTTTCGGCTTCTTTTTCATTGAATACATCCCAATACTCGGAGTACTTCTTTGGCAAGGTGATAATGGGCTCGGTGTCTGTGGCATGGCAGACCTTGGCTACGAGGCAATGATTTTGGCAGTACTTTGAAGCAAACTGCAGTTCTCTGTTGGACCAGGAGATGCTTGGGTCGTGAAGTGTCAGCCATGGAATCCCCAAAATCACAGGGAAATGGGGAACCTCAGTAACAAAGAAGGAAATCTCTTCCATATGTTCCCTTATCCACATCCTGGTGGGTTCCGACCACTGGCTTACGGGGCCCGTCTTGAGAGGGCGACCATCAATGGCTTGCACCACACGGGCATTCTTGAAGTCATGATATTGTAATCCCAGAGAGTCGGCATACTCTCTATCAATGAAATTGTTGGTAGCTCCTGAGTCTATCATGGCGTGGATCATGACGGGTCCCCTTTTTGCTGACCATAAGGTGACCACTAGAAGGAACAGGACCCCGGTTGGCGGCTCTTGAACGGGTTTCTTGACCGGGTTGGCGAGCCTCTCTACGCCCGGTCGTTGGCTTCCCCCGCCGGCTGTGTGCCAGCCGCCTCAGACGCCTTCGTCTCCGTGGAGGACGCCGCCGCAAGACGGGCGGCGGGCTTCCCTTTGGCTGGGCACTCTCTGGCGAAGTGGCCCCCATTCCCGCAATACCAGCAGAGATTTAGGCGTTGGCGGCGGGCCTTCTCGGCGGCATCTAATCTGGGACGCACATTGCCCAACTGCATCGGCACCTCCTCGCTCCCTCTGGGGTATGGGGATGGTGGTGGGGGTCTCCACACTGGACGCGGCTGAATGCTGGCGGGAGCGGAGGGTTTTGCCCCAGCTCTACCGCTCTGGCCTCGGACCCACTGTTTTCTGTTGGCAATCATGACTTCAGCCCGTAAACATTGATCGATGAGTGCTTCCAGCGTTTGGGGAGGATCCACCTTGGAGATTTCCTCCAGCATTTCAATGTTGAGACCCTCCCGAAATTGTCCTCTGAGGGCAACATCGTTCCAGCCGGTGTTGTGGGCCAGCACTCGGAACTCGGCTATGTACTGAGACATGGGTCTGTCTCCTTGGAAGAGGCGGCGGAGTTTGTGCCCGGCGGCCTCCAAATTGTCCTCGATTCCCCAGGTCGCCTTAAGGTGGTCCAAGAAATGTTGCGCTGACCTTAGATGTGGGGAGGCTTGGTCGAACAGAGCCGTCGCCCAGTTAGCCGCTGGCCCGTCTAGGAGACTGTAAATCCACGCCACCTTGATGTCTTCCTGGGGAAACTCGGCATCACGGGCCTCTAGATAAGCTTGGCATTGGCGACGGAAAACATGAACCTTAGAAGCTTCTCCAGTAAACTTGGTTGGCAACGCCATGGCCGGAAGACGGATTCC
This sequence comes from Anolis carolinensis, assembly GCF_035594765.1. NCBI lineage: Eukaryota > Metazoa > Chordata > Lepidosauria > Squamata > Anolidae > Anolis > Anolis carolinensis. The sequence continues at coordinate 248,948,523 of NC_085842.1, read as the reverse complement.
GCGTTCCTTCAAACCCTTTATTTCCCCATCCTGTGCATTGAGCTTATCACGGATTCGGTCCACCTCATCCTTGTCGATGGTGTAGGTAATCGGCTGGCCGCTCGGCCCAGGTACGGTTCCGGTAGACATTCTGGCCGAGGTTAATTGGTGCTTAGGGAGGCGGAGTCAAACTGTCACGACCCAGGCTACAGAGCACCAATAACCATACGCAGAGGCCAGATTCTATCTAATATCTTTATTAAGGAAATATATAAAGTTAGTAAAAGCAAATGTAAAAGTTAGTCCAGAAGCAGACCTTTCAGGAAAGGTCAAAATTAGTCCAAAGAAACAATGTCCAATATGAAATATTAAGGTCCAAAGTTGTAATCCAATAACCGAAACACTCACTTTGCCAGGCAAAGTGAGGGGAGATGACAAGGTCCTTTAGTCCATGAACTTGAGCAAGGCTAGGAAATAACTTGATACTTGAAACAAGGCTTGAAACGTGGAACAAGGTAACGAGGAACAAGAACAAGGTCCGTGGAATAACTTGGTAAAATCCGTGAAACAAGGCAAGAGTTAGTCCTGGGAAACAAGGCAAGATCCGTAGGTAAACAAAGGCTGGGAAACAGGAGCGGAGGCTGGAAACAAGGCAAGGCTTGAGCAGGAACGAGGCTTGAATCGGAGCGCGCTGTCCAGACACAACTCGCTCCGGAGGCTGACGAATTGACTCCGCGAAGTTACTACGCGGGTAAAACACCTATATAGAGTCTAACTTTCCCGCCGAAGCAGTTCTCTGGGAACCAGAAACGAAAGCTAAACTCTGAGACCAGATGTCTGACTCCTTAAAGATTCTCACGAAAAGCAGACTTAATTGGGTACATTCTTAGCTGCTATCCTCGCACTCCTGCGCGAAGCTGCTTCCAAACCCCTCTGTTGTTTACAAAACTCATGGCGAGAGAACACGGGAGATGTAGGCTCAGGGTTTGTTTGACATACTTCTGGGACACAACTTTCTTGCAGGTGCAAGGTTCCCAGATCTGCCTGGGAAAGATCTGGCTGAGAAGATTCCAGTTCTGACTGGGAAGGTAAAAAACCCAAGTTTTCTTCTTCATCAGGCATTACAATGTCATGAGCAGGACTACAAGGCCCATGAGTCATCACAGTGAGAGAGAGACTTGGCTCAAAAAGCCCTTCAAAAGTTACCTCTCAGCGCCAATTCTGAGGTTCTTACCCTTGGGACTCACACTTCATGTTCAGGGCCAACCTGAACAACGTTGAGGAGTCTCAAGCGCCTTCACATCAGTCCTTTGGCAACAGAGGAAGACTCTTGTCTTCAGATATAGGTCATTGGACTGAGGCTGAGTTTGCTCCGGCATTCACAGCCAGAGAAAGAGGGATCTGGACAAGCCTCATGGACTTAAACAATCAAAGACTGTAATGTATGTTTTCTTTTACCCCCTTTGTGAAGAATAAACCCAGTTTTTGAGTTAACTACAGTGTTTTGGTCCTTGGGAGTTCCAGTTTCCCTAAAGGAGGGCAAGAAGCAATCCCCTGGGGAAAGATGTCACGTCCATGCCTCTTTCACTAAGAGTTTACAGCCCCAGGCGCGACGGCACAAGTGTAGATTCTGTCTCTGTAGACTGGAGTAGTTCTATTGGCATGCCATCTGTTCTCAGTGATTTATTTTGCCCAGCTCTGAGTGCATTTTTCACTTGACTTTCTAAAACTAGAGGTTTGTCCTCATGTTTATTCTTCAAATGAATTTGCCATTGTTTCATATCTTTTGCATAGTTCTTCCATGTATTGTTTCCATTGTCTTTTTATTTCTACTTCATTATATAATGTGTTCCACTGCTGGTTGTAGAGCATCCCCATTCATCATTTGAATTTCCCTTTGATTTCTCAGATCTTGGAAAAGGTCTCTTGTTTTTCCTTTTCTGTTGCCTGCTTCTGTTTTTCTGCCTTAATTATTATAGGGGTTGTCATAGTCCCTTCACACAAGTCATTGAATGGTTGCATTTTGAGTCTGGCTCTATTTCTGTTGCATTTCATTTTGGTGCTCATCTGTCTTTAGCTGCTTGAAGAGTTTTATCTGTGGACTCTACTACTGCAGGACCATCTGTGATCAAGGCAGGAAATTATTAACTCTTCTATACACAATGCTGAAAAGTACAAATAAGCTTTAGCATGAGTCCTTGCTGAGAAATCATTCCATGATCAACAATTCCTGCCTCAAAGTTCTGACCATTGTTCTATATGACATATTAAGGGCTTTTCCAGACAGTACATATAATTCAGGAGAGAATGCGTTAAAAAGAGGGTGGCGAGATGACGTTTGTGCTAAATGTGTGCTCAGTTGCAGCAATTGAAGAAAAACCCAATTCAAGAGTTCTCTTTTATCCCGGTTCTGGACGAAAAAGTTAATTTTCCCATGACTGTTTGGCCCTGCAGTCATGTAAAGTTTGGGATTTCCCTCTTAACCCCCTGTGGAGATTGCTTCCCACCCATGTCAGTTTTAAAAAGCTTGAAACAGCTGATCAGCTGTTCGGGCTCCCACAGAAACACAGCTGATTTCCAGCTGGTTTCAAGAGAGGATAAGCAGAGAGCCATTAGAGGTCTCTAAAAATGTTTATTTTAAACTCTAGAATATTAAATACATCGTAAATAAGCAATTGGGGAAAGAGGAAAAATCTGGCAGCATTTTTTAAAAAAAATTCTCACCATTATGCGCTGATGCATATATGTGCACATAGGAATATCTCCATATTTGTTATAGGACAGTCACATGTGCACATATAAGCATCAGCGCATAATTGAGTGATTTTTTTTTAAAAAAAACTTCTGGCAGATTACCCCAGTCCGCCCTTCATTTTATCCCAAGACACAAAAGGGCTTTGAGGACAGCAGGTAAAGAAAGCCCGGGACCGGCAGGTCTGTATGGAGACTTGCTCTGATGTCCCAGATTGTTCATCCGGCACATTAATTCTATATTTTGGCGCTGTCTGGAAGCGCCCTAAGTGACAAAGGAAGCAAAACAATATTTAAATCCCTTCACAAACAATATTCCTTTTCCAAATAAAGCTACTTCTACACTTTTCCCTGAACAATAATTTCACCTAGTCCAAAAAAATCTGCTTCCTTTCATGCAATATCTCCATTTACACTAAGACTTGAGTAGTTGTTTGCTATGTCATTCACAGTGTTGTCTTAATTTGTTTTGTGTAGGAGTTATAACCCCTTTCTGTGTCATTTCCCCTTCATTAAAAGTCCTTATTACTATTGACACACTTATTGTTGGGAAACTAACAACCTTGCATGCACATTGAAATGGTTCGCTTGCCTCCATGTTTCTGTGTTACTCCACTTCCTTCCTGTCAGTTTTATGATACCCCAATTAACACTGCATGGGCTTTGGGAATCTTCCAAAAAGTGGACATGCTAGAAATCATGTAGCCAATCTTTTGAAGTCAAAGGGTTATAAAAGAGAGGTGCTCCCTTTGTCTCCTTTCTTTTTCTGATTCTTCCTGTTGTTTGGAAGAAGCAGAAGAGTGACCGTCATCCCGTTCCAGCATGTAGATTGCATGCCTGTATGGCCTGATCTTTTGTTAGGCCTATGCTCAAGAGAAATCTATCCTTTCACTATCTATCCTTGGATTATACCTTTTTGATGATCTTCAATGAAGTTAAGCTGTACCTGTGTGATTCTTTTTACACAAGTTTTCATGAGTAAACTGTTTTAATTACATCAATCAGTTGATGTGGAGTTTCTTTTGTTTTCTGGCATACTGAATGTGTATTCCTTTGCATGTTTTTAAAAGGGGGTGCTGTGATCAAATCAGTTAAGTAAGCTGTCGGCTCTGCTTGTATCTTTTAAAAGCAAGCTATCCTATACCTCGACCATCCATTGTATTTCACTCTTCCAAGGTTATGCTTTAAAGGGAAGGTCAAACTTCTCCAAAATTGATTAGTTTGCTTCGGGTCAAATGGCCTGAATCCTTTCGCAACCTTTTAGCATTAACATATCCAACGATTATGACCATTGCTGCATCTATCTTTGAACTTTACAGCCACATTTCTCTGCCCTTTAGTATGTCATGGTTTAACCAGAGTTCAAAGGGGTTTGTTTTAGAATTGCATTTCCCTAAATTGTATGCCAAGTTCCTACTTAGTACAGTCTGACATCTTGTTGTAACTGTATACTTCACAGTGGTGTGGAATTGATAGCTAATGGGAGTTTAAGAGTATCATTCCAAGGTATTAGCAAACACATGTTATTTTTAAATTGCACAGGGCACCTTACTATGCCCAGCTCAGAATGTCACGACAGACAGCAATGCCTTGAAGAAGTTGTAAAGCAGATATGCCAACAGTTTCTATCCCAATGGTGCTAGAACTTAAACTAAGGATTTTATCACACAAGGCTGGTAAATTGAAATAGCAGCCAGATTATAGCGTCTGTCTCTGGTATTTATCACATGACACAATGTCTCTCCTGTTGCTGCTTTGCATGTAAACCATTGGTAGAATGACCTTTGTTGATGGAAAAAACCATCAAAGGCTCCCAATATTGTTGCTTGAATAAGTGAGCATGATTCCACTCCTTTCCCTCTCCTCATTATTCCTAATCCTGGCTGAGTCAGATTGCTACAACTCTAATATGAAGGAAGAACTGGTTATACAGAAGACTTTTTATTGCACTAGTACAGCAAATGCAATGAGATGGAGTACACACAGTTATTGCACTAATCTTGTGTTTTGACAATGCCTGAAGAGTATGCCCTCCAACTCTCCCAATTTGGAAGGGACAGATCTAATTTATCCTCTTGATACTGCCAGCATTGCACAGTGAAAAGAGATGTTCCCTTTTTCTAAACATTCAAATTACCTCTTAAGTACAGGTTGAGTATCTTCTAGACAGAAATCCAATATCTGAAACACTGCAAAATCCCAAAGTGTCCATACGGGTGGCTGAGATGAATAAACCTTTGCTTTCTGATGGTTTAATATATACGCTTTGTTTCATGGACAAATGTGTATAAAATTACCTGCAGGCTATCTGTATGAGGTATATATAAAACATAAATGAATTTTGTGTTTAGATTTGGGTTCCATCACCAAGATATTGCATTATGTATGCAGGTATTTCAAAATCCCCAGAAATCTGGAACACAAAAAACTTCTGGTTCTAAGCATTTAAGATAAAGAATACTCATCTGATATCAATCTATTCTAAATCCTTGCCCACTGTTAATGGGAAGATAGTTGGATTTCAACTCTCATCCAGTCAGATAATTTTAGTTTCACAATCTGCAACAGTCTTATTTTGTGTCAGAATTCCCACAAAACTAGGCCTACAAACTGGGCCCTTTTTAACACTGTCGCTAAAGCCTTGTAAACAGTGTCACAAATTTCTACTACCTGCCATGTATTCTCTTCCCCATTTGATTTTATTTTTTAGTGGTTGGAACAAAAAATTCTTCCTACCAATGTGTCAGTTTTTCCTGTTGGGTCTTAATTAAAGTTACACATGTTAACAAAAAAGTCCCATGCTATTTTGCGGTCCAAACATGATGCAAAGAAGCTGGTGTGAGAACTTAAATGGAAAACAACTTCTCCACTTGTAATAACAGTGAAACCACAAGAAACGGTAGCTTTAAATCCCACCATAGTAAACAACCTATTGTTTATGATTGTGATGTGCCCTGTTTGTGAATGCAAAGGCTATGTTGGCATTCAAAAATTCACTGAGAAGCAGACTTCATTGAAGACAAAATTTATTGCTGTCCTATCAAGAGTTAAGTACATGGCTGCCCCATCGATAGAAAAGGTGCATTTGTATAATTTTAAAATAATTTTATTGTCATTTGGATGGTGTTGGAAAGGAAATATAATCCTGAGTTACTGTTGCTTCAAAATTAGGTGGATGGGAAAAGTCAGTTGCCACTGATACATGCAAACAGTGGGATAAGTAGAAACTCTGTACACTTTGCCATAGTTTTAGTTTTTGCAATTTATGTTTTGTGGTGTGGAAGTAAAATGAAATAAAATTGACAAACTTCAAAAGATGATTTGAAACACTTTCAGGGGAACTCTGAACATCTAATAATGAATGCACTATATTACCTGCTGGAAGCTGCATAAGAACCTGAAGATGATCTTCTCTATAGGACTGGGAATTGGGCTGTAACTAATTTGGGAACTAATTCAGTAATTTGGATTGTGCTCTAATCCGCTGTTGATTGATTTGGACTCAATACAATTCAAACTCCAGATTCAGTGAAGCAACAATCCCAAACTACACATGATTACTGAAAACTGCATTATTTTCCCTTACACAGAGGAAAATAAATTTGGGAGGAAGGAGACCCTTCCTTCCTACACTGAATACTGCTGTACACCATTCCTTCCAAACTCTACTTCTAAATGAACCCAATGGAAAGAAACAATTGAACAAATGTGTTGTGATTTTTTTTGTGTGTTTTGCTTTCTAAAACAATGTTTTGTCTGTGTCTTTCTTCGCTGATTCATTAACTGCAAAGAATTGACAGATTATTTACTATAGACCTTCAAGCTCTTCACACGGCCTGTGAAAGGGAAGGCACACAGGGCAGATCATGGTCCTCGTGTGCCCTCCCTCCTTCCCCCATCATATGGTGGGGCATTGGCACCCTGTCCCCAACATATGGGGAAATGGAGAGGAAAGTTAGGGTACCTCTGTTAGAGCTACCCAAAAAACACTTTGCTCTCCATTGTAGAGGAGGGAGCATCTTGTGATGCTTCCCCTCCACGTTGGGAGGAATGTGGGCAGGGCTAAGCCAGTGTCATCGGTGATGCTTGACAGGCCCTGTCAACGAATGGAAGAACGGGGCAAAAAAAGCCCCATGCAAAAAGGTCCTTCATCTTACCACTGTTGTCATGTAACAACTGCATTATTGGAGCAAGCAGCAACACAGAAATAGAAACAATCGTCATCACACTTTTCTGTAATTGCAGTATAGTGCTGCTTTGGCGATGCACTGTACCATGATCATTCTTCTGTACCACCTCGCTAACCCCACCTTCCTGCTTGTGTCTGCCCAATTCTTTTGTCACAATTGTGCAATTACAGATAAATGATACAATAAAAACAAATAAATACATATATATAATAAGAATATAATCACATCAACCTCACTTTGCTTTGGAATAGTGAGGAGGAGGAGAGGGGAATCATGCCCATTCATGCCACATGACTGCTGAAATATCGCAATTGCAGTGACAGGGTCCTATTACACCAGAAGCAGTATTAAAGGAACCACATTTTTGGGAGCCATTGATGGTTTTTCTCCAACAATGAAAAGATGTGATTCACTAACAATTAAAATGCAAAGCAGCAGCAGGAGAGACACAATGTCTGATTAGTACAAGCCAAACATGCTATTATCCTGCTGTAATTGCAGCTTACTAGATTCATGTGATAAAGTCCTTCAGTACTGAATGAACAAATAGACCATAGATTAAACAGGCATGAGGAGAGGAGGTGGAATAAAGAGAATGTAGAAAAATTGTAAAAACTAAATGTATCTGACTAACCCTTAACAAGTAAGCCATGCATTTAGGAGTGGTAGAAAAAGTTGATGAAAATTTATTTTTTTATTTATTATTTACAGTATTTATATTCCACCCTTCTCACCCCAAAGGAGACTCAGGACGAATCACAATGTACATATACATGGCAAACATTCAATGCCATAAATACGAAACACAAAGTCAGGGGAAGCTGCTGCTTCATCATCCACTGTGACACTGAGTCATTGATGGAGTACTTCCTCATCTTCTGCACACTGCTGGAGATTTTATGGCATCGTAAATTTGTTAAATTAGCCTCCCTGCATAAGCAGTACCTAAATTCCTACTTGACAGATGCAACTGTCTTTCAGCTGCATAGGTCAACAGCAAGCTGGGCTATTAATGGTCAGGAGCTTACCTTGACCCGGGCTGGCTTCGAACTCATGACCTCTCGATCAGTAGTGATTTATTGCAGCTGGCTACTAACCAGCTGTGCCACAGCCCGATTCTACTTTGAAATGATGTTTCAAAGTAGCCTTTACTTACAAATGTATGTGTAAATCCATTCTCTAGCTCTCTCACATACATACACCACACACACTTGCTACAGGAGAAGTAAAATTAAGATATTGACCTTCCCAATAAAAAGTCCATCTCTTAAAGAAATTTTCCTTCAGTTACCAAATTTCTACCATTGCCATAACTTAAAACTTCAACTGGGCATTTAGAACTACAGTTTAGGTACACGAAGAACATGAGCAGGCAAAGTTACAAGAATTATCTAGTTCCATTTCAGGCTAGTTTCAGGCTTGGTTATGGGACAGAGACAGCTTTGGTTACCTTGGTGGATGACCTACCTAAAAAACTGGACAGGAGAAGTGTGTCCCTGTTGGTTCTCCTGGACCTTTCAGTGGCTTTCAATACCATCAACCACAATATCCTTCTGAGTTCCCTTTCTGGGATGGGGCTTGGAGGTACTGTTCTTCAGGGCTCTGTTCCTTCCTGAAGGGATAGTCCCAAAAGGTGGTGCTGGGGACTTCTGTTTCACTCCTTTGCATTTGAAATACCAATGTTCTTAAGACACAGAGATTTTGTTTCTTATATCTTGTATGGACAACATTCCACGTCATTATCCACAAGCATACTCAGAAATGTTCTTGTCAGCATGGGACATTTTCATATCACTCTGTACACATGAATTCCCATGGAGACAGAATACCATTCTGTGCCTTTCCCCCTTGCTATCTGGATAATAGCTCATATATTTAGGGAAAACAGTCATGCAGACATCTTGATAGCCATAATACCTTTTCTATATAAAATGAGAAGATCTCTTGATCTTGACCGATATGGAAACACCAGCAGACCTATATCGATTTGCTAAATGAGACGACAAACACATCCCATCAGTTAATTGGTGTATCTTTACTATCTGTCACAGTTGGATACAAGTAACCATCTGACAAACACTCAGGTAACTCCAGAAAGTAAAAGGAAAGCAGTTGGAATGGATAGCATGAAGTTCATGCCCTCAGGCCTGAAGGTATTGTATGTCTAAGCAACTGAAGGAGGGCAGATCAAAGCAGACATGCTACCTCCTGATCACTTCCTCTCAGCATCAGTTTCAGGACTTCATTAAGTATCTCTTTTCAAGATTATTGTTTTGGTATCTCATGGTTCTTTGGCTTCAAAACATTCAATGAAACATTCACTAGAATGGAGGGAGGGGGTTATAGCCTCCTTCCCCAGCTCCTCAGCTTTCTGTTCTCTCCCTCCCTCTCCCCTCTCTCTGACTCTAGCAACTCAGAAAAATATACTTCAATGTTATTATTCTTTCTTCAATTTTACACGTTTATGCCACCAACCTCAGCAGTTTTAGTACAGGAAACAGATCTTCTCTATTTCTCTTTCTCCTGCATACATTGAACATCAAGCAACTATTTGTTTGCTAGCACAGCTGGATTTCCTCTGTTTCTCATCCTGCCTGCAGCCTTTCATGCCTCCCAAAGGTCCTGTTTATCTAAACAGTAGGAGAACAGTTCCTCTGTGGTATGGATCTATCTCATCCAGATGCGAGAAATGAATTATTGGACTGCAATTCCCATCAGCCCCACCCAATATAATGAATGGTTAAGAAATTTGGGGGAGGGAGGGAAGTGCAGTTCAACATCTTCTAGATGTTTTTTTCATTCACAACCCCTTTCCCAATAATTGTCACCTGTAATATTACATTTTGAATGTTAAGTATGTGGTATAAATCTTCCACATGACTCATATATTTAGAAAGTGTGGTCAATTTCCTTATTATATATCACGACATAAAAATATTTCACAGGTTGGACATTTGTTCTGAATATACAAGTTGTAAGTTCACAAAGCCACAACAATTTCAGACATTTTTTTTATTTACCCTTCTTCTTCCTTTTCTTATAGCATCAATCATCATCATCACCATCACCAAAAATCATCATTAGGCTATCTTCTTCCCAAGACTGGAAAGTTAGTTTAGAGATTTTAAAAAGGTTACAATTAAAAATGTATAAAACAACCACATTGTAGCCTCCCTATGGAGAGAGTTACAAAGGCTTCAAGACTGCCACAGAGAAGTATTCTCTAGTGTTTCCAGTAACTACCTGTTAGTGTGTGTGCAATATGAAAGAGCACCAGGAGTGGGTTTTCAACCATTTCCATTTCTTCATTTTCTTAACATTTATGTTATCCTGTGAGGGGCAAAACAATTGTTCCCCAGCTCAAAGCAGTTGCCCATCTCTGTCCTAGAGATAATAGATACTTTGACAAACCCTTCCCCAGGTGAAATATCACATTCCTATAAACACAGTATATTATCTTTTCCTCTGCCTCAGCTGCCTTAGTGTTATGGCTCTCATGAAAGCTTTCCTGGAGGAAGAGTTTGCTCCATGTACGAGACCATTTCATGCAGTTCAAAGCTAGCTTCAGTATGTGGTGACCAGACAACAAACTCCAACAAGAGTGCATGAAAGAATGCTTTTAATGCACATTAGTGCTGTGTGGTTGTGTAATCACCATCTGGGCCTCAAACTAGTTTTAGGATTTCCTATGTAATGATTGCACAGCAAAATCACTTTCTTCAATACGAAATGAAATTTCATTAAATGTTCTGTGAAAATGGGGCTGTAGATAAACAGGCTTGAAAATGTGGATTTTCCCTTTATTATGATGACTGAAGTTATTTATTTATTTTTATTTTAAAAACCCCTCACAAAAGTATGGGAAATAGATATAGGATGCATCAGAGTTTGTGTCCAATGTCCATCTGCCAAGGTAGAGAAATGGATAACTGAGAGCGGCAGAAAATGATCTGATGGGATGAATCAAAACAAGGACTATATCCTAGCTCTACCACATAGTATTCTGCCCCAGTTTGACCTCTTTACTGCCACACACAACTGTTTTAATCCAAATTGAAATTAGTTTGGAGAACTACATGGGAATCAGGTCATTTAGTCGCATAGCACAATGAGGTTTTTTTCTGTTATGTATGTGTATTTTCCGTATTGGTTCGTGTGGGCTTTTGGAGTATTTTTTGCACCCACCATGAATGCTCTTATTTACATAATCAAACAGACTTTTTTCTATTTTTCCATTGCTCTGATTGCCCACCTAAACTCCCAATGGATTTGATGGATGCTTCAATCCTCACATGTTTTGTCTCAATCTCTTCAAATTTTCTGCCTCATTTTAAAAAATTAATTCCCAGAAAAAGTGGGTATACGATTGCGAGCAGATGTTGCAATCTTATACAGGTCTATTCAGACATATGTCCTGAAGAATTCATAAGTGCTCATTCCCAGGAAAGTGTTTTATAGTGCTTGTCCCATGAGACCCCCGGTTTCCTTACTCAAAAGGACATTGAAAGGCAAGCAGGGATTCAAAGAATCACATATATCCAGAGTGCAAGGAAAAAGAAAGAAAGAAAAAGTGATGCCGACCCATTCAGTCCTTTGTAGGTGAGCAAGAATCAAGACTATTCACCTCTGGCAATTCTATGCCCCTCACTCTTGATTCCTCTCTGAACCCAATTCATGGATCAAACCATGATTTAAAAAACCGGAACTCCCTCAAAATAGTGAAATAAACTGGAGGTTTTATAAAAGTCTCTTTAAAGCCCTCAGGCATTGAAAAGAACTGTTTTCATGTTGGAACATGAGGAACATTGTGTGTTCCAACAGGTAAGGATGTATTATTTTGCCTGTGTAGATTCAACCCCATTTTGACATTTCTTGATCAGGGATAAAAAGAACTGGCTGGAAAAGAAATGCATCTACTATTGAGCTATACCTCTTGCCAGTCTAGAGACTGAAAAAATAATATCACAAGCAATGAACTTGCCAAAAAGCAAATACACTCATTTTATCCCCCCACAGCAATCCTTCAATATTCACAAATCTTTCAGTGATCTAGGATAAAAGGGGATCAGTTTACCCTGAAATGTTTTTTTTTATTTTGTTTTGTTCACTCTGGTTTACACTTGTTGCTAATGCAATTAATGGAAAAAGAAAAGGGAGGGGAAGGAAAGGAAAGGGGGAGAAAAAGCAGACGGGATCTGTGATTGTGTTTAATTGGGTTTCCACACAGCAGGATTTATATTTCCCAAGGCTAGTGTTACGTGTCTTGTGGTAACAGACTTTCCTTTGTGGATCTCTTTTTCAGAGCTGCCAAGAAGCGTTTGTCCCCTGGCAAGCAGCCAGCTGAGATATTAAGCTCATTGTAAGAGGTTGCTCTCTAATGCAGTTGCTTGCTTAGGCGGAGAGGAAACTTGAAAGGTGTTCCCCCAGCACAGTTGGGGCAAATATTACTGTATGCCTCCCAGACCTTATTGCAAGTTTGTATTGCATGCTTTGATTAGGGAGAGGATAGGTCCAAGGAGGCTATGAAAGCCAAATATTTGATGTCATCAATTGGACCACAAAAACAAGAAGACGAAAAGGAAGTTTTCAAATCTTGTTGTTATTGTTATGTTGTCAAGTTAACTCCAGGTTAGTGTCACACTATGCTAGGATTTTCTTCGCAGAAATAATTTGCCATTGCCTTCCTCTTAAGCTGAGAGAGTATAACTTTCTGAAGATCACTAACCAGGTTTCCATGACTGAGTAAGTTTTGAATTCTGGTATCCAAGTGCTAGTCCAATGCTTAAACCACTTCTAGACCAGTGGTTCTGTGAGAATGAAAATCCGGTCAGTGAATCTCCTTCCTCTTTATTTTATTTCTGCTCTTTTTCACAGAGCTGATCATTGCATTGGATAGACCACATCAGCTCTAGATTATTAAATATGTTTTTCTGTGGGCGAACAGATGGCGACTACTGGATGCCATATGTTCTGTATCAGAAACTAGAGCTGATGTGCTATATCAATTGCCGTTTTCTGAATCAGCACCCTAAATAACCAAACCGAATCTAAAGTTGACCAAAAACTGATTCATAACCCTTTTGGTACTAATGTTGGAAAGTGGTCCCTGTTCAAAGTGGTCCCTGATCAAAGTGGTTCCTGGTCAAGAGGCCCCTTGTCAAAAAAGGTTGGGAACCACTGGTCTAGACTGAGGGAAATCTTAGTGCTACTCTATTCTGCTTTGTTCAGACCTCATTTTGAATATTGTGTCCAGTTTTGGGTACCACAATTCAAGAAGGATATTAATGCATCTTCATTAAAGCCCAACCGATTTGTATATTAAAGCAGCAAAATTAGTGAAGAAAAATTGCCATTTCTGGATGAAGGAAGTCAACTCTTTCACTTACCTGAAACCTTTAATTCTTAAGGCATATTATTATTAGTATACCCCTACATTTTCTCAGTTCAAGATTCAAGACTGCTAATAACAGATAAAAACACACAGTTAAAATTCACAAATTACAAGCTGAAAGGAGAGGCAGGTAATAAATTATTATTATTATTATTATTATTATTATTATTATTATTATTATTATTATTATTATTATTATTATACTATCAAAAATCAAAACTGGTTAAAACATAGATCATTATAAAACATATTGCAACTAAATAAAATAAGTCCAGCACATGTTTAAGGAGGGATGGGACTTGTACACTCAGTTTTCAAAGGTCTCTCAAAACAGAAAAGCTTTCACTTGTCTGTGGAAGGAGAGAGATTGCCCTGTATCTACAAGAGATCAATTCCTGAACTTACTATGAAAATAGAAAACCCTGGATAATAGTAAACCCTATTGAAATGAATAATTGCGATTGGAGATTACCACAGTCACTCTGGAGATCCGAGCAAATTCCTCAAAAGTTTTCCTCTAGGAACTAGTTAGGTTCTCCAAAGCACCTCTGTGGAAACATCTGGCTGAAGCATACCATGGAATTGCCTGGAGGACCTAGCAAATTTCTTATCAGATGTCCCTGTGACAGTAGTGCGATGAAGATAAGGGCATTGCCATTACATCTCAAAACATAGCCAGGTTTGTAAGGGAGAATAGGTAAAGGTAAAGGTTTCCCCTGATGTTAAGTCCAGTCGTGACCAACTCTGGGGGATGGTGCTCATCTCCATTTCTAAGCCGAAGAGCCTGCGTTGTCCATAGATATCTCCAGGTAATGTGGCTTGCATGACTGCATGGAGCGCCGTTACCTTCCCGCCAGAGTAGACCTATTGATCTACATGGCATGTTTTCGAACTGCTAGGTTGGCAGGAGCTGGGGCTAATGGCGGGCGCTCATTCCGCTCCCAGGATTTGAACCTGGGACCTTTTGGTCCGCAAGTTCGGCAGCTCAGAGCTTTAACACACTGTGCCACCAGGGGCCCCAAGGGAGAATAGACTCCTGCAAATAACTAGGATGAGCTGTAGAGCTGCCCAAAAGCCATTGGAGTATCAGCTGATATTGTCAAACCATATTGTCCATCTAACCTGGGGATGGGCAATATGCAGCACTGAAGAAGTTAGGCCACTACTAGCCCTGGTTGTCATAGCCAGTGGAGGAAAATACTGAGAGAAAAATGCTGGGCATTGCAGTTGGATGGCCACATTTTGACATCTCTGATGTAATGCAGTGTTATCATTATTGGCAGCAGTTTTCTCTGACATTTCTCCATTCACAGACCCATTCAGATATGGAAACACTTTCACTACAACACCAGGAACCAACTATGAACACATCATTGTTGTCACCAAATCAAATCCTCATTGCCAATGGGGAAGACTGCTGAAGTCTTTAGAGAAACACCTGGAGGGCATTGTTTTAAATAATGGTTGCATATATTTACATCTTCTGTTAAAACAAAAAGAGGAAGTGAAGGTAGTTGTGAACCACATCACAGTTTTCAAACAACCACCACAATGCTCATCTGTTAATGTTATGGTATAAGATTAAAAATAAGCTAATTAGACCTCCATTTGTACACAAACCCAACTCAAGGTTTAAGGCATTCTTCAAAAAAGCACCATTTAATGGTTTCTCCTGATATTTGAATATACTCTATTAGGATAGGAAGATTGTGAATGACATTCTGTTGTAGCTGTAAAATAAGCATGGTAAGTAATTAAAAACACATTTTTCTAGCTCAAACAAGAATATTTCATATTTCATATGATTGAATTTATTGTAGAAATGCATTCATTATGTTAGAACATCACCTTTTCATCTGCTGGGATAATAATGTATTTTTCCTTACTGAGAAAGGAAAAGCACAAGAAGAAGGTTGTGAACAAAGAACTATCAGGATGGGGTTGTTGTATGTCTTTCGGGCTGTGTGGCCATGTTCCAGAAGCATTCTCTCCTGACGTTTCGCCCACATCTATGGCAGGCATCCTCAGAGGTTGTGAGGTATGGAGAAAACTAAGCAAAGAGGTTAATATATATCTGTGGAAAGTCTAGGGTGAGAGAGGTCAGTGTGAATGTTGTGTAGTTAATCACTTTAATTAGCATTGAAAAGCTTATCTGCTGTCTTCTTCCTGCCTCTGGGGCATCCTTTGTTTAGAGTCGTTAACTGCCCTTGGTTGATTCATGTCTGGAAATCCTCTGTTTTCAGAGTATTGCTTTTTATTTACTGTTCTGATTTTTGAGTTTTTTAATACTGGTAGCCAGATTTTGTTCATTTTCATGGTTTCTTCCTTTCTGTTGAAGTTGTCCACATGCTTGTGGATTTCAATTGCTTCTCTGTGTAGTCTGACATGATAGTTGTTAGAATGGTCCAGCATTTTTGTGTTCTCAAATAGTATTCTGTGTCCAGGCTGGTTCATCAAATGCTCTGCTATGGCTGATTTCTCTGGTTGAATTAGTCTGCAGTGCCTTTCATGTTCTTTGACTCTTGTTTGGGCGCTGCGTTTGGTGGTCCCTATGTAGACTTGTCCACAGATGCATGGTATCCGGTAGACTCCTGCAGAAGAGAGAGGATCCCTCTTGTCCTTCGCTGACCGTAGCATTTGTTGGATTTTCTTCGTGGGTCTGTAGATAGTTTGTAGGTTGTGCTTCTTCATCAGCTTCCCTATGCGGTCAGTAGTTCCCTTGATGTATGGTAAGAACACCTTTCCTCTGGGTGGATCTTTGTCTTGACTCTCATGGCTTGTTCTTGGCCTTGCAGCTCTTCTGATGTCTGTGGTGGAGTATCCATTGGCCTGTAGAGCCCAGTTTAGGTGGTTGAGTTCACCTTGGAGGAGGTGAGGTTCGCAGGATGGCTATCAGGATGGCTACTAAAGAATTTGTCAAAAAAGAGGGGATGAAATCACCAACATTATCACCAAAGAGAGCACAGATTTATATAACATTTGTACTCACTAATGGATAGAGTATAGAGGCAAATTTAGAAACAATTGCTATACAGTTGGTCTTCCATATCCATGGCTTTTGGAACCATGGCTTCCACCATCCATGGCTTTAATTCTTTTCTTTTTTTAAACTCCCCAAAGCAAACTATTATCTTGCTATTTTACATAAGGAACACCATGTTACTATGCCATTGTATAAAATAGGATATAAGCATCCATAGATGTTGGTATTCACAGGGGATCCTGGAATCAAACCCAATAGATATCCACAAAAATTGAAATACAATAGCTCTCAGTATAGTGGAAAGACTGTGATGGGTGATTTGTGTTCCCTGTTCTATTGTTATTGATATGGAAACATCTGAGGAGCAACTTCATGGTCTTTGCTCTCTCTTCTTATGGCCACCTTTAAACTCGGCTTATATGGACATCACTTTAAATTGAGAAAATCTCAGCCATTGTCATAGGACATACAGACACCTCAGGAAGTGCTGATATTTTGCATCCTGATTGATGACTACATTCTATACAGAGGGAAGGGAAACAGCACATTGTCTAGTAGGACAGGGTCTAGAAACCTATTAAGGTCTGTGTTTCAATCCCAGAATTTAGTCACAATATACTAGAGCAGTAGTTCTCAACCTGGGGTCCCCAGATGTTTTTGGCCTACCAATCCCAGAAATCCCAGCCAGTTTACTAGCTGTTAGGATTTATGGGAGTTGAAGGCCAAAAACATCTGGGGACCCCAGGTTGAGAACCACTGCACTAGAGGAATGGGGGAGTGAATTTATGCTTTTGTAATAGCAACTCCTTTGTTGTTGTTGTGAGGCATCAAATTGCTTCTGATTTATGTTGACCTTATCACAAGATTTGTTCAAGGGAAGTCCCTGTGAAGTTAAGAGAATATAATTTGCCAAAAGTCCTCTAGTGGGTTTCCATAGTTGCATGGGAGATTCAAACCCTGATTTCCTAATATCCTAGTCCAGTGTTCAAACTACTACACCACATTGGCTTTTGAGGACCTCATGACATGGAGGTCCTTAAGCCGAGGGACAGCGGGGGCATACATGGGGCAGTATGGTGAATCTGTGGGGCAGCAGGGTAAATTGTCGGGCAGCGCCCTGCATTGCCCCCTTATCCCATGCTGAAATCCATCTGACCCTGGCTTGATCCTGCTCTGTCCTTGGCTTACTGAATGGTAGTCACTCATGTTCTCAGGACTGTCACTTAGTACGCTGCTAAGACACAATGGGCATGGAGTTGGCACAGAGCCGCATCAGAAGTAGCCGTGTCATGTGATGGTCTCCGACAGACACCATCCTAGCATCTCAGCAGCATCCTAGGATGAGGCCTGTGTGATGAGGTCCCCAGACTCCTTTTTAGTGTCATCTAAATGTAACTGAAGAAATTAGGATGAAAAACAGTTTACTTATGTAGAAAAAGACAATGAGAAATGTTGATATACCAACTTTGCTGAAGTTATTTAGGTCAATGCCAATATATGCACTACAACTTGTGAAGTAAGGTTGGAATATACATGTACCTGGGCTATCTCTGTAGCGGCACCTCAACTGTGAACCTCCCTATCCAAGGAAGTTAGGCTGGTTCCATCCCTGCTGAGCTTACATTGGGCAGAAAAAAACAGCACAGTTGAACATGGCCATCAATGTTTGAAATTGATCTGTTTTTGTGGTTTCAAAATCTTATTTTAGGGCTGTTTTAGACTCTTTAAAAAGTTTTTTAAAGTATTTTAATGTGTTTAAACCATGTGTTCTTTGTACTGTTATAACTGATGTTACTTGTTCAGCATATTGGGAGCCCTTGTGACATTTTGGAAATGTCTCAAATAAGTAAATAAATGTTGCCTTGAGAACTATCACTGAAGAAATGTGGAATGTACATTTAATAAATACAAAATAGAAAGGGAGGGAGAGAGGAAGAGAGTGAGAGAGAGGAGAGAAAACACGAGAGATCTTTCAAGCTGCTTACAACTATTACAAGCTATCAGAGCCTTTTGGGTGGAGAAAGATACATAAAGGTAAAACCTGTAGATGTGCAACAAAAATGATAACTTTCCTTTTATCTTGGCAAGAGTAAGTGATTTATGGTAAACTCTAATGTACTGATGTGCCACATGCAATTTGTCACAGATGAAGAGCTTGAACCACTTTCATGTAAACAAATCATAGCTTTTCTTCCCAGACTTGCTAAAAGGCTGTTTGACACCCTTTGTAAGTGGCAGGGAATCACAGTGGATCCCTTTTCTAGTTAATCTCACAGCAGGCTTCCCACTGATCCATTATACATTGGTTTCAACTTTGAAGTCTCAATTTTTTTTACTGTTCATTTAATTGACACCATCTGAGACTTGACTTCTTATGTAAACAAAGTCTATAATACATTCTAATATATTTTAACTAGCCATGGGAAAACTGAGGCTGGAGAAAAGAGAGTATAGACTATAATAAAGACTATCCATAGGTTATAATAAAGGATCTTCGTATTCCACCAGTTCTTACTGCCGAACATTTTTAGTCAAATGCTGGTCCTACATTAATAAACTGAACTGGAATTTTTTAATGGACTGCAGAAGTCATACAACCAACAGAAAACCAGAGCTAACAAAAGCTATTACTTTAAGTGATGAACGCAGCCTGGATTGAGGAAAAGAAATGATTATAAATTTGTTTTACACTCTCTGCCCTTGTATTCACAGCAAGTGTAAACTTCATGAACCAGAGCAGAAACACCTAAAGAGCAAATCCTTGTAATTCACAGCTCTAATGAAATTATCCAAGTGACAGCCCATTTGTGACTACAGCTGCAATACTATGCACAATTGCTTGGCAGTAAATTTTGTTGAACTCACCGGGATTGACTTTAAAATACTTTCTACTTCTGTAGCACTTCTGAGTTAAAGATAGGTACTTTCAAAAATCGGTTTTCCTTTGTCTGTCCATGCTATTTCCACACTGCGTTTTTTTTTTTTTTTTTGGGAGGGGGTAGAGAGGATTATGGAAAGAAAAGGCCATCTCATTTTGGAATAGGAATATGTGCATGTTTGTATCCATGTCTGTCATATTATTTTGGCACTTACATGCCATAGGCACCGCCTCCTCTCTTCCTACCAGTGAAAATACAAAAATAAACCAAACAATGTGTTGCATTTTCATGACATCAAAAATCAACAAATCAAATGGTTTATTTTATCTAATAGCTTTTACTGGAGACACATTTGTAAATATTGCTTCCTATTATCTTGAAAATCTATCTTCACTCATTTTTGAAAATGTGGTCAGTTTTTGTTTAGACTCTCAGTGCAAATTAAGAATAGGAAATGAAAAGACCTTGATATTTTATAAAGTTTGCTTTTGTGTAAGTGGATTACATTGTTCATTTTAATTTCTTTAGTCTATCCCTTGAGCTGAGACTGCAACAAGCAAACTTATTTTATCTAATGGTAGGCCTGGCCTTTTGGGGGAGATGTTTTATCACACTGCTATTCAAAGTGGTGCTTCATGGACTAGTGCCAGTCCATGAGCCATTGGTTGCTGGTTCCAAGAAAGAAATAAACCATAGAAGATAATATAAATATGGTCTTGGTCCAATGAAAGTGGGTGAATGGGAAGAGTATGACATAATGATTAGCCATCACTGATCTCTATTGCTTTCCTATTGCAGCACGTTTCTCCCACATTCCTAAAATGTATTATTTCTAAATGTGACGTAGTAAATTGCTTCAGGAGACATAAGTAGGAGTGCACCTGATCTTATGCAGACCTTGGCTGATTTTCAAAGGTCCCAGGCAGATTATTGATTTGGGACTTTTCAGAATCAATTGGTGCCTTCCCTGACAGCCTATTAGCTGGAGAGGAACATAGAAAAAGGAGTGGGATATAGAATGAAGCGTGTGGTTTATGTGCGTGTGTGTGTGTGAGAGAGAAAAGAACATGGGCTCATCTACTTATGGCTCAATCCTTGTCCATTGTCAGGTTTAGCCCTGCCCAGCACCATCATGCAGGTCCCCAAGAGATTAGCTCTGAATTAAAAAAAAACCCTATACAAACTTAAAGGAGAAGGAATAACAACTTTAAGCTGGCCCGTTTATGTTGGATAAGTGAGAATCTACTGCACTTGTATTTGAAAAAGCATAGTGAATGAATGACGGGAGGGGAGGGGCCTAGTCACATATCCAGCCCCCACAGTTTTTCCTCAAAGATTACTGATGGGGGAAAGAGAAAAGTGGGGAGGGAGGGGGATTCTTACACAAGACCCCCATAGAAATGCAGATGGCCCAGATGTTTATCCAGCTGTCAGCATACTTTTTAGCAATGTAACAGGAAAGGGAAAACTCTCTTTTCCATTCTCTCTTGGCTGAATACAGGTGGCAGCCAATGGGTGAATCCATTGTTCACCTGTGGCTGTTTCACGGTAACCACCCTGCACTCTGCCACCATTGTACAGGTAAAAGGAAAGCACTGAAGCATCTTGCATGTCTGCATTCTATAGGGACTTTATTTAAGCAGACTCCTTTCCCTTATCCCTATTCTCTTTCCTGTTAGGGTTCCTTGGGGGAAAAGGTAGAAGTGAGCAGCTTGGCAGTAAATGTTTTGGGTTTTAGAGCATTTCAGATTTCTGTATCAGGATAACCTGTACAGAAATAGATTGAGCAGAGCAAGTGTGAAGATGGAAACAATATTGAAATTCAATAGGATTTGGCCTATAAAGATTTACAGCTGGGTAAGATTGGTGAAAGAATTGGAGATTTGCGTCTTCAGTTCTTGCATCTCCAACAAAATCTTTAAAAAATATGCAATAAAAAAATTAAATTCATGAAGCAGTGATACCTTTATTGGGCTATAGAGGACAAGAAAACTGATGATGTTACAGTAACAGGCCTATATTTTGTTTCAGATGTTACATCTGTTTTTAAGTTAATATGGTTTCTGCTTGCATTGCTAGGCCTCTAGATTGATGATAGAAGTAACATTTGAGACAAAATATAGGCTTCTACGTTGACCTTAACACTGTCACTTTTCATATCCTATGATGTTTAATATCTTTGCCAGATGGAGAAGCCAGTGAAGCTTCGAAAACTTCAAGAATTCCTGATGACGGAAAGGGGGGGGGGGGGGAGAGAGAAGGAGTCTGCTTACACAAGGCCCTCATAAGAAGGCAGGTGCTCCAAATGTATCTCTGTTTTTTGTATTTTGTTGCATGGCCAACACAGCTACCCTTCAATATATTTCAAATTACAAAGGGCAACAAAAGGAGAAAGACAGAGAGACCTCTTATTAGAAGCAAGGGGCCAGCAACTCAACATTAATGAAATATTTGTTACATAGGACTTTAGCTGTGCTTAAGCTGTTAGAGCTTCAAGATGGTGCCGGCTACGGTAACTGGGGGATTGTGAGAGCTGTAGTACACAAAAATGATCCCATCCCAAGCTCTGAAACTGGGTCAGCTTTGCTAAGATGACAGAACACTCCACCTTTTCAATGGTCTAGTTCAAGGAAAGCAAGAACCCACCTTTTATTTTCCACATAGTTTTACACTTTCAGGGCCCTTCCACACAGTCATATAACCCAGAGAATATCAAGACAGAAAATCCCACAGTATTTGCTTTGAACTGGGTTATCCGAGTCCACTCCACGCTGCCATATATTCCAGTTCAAAGCAGATAATGTGGGATTTTATTCAGCTGTGTGGAAGGGACCTCAGAATAACCTATTAAACCCTCTAGTTATTGTGGCAGCAGAGGTCCTTTCTGAAAGCTAGCAATGGCTCTAACACGCAGAGAAAAGAAAATGTTCTATTGTAGCCTTTACCTTGTCTATCTCTGGACAAAAGGTGCTGGAGAGATGTCACTGCTTATTGTCTCCACTCCCTTGAGAGAAAATGGTTGTCACCTAACTAGGGTACGGTTTACTCTCCACCTTTCGCTATTGTCGAAGTGACATAGTTAGTGGCCTCCTCTCACAAGTCAAGACAGCAAAGTGAAAGCAGAAAGGAGATTGCATTGGTTGTTTTGACCAAATCCATCATGTTAGCTTGACCCCATCAAATGTTAAAGCATTGGAATACCATTGACAGGCAGCCAAGAATATCTTCTGGAAAATAAAGTTATCGCCTAACACAAGCTTGTGTTGTCTATGATTTGCCATCGATTTCATAGTCAAATACATATTAAGAATTATACTCCACTGGGTTTTTAAAAAATTCCTCCCATCCATTTTACCTGCTTCCACTTCCCTTCCACTTGTCCATCAACTAGGCAAAGAGCTTTCCACTTCAATTCCAATCACCTAAATGCAACGGTAGCCTACCTAGGAAGTCTATTTAGGATGAAGAATCATATGGCGTGGCTTGATTTTAATTATACAAAATCCTGCTCTCCACAGGAAGAGAAGCTTGATTCTGAAGGAGTCTCTCTCAGCATATTAGCTGTTAGTAGAATGGCTCTACATATTCCTGCACTATTGTTCGATGTATTTTAAAAGTCGAAAGTGCACTACATACCTAATTTTTCAAAAGCAACCCATGATTTTGGAAGCTCAATAGGAGAGACATTAAAAGGCAGTTTTCCTAAAGTGCAGGAATCCATCGTCAGAAAAAAAAGGAAAACAAAGAGTGTTTTCGCTTAGTAGCTGGGTTTAGATACTACCCACCTCCCACCCCGAAAGAGGCCGATACTAGGCAATCGAGCATACTTCAGAAGATTTATATTCTGTAAATTACATAGTTACATAGTGCTCTTGAGAAGCTACATAGCTCTTTCAATATGCTTTTAGCAACTACTGATTTTCATCAGATATATTTTTAAGTATAATGCTTATTTTCTTTCTCTCCCCCCCCCCCCCCCCCAATTTCAAAATGTTATTTCTGTTCTATAAAGGCCTTAATTTTGCTTCAATTCCCAATAGGGATGATTCATTTTCTTGATACACTCTTTAAAAACTACATTTCCAGTTTAATTTCATTGATTGATTTCTTTTTCCACAAACTGCTTTGAAAACACATGGACACCCACTGCTGTGAAAGAGAAGAGTTTGCTAGTTGAGTGTTGTTCCTGCAGCATACCTTGGGGAAATATATAAGTATCTGTAATTTCAAGCATATATAGTATGAGAGCTTCTAGTCCTGTGAAGTCCTCCTTGCATCTGCTTAGCGATTAACGAAACAGCATACACCTTAAATTTTGCTTCACATTCTGAGTATTACAACTCACTGTAACCAAAGTACCTGACTTGATGACTGGCAAGATAGTTGTTCTGGCCTCTGCACAAAGCATAATATTTTTTACAAGAAATGTAAAAAGAAATAGTAACATTTTTGACTGGATCCATAAGAAGCCAACTGACCGACAGACATGCTTCACTGCAGTCAACAGTAGCTTTATGGACATTCTGTAAATGTCAAGACTACGCCTTTTTTAATAATAAAAAAGACACTATAATACTGTTTCCTTGTAACCAGGACAGAAAATCATTTGGTAGAAGTAAAAACATTTATTGGTTTTGACATTAAAAAAAATCCACATTGTGAAGTAGAGATGCTG